>NC_060128.1:39254029-39588091 GCF_021461395.2 Schistocerca americana
CTCTCCTGTTAGTCCAGTTTTAGATTCCGATGCTTCACTTCAGGTTTACTGTACCCCTTGGACCTTCTTATTGACGATGAAAAACAGAAATTGCATCCGAATTTAATACAAAATGCACAATGCCGACTTAAGTATAAGAGGACTGACACTCTCACTTTCTATGATTTGAACTTCTCCTGTGAGTCCAGTTCTAAATTCCGATGATTCACTTCAGTTTTACTGTATACCTTGCACCTTCTTATTGACATTGAAACATAGAAATTGCATCGGAACTAAATTCAAAAGGCACAATGCCGACTTAAGTACAAGAGGACTGACGCTCTAACTCTCCATGATTGGAACCTCTCCTGTGAGTCCAGTTTTAGATTCCGATGCTTCACTTCAGGTCTACTGTATCCCTTGGACCTTCTTATTGTCGATGAAACACAGAAATTGCATCCGAATTTAATACATAAGGCTCAATGCCAACTTAAGTAAAAGAGGACTGACACTCTCTCTTTCTATGATTTGAACCTCTCCTGTGGGTCCAGTTTTAGATTCCAATGCGTCACTTCAGTTTTACTGTATACCTTGCACCTTCTTATTCACGATGAAACACAGAAATTGCATCCGAATTTAATACAAAAAGCACAATGCCGACTTAAGTAAAAGAGGACTGACAATCTCCCTTTCTATGATTTGAACCTCTCCTGTGAGTCCAGTTTTAGATTCCGATGTTTCACTTCAGGTTTACTGTATCCCTTGGACCTTCTTATTGACGATGAAACAAAGAAATTGCATCCGAATTTAATACAAAAGTCACAAGGCCGACTTAAGTACATGAGAACTGACACTCTCACTTTCTATGATTTGAACCTCTCCTGTGAGTCCAGTTTTAGATTCCGATGCTTCACTTCAGGTTTACTGTATACCTTGGACCTTCTTATTGACGATGAAACACAGAAATTGCATCCGAATTTAATACAAAAGGCACAATGCCGACTTAAGTAAAAGAGGACTGACACTCTCACTTTCTATGATTTGAACCTCTCCTGTGAGTCCAGTTTTAGATTCCGATGCTTCCCTTCACGTTTACTGTATACCTTGCACCTTCTTATAGACGATGAAACACAGAAATTGCATCGGAATTTAATACAAAAGGCACAATGCCGACTTAAGTACAAGAGGACTAACACTCGCACTTTCTACGATTTGAACCTCTCATGTGAGTCCAGTTTTAGATTCCGATGTTTCACTTCAGGTTTACTGTATCCCTTGCACCTTCTTATTGTCGATGAAACAAAGAAATTGCTTCCGAATTTAATACAAAAGGCACAATGCCGACTTAAATATAAAAGGACTGACACTCTCACTTTCTGTGATTTGAACCTCTCCTGTGAGTCCAGTTTTAGATTCAGATGCCTCACTTCAGGTTTACTGCATCCCTTGGACCAACGTATTGACGATGAAATACAGAAATTGCATCCGAATTTAATACAAAAGGCACAATGCAGACTTCAGTACAAGAGGACTAACACTCGCACTTTCTACGATTTGAACCTCTCCTGTGAGTCCAGTTTTAGATTCCGATACTTCACTTCAGGTTTACTGTATACCTTGCAACTTCTTACTGACGATGAAACATAGAAATTGGATCGGAATTAAATTCCAAAGGCACAATGCCGACTTAAGTACAAGAGGACTGACACTCCAACTCTCTATGCTTTGAACCTCTCCTGTGAGTCCAGTTTTAGATTGCGATGCTTCACTTCAGGTTTACTGGATCCCTTGGACCTTCTTATTGACGATGAAACACAGAGTTTGCATCCGAATGTAATACAAAATTCACAATGCCGACTTAAGTAAAAAAGGACTGATACTCTCACTTTCTGTGATTTGAACCCCTCCTGTGAGTCCAGTTTTAGATTCCGATGCTTCACTTCAGGTTTACTGTATACCTTGCACCGTCTTATTGACGAAGAAACACAGAAATTTCGTCGGAATTAAATTCAAAAGGCACAATGACGACTTAAGTACAAAAGAACTGACACTCTAACTTTCTAAGATTTGAACCGCTCCTGTGAGTCCAGTTTAAGATTCCGATGCCTCACTTCAGGTTTACTGTATAACTTGGACCTTCTTATTGACGATGAAACACAGAAATTGCATCCGAATTTAATACATAATGCACAATGCCGACTTAAGTAAAAGCGGACTGACACTCTCACTTTCTATGATTTGAACCTCTCCTATGAGTCCAGTTTTAGATTCCGATGCTTCACTTGCGGTTTACTCTATCCCATGGACCTTCCTATTGACGATGAAAAACAGAGTTTGCATCCCAATTTAATACAAAAGGCACAATGCCCACTTAAGTACATGAGGACTGACACTCTCACTTTCTATGATTTGAACCTCCCCTGTGAGTCTTGTTTTAGATTCCGATACTTCACTTCAGGGTTACTGTATCGCTTGGACCTTCTTATTGACGATGAAACACAGAAATTGCATCCGAATTTAATACAAAAGGCACAGTGCCGACTTAAGTACAAGAAGACTATCACTCTCCATTTCTATGATTTGAACCTCTCCTGTGAGTCCAGTTTTAGATTCCGATGCTTCTCTTCAGGTTTACTGTATCCCATGGACCTTCTTATTGACGATGAAACACAGATATTGCATCCGAATTTAATAGAAAAGGCACCATGCCGATTTAAGTAAAAGAGGACTGGCACTCACTCTTTCTATGATTTGAACCTCTTCTGTGAGTCCAGTTTTAGATTCCGATGCTTCTTTTCAGGTTTACTGTATCCCTTGGACCTTCTTATTGACGATGAAACACAGAAATAGCATTGCAATTTAATACAAAAGTCACAATGCCGACTTAAGTAAAAGAGGACTGACACTCTCTCTTTCTATGATTTGAACCTCTCCTGTGAGTCCAGTTGTAGATTCCGATCCTTCACTTCATGTTTACTGTATACCTTGCACCTTCTTATTCACGATGAAACACAGAAATTGCGCCGGAATTTAATACAAAAGGAACAATTCCGACTTAAGTACAAGAGGACTGACACTCTCACTTTCTATGATTTGAACCTCTCCTGTGAGTCCAGTTTTAGATTCCGATGCTTCACTTCAGGATTACTGTATCCCTTGGACCTTCTTATTGACGATGAAACACAGATATAGAATCGGAATTAAATTCAAAAGGGACAATGCCGACTTAAGTACAAGAGGACTGACGCTCTAACTCTCTATGAATTGAATCTCTCCTGTGAGTCCAGTTTTAGATTCCGATGCTTCACTTCAGGTTTACTGTATGCTTTGCACCTTCTTATTGACGATGAAACACAGATATTGCATCGGAATTAAATTCAAAAGACACAATGCCGACTTAAGTACTAGAGGACTGACACTCTAACTATCTATGATTTGAACCTCTCCTGTGAGTCCAGTTTTAGATTCCGATGCTTTACTTCAGGTTTACAGTATCCCTTGGACCATCTTATTACCGATGAAACACAGAAATTGCATCCCAATTTAATACAAAAGGCACTATGCCGACTTAAGTACAGGAGGACTGACACTCTCACTTTCTATGATTTGAACCTCTCCTGTGAGTCCAGTTTTACATTCCGATGCTTCAATTCAGGTTTACTGTATACCTTGCAATTTCTTATTGACGATTAAACACAGAAATTGCATCTGAATTTAATACAAAAGGCACAATGCTGACATAAGTACAAGAGGACTGACACTCTCCCATTCTATGATTTGAACCTCTCCTGTGCGTCCAGTTTTAGATTTCGATGCTTCACTTCAGGTTAACTGTATCCCTTGGACATTCTTATTGACGATGAAACACAGAAATTGCATCCGTATTTAATACAAAAGGCACAATGCCGACTTCAGTAAAAGAGGACTGTCACTCTCTCTTTCTATGATTTGAACCTCTCCAGTGAGTCCAGTTTTAGATTCCGATGCTTCACTTCAGGTTTAATGTATACCTTGCACCTTCGTATTGACAATGAAACACAGAAATTGCATCGGAATTTAATACAAAAGGCACAATCCCGACATAAGTACAAGAGGACTGGCACTCTCACTTTCTATGATTTGAACCTCTCCTGTGAGTCCAGTATAAGATTCCGATGCTTCACTTCAGGTTTACTGTATCCCTTGGACCTTCTTATTGACGACGAAACACAGAGTTTGCACCCGAATTTAATACAAAATGCACAATGCCGACTTAAGTACAAGAGGACTGACACCCTAACTTTCTATCATTTGAACCTCTCCTGTGAGTCCAATTTTAGTTTCCGATGCGTCCGATGCTTGTCAATCTCTTGGACCTTCTTATTGACGACGAAACACAGAAATTGCGTCCGAATTTAATACAAAACGCACAATCCCGACTAAAGCAAAAGACGACTGACACTCTCACTTCCTGTGATTTGAATCTCTCCTGTGAGTCCAGTTTTAGATTTCGATGCTTCACTTCAGGTTTACTGTATACCTTGCACCGTCTTATTGACGAAGAAACACAGAAATTTCATCGGAATTACATTCAAAAGGCACAATGCCGACTTAAGTACAAGAGGACTGACACTCCAACTCTCTATGCTTTGAACCTCTCCTGTGAGTCCAGTTTTAGATTGCGATGCTTCACTTCAGGTTTACTGTATCCCTTGGACCTTCTTATTGACGATGAAACACAGAGTTTGCATCCGAATTTAATACAAAAGGCACAATGCCGACTTAAGTAAAAGCGGACTGACACTCTCACTTTCTATGATTTGAACCTCTCCTATGAGTCCAGTTTTAGATTCCGATGCTTCACTTGCGGTTTACTGTATCCCATGGACCTTCCTATTGACGATGAAACACAGAGCTTGCATCCCAATTTAATACAAAAGGCACAATGCCCACTTAAGTACATGAGGACTGACACTCTCACTTTCTACGATTTGAACCTCTCCTGTGAGTCCAGTTTTAGATTCCGATACTTCACTTCAGGTTTACTGTATACCTTGCAACTTCTTACTGACGATGAAACATAGAAATTGGATCGGAATTAAATTCCAAAGGCACAATGCCGACTTAAGTACAAGAGGACTGACACTCCAACTCTCTATGCTTTGAACCTCTCCTGTGAGTCCAGTTTTAGATTGCGATGCTTCACTTCAGGTTTACTGGATCCCTTGGACCTTCTTATTGACGATGAAACACAGAGTTTGCATCCGAATGTAATACAAAATTCACAATGCCGACTTAAGTAAAAAAGGACTGATACTCTCACTTTCTGTGATTTGAACCCCTCCTGTGAGTCCAGTTTTAGATTCCGATGCTTCACTTCAGGTTTACTGTATACCTTGCACCGTCTTATTGACGAAGAAACACAGAAATTTCGTCGGAATTAAATTCAAAAGGCACAATGACGACTTAAGTACAAAAGAACTGACACTCTAACTTTCTAAGATTTGAACCGCTCCTGTGAGTCCAGTTTAAGATTCCGATGCCTCACTTCAGGTTTACTGTATAACTTGGACCTTCTTATTGACGATGAAACACAGAAATTGCATCCGAATTTAATACATAATGCACAATGCCGACTTAAGTAAAAGCGGACTGACACTCTCACTTTCTATGATTTGAACCTCTCCTATGAGTCCAGTTTTAGATTCCGATGCTTCACTTGCGGTTTACTCTATCCCATGGACCTTCCTATTGACGATGAAAAACAGAGTTTGCATCCCAATTTAATACAAAAGGCACAATGCCCACTTAAGTACATGAGGACTGACACTCTCACTTTCTATGATTTGAACCTCCCCTGTGAGTCTAGTTTTAGATTCCGATACTTCACTTCAGGGTTACTGTATCGCTTGGACCTTCTTATTGACGATGAAACACAGAAATTGCATCCGAATTTAATACAAAAGGCACAGTGCCGACTTAAGTACAAGAAGACTATCACTCTCCATTTCTATGATTTGAACCTCTCCTGTGAGTCCAGTTTTAGATTTCGATGCTTCTCTTCAGGTTTACTGTATCCCATGGACCTTCTTATTGACGATGAAACACAGATATTGCATCCGAATTTAATAGAAAAGGCACCATGCCGATTTAAGTAAAAGAGGACTGGCACTCACTCTTTCTATGATTTGAACCTCTTCTGTGAGTCCAGTTTTAGATTCCGATGCTTCTTTTCAGGTTTACTGTATCCCTTGGACCTTCTTATTGACGATGAAACACAGAAATAGCATTGCAATTTAATACAAAAGTCACAATGCCGACTTAAGTAAAAGAGGACTGACACTCTCTCTTTCTATGATTTGAACCTCTCCTGTGAGTCCAGTTGTAGATTCCGATCCTTCACTTCATGTTTACTGTATACCTTGCACCTTCTTATTCACGATGAAACACAGAAATTGCGCCGGAATTTAATACAAAAGGAACAATTCCGACTTAAGTACAAGAGGACTGACACTCTCACTTTCTATGATTTGAACCTCTCCTGTGAGTCCAGTTTTAGATTCCGATGCTTCACTTCAGGATTACTGTATCCCTTGGACCTTCTTATTGACGATGAAACACAGATATAGAATCGGAATTAAATTCAAAAGGGACAATGCCGACTTAAGTACAAGAGGACTGACGCTCTAACTCTCTATGAATTGAATCTCTCCTGTGAGTCCAGTTTTAGATTCCGATGCTTCACTTCAGGTTTACTGTATGCTTTGCACCTTCTTATTGACGATGAAACACAGATATTGCATCGGAATTAAATTCAAAAGACACAATGCCGACTTAAGTACTAGAGGACTGACACTCTAACTATCTATGATTTGAACCTCTCCTGTGAGTCCAGTTTTAGATTCCGATGCTTTACTTCAGGTTTACAGTATCCCTTGGACCATCTTATTACCGATGAAACACAGAAATTGCATCCCAATTTAATACAAAAGGCACTATGCCGACTTAAGTACAGGAGGACTGACACTCTCACTTTCTATGATTTGAACCTCTCCTGTGAGTCCAGTTTTACATTCCGATGCTTCAATTCAGGTTTACTGTATACCTTGCAATTTCTTATTGACGATTAAACACAGAAATTGCATCTGAATTTAATACAAAAGGCACAATGCTGACATAAGTACAAGAGGACTGACACTCTCCCATTCTATGATTTGAACCTCTCCTGTGCGTCCAGTTTTAGATTTCGATGCTTCACTTCAGGTTAACTGTATCCCTTGGACATTCTTATTGACGATGAAACACAGAAATTGCATCCGTATTTAATACAAAAGGCACAATGCCGACTTCAGTAAAAGAGGACTGTCACTCTCTCTTTCTATGATTTGAACCTCTCCAGTGAGTCCAGTTTTAGATTCCGATGCTTCACTTCAGGTTTAATGTATACCTTGCACCTTCGTATTGACAATGAAACACAGAAATTGCATCGGAATTTAATACAAAAGGCACAATCCCGACATAAGTACAAGAGGACTGGCACTCTCACTTTCTATGATTTGAACCTCTCCTGTGAGTCCAGTATAAGATTCCGATGCTTCACTTCAGGTTTACTGTATCCCTTGGACCTTCTTATTGACGACGAAACACAGAGTTTGCACCCGAATTTAATACAAAATGCACAATGCCGACTTAAGTACAAGAGGACTGACACCCTAACTTTCTATCATTTGAACCTCTCCTGTGAGTCCAATTTTAGTTTCCGATGCGTCCGATGCTTGTCAATCTCTTGGACCTTCTTATTGACGACGAAACACAGAAATTGCGTCCGAATTTAATACAAAACGCACAATCCCGACTAAAGCAAAAGACGACTGACACTCTCACTTCCTGTGATTTGAATCTCTCCTGTGAGTCCAGTTTTAGATTTCGATGCTTCACTTCAGGTTTACTGTATACCTTGCACCGTCTTATTGACGAAGAAACACAGAAATTTCATCGGAATTACATTCAAAAGGCACAATGCCGACTTAAGTACAAGAGGACTGACACTCCAACTCTCTATGCTTTGAACCTCTCCTGTGAGTCCAGTTTTAGATTGCGATGCTTCACTTCAGGTTTACTGTATCCCTTGGACCTTCTTATTGACGATGAAACACAGAGTTTGCATCCGAATTTAATACAAAAGGCACAATGCCGACTTAAGTAAAAGCGGACTGACACTCTCACTTTCTATGATTTGAACCTCTCCTATGAGTCCAGTTTTAGATTCCGATGCTTCACTTGCGGTTTACTGTATCCCATGGACCTTCCTATTGACGATGAAACACAGAGCTTGCATCCCAATTTAATACAAAAGGCACAATGCCCACTTAAGTACATGAGGACTGACACTCTCACTTTCTATGATTTGAACCTCCCCTGTGAGTCCAGTTTTAGATTCCGATGCTTCACTTCAGGGTTACTGTATCGCTTGGACCTTCTTATTGACGATGAAACACAGAAATTGCATCCGAATTTAATACAAAAGGCACAATGCCGACTTAAGTACAAGAAGACTGTCACTCTCCCTTTCTATGATTCGAACCTCTCCTGTGAGTCCAGGTTTAATTTCCGATGCTTCTCTTCAGGTTTACTGTATCCCTTGGACCTTCTTATTGACGATGAAACACAGATATTGCATCCGAATTTAATAGAAAAGGCACCATGCCGATTTGAGTAAAAGAGGACTGGCACTCACTCTTTCTATGATTTGAACCTCTTCTGTGAGTCCAGTTTTAGAGTCCGATGCTTCATTTCAGGTTTACTGTATCCCTTGGACCTTCTTATTGACGATGAAACACAGAAATAGCATTGCAATTTAATACAAAAGTCACAATGCCGACTTAAGTAAAAGAGGACTGACACTCTCTCTTTCTATGATTTGAACCTCTCCTGTGAGTCCAGTTGTAGATTCCGATCCTTCACTTCATGTTTACTGTATACCTTGCACCTTCCTATTCACGATGAAACACAGAAATTGCGTCGGAATTTAATACAAAAGGCACAATTCCGACTTAAGTACAAGAGGACTGACACTCTCACTTTCTATGATTTGAACCGCTCCTGTGAGTCCAGTTTAAGATTCCGATGCCTCACTTCAGGTTTACTGTATAACTTGGACCTTCTTATTGACGATGAAACACAGAAATTGCATCCGAATTTAATACAAAATGCACAATGCCGACTTAAGTAAAAGCGGACTGACACTCTCACTTTCTATGATTTGAACCTCTCCTATGAGTCCAGTTTTAGATTCCGATGCTTCACTTGCGGTTTACTGTATCCCATGGACCTTCCTATTGACGATGAAACACAGAGCTTGCATCCCAATTTAATACAAAAGGCACAATGCCCACTTAAGTACATGAGGACTGACACTCTCACTTTCTATGATTTGAACCACCCCTGTGAGTCCAGTTTTAGATTCCGATGCTTCACTTCAGGGTTACTGTATCGCTTGGACCTTCTTATTGACGATGAAACACAGAAATTGCATCCGAATTTAATACAAAAGGCACAATGCCGACTTAAGTAGAAGAAGACTGTCACTCTCCCTTTCTATGATTCGAACCTCTCCTGTGAGTCCAGTTTTAATTTCCGATGCTTCTCTTCAGGTTTACTGTATCCCTTGGACCTTCTTATTGACGATGAAACACAGATATTGCATCCGAATTTAATAGAAAAGGCACCATGCCGATTTAAGTAAAAGAGGACTGGCACTCACTCTTTCTATGGTTTGAACCTCTTCTGTGAGTCCAGTTTTAGATTCCGATGCTTCATTTCAGGTTTACTGTATCCCTTGGACCTTCTTATTGACGATGAAACACAGAAATAGCATTGCAATTTAATACAAAAGTCACAATGCCGACTTAAGTAAAAGAGGACTGACACTCTCTCTTACTATGATTTGAACCTCTCCTGTGAGTCCAGTTGTAGATTCCGATCCTTCACATCATGTTTACTGTATACCTTGCACCTTCTTATTCACGATGAAACACAGAAATTGCGTCGGAATTTAATACAAAAGGCACAATTCCGACTTAAGTACAAGAGGACTGACACTCTCTCTTTCTATGATTTGAACCTCTCCTGTGAGTCCAGTTTTAGATTCGAATGCTTCATTTCAGGTTTACTGTATCCCTTGGACCTTCTTATTGACGACGAAACACAGAGTTTGCACCCGAATTTAATACAAAACGCACAATGCCGACTTAAGTACAAGAGGACTGACACCCTAACATTTTATCATTTGAACCTCTCCTGTGAGTCCAATTTTAGTTTCCGATGCGTCCGATGCTTGTCAATCTCTTGGACCTTCTTATTGACGACGAAACACAGAAATTGCGTCCGAATTTTATACAAAACGCACAATCCCGACTAAAGCAAAAGACGACTGACACTCTCACTTCCTGTGATTTGAATCTCTCCTGTGAGTCCAGTTTTAGATTTCGATGCTTCACTTCAGGTTTACTGTATACCTTGCACCGTCTTATTGACGAAGAAACACAGAAATTTCATCGGAATTACATTCAAAAGGCACAATGCCGACTTAAGTACAAGAGGACTGACACTCCAACTCTCTATGCTTTGAACCTCTCCTGTGAGTCCAGTTTTAGATTGCGATGCTTCACTTCAGGTTTACTGTATCCCTTGGACCTTCTTATTGACGATGAAACACAGAGTTTGCATCCGAATTTAATACAAAAGGCACAATGCCGACTTAAGTAAAAGCGGACTGACACTCTCACTTTCTATGAATTGAACCTCTCCTATGAGTCCAGTTTTAGATTCCGATGCTTCACTTGCGGTTTACTGTATCCCATGGACCTTCCTATTGACGATGAAACACAGAGCTTGCATCCCAATTTAATACAAAAGGCACAATGCCCACTTAAGTACATGAGGACTGACACTCTCACTTTCTATGATTTGAACCTCCCCTGTGAGTCCAGTTTTAGATTCCGATGCTTCACTTCAGGGTTACTGTATCGCTTGGACCTTCTTATTGACGATGAAACACAGAAATTGCATCCGAATTTAATACAAAAGGCACAATGCCGACTTAAGTACAAGAAGACTGTCACTCTCCCTTTCTATGATTCGAACCTCTCCTGTGAGTCCAGGTTTAATTTCCGATGCTTCTCTTCAGGTTTACTGTATCCCTTGGACCTTCTTATTGACGATGAAACACAGATATTGCATCCGAATTTAATAGAAAAGGCACCATGCCGATTTGAGTAAAAGAGGACTGGCACTCACCTTTCTATGATTTGAACCTCTTCTGTGAGTCCAGTTTTAGAGTCCGATGCTTCATTTCAGGTTTACTGTATCCCTTGGACCTTCTTATTGACGATGAAACACAGAAATAGCATTGCAATTTAATACAAAAGTCACAATGCCGACTTAAGTAAAAGAGGACTGACACTCTCTCTTTCTATGATTTGAACCTCTCCTGTGAGTCCAGTTGTAGATTCCGATCCTTCACTTCATGTTTACTGTATACCTTGCACCTTCCTATTCACGATGAAACACAGAAATTGCGTCGGAATTTAATACAAAAGGCACAATTCCGACTTAAGTACAAGAGGACTGACACTCTCACTTTCTATGATTTGAACCGCTCCTGTGAGTCCAGTTTAAGATTCCGATGCCTCACTTCAGGTTTACTGTATAACTTGGACCTTCTTATTGACGATGAAACACAGAAATTGCATCCGAATTTAATACAAAATGCACAATGCCCACTTAAGTAAAAGCGGACTGACACTCTCACTTTCTATGATTTGAACCTCTCCTATGAGTCCAGTTTTAGATTCCGATGCTTCACTTGCGGTTTACTGTATCCCATGGACCTTCCTATTGACGATGAAACACAGAGCTTGCATCCCAATTTAATACAAAAGGCACAATGCCCACTTAAGTACATGAGGACTGACACTCTCACTTTCTATGATTTGAACCTCCCCTGTGAGTCCAGTTTTAGATTCCGATGCTTCACTTCAGGGTTACTGTATCGCTTGGACCTTCTTATTGACGATGAAACACAGAAATTGCATCCGAATTTAATACAAAAGGCACAATGCCGACTTAAGTAGAAGAAGACTGTCACTCTCCCTTTCTATGATTCGAACCTCTCCTGTGAGTCCAGTTTTAATTTCCGATGCTTCTCTTCAGGTTTTCTGTATCCCTTGGACCTTCTTATTGACGATGAAACACAGATATTGCATCCGAATTTAATAGAAAAGGCACCATGCCGATTTAAGTAAAAGAGGACTGGCACTCACTCTTTCTATGATTTGAACCTCTTCTGTGAGTCCAGTTTTAGATTCCGATGCTTCACTTCAGGTTTACTGTATCCCTTGGACCTTCTTATTGACGATGAAACACAGAAATAGCATTGCAATTTAATACAAAAGTCACAATGCCGACTTAAGTAAAAGAGGACTGACACTCTCTCTTTCTATGATTTGAACCTCTCCTGTGAGTCCAGTTGTAGATTCCGATCCTTCACATCATGTTTACTGTATACCTTGCACCTTCTTATTCACGATGAAACACAGAAATTGCGTCGGAATTTAATACAAAAGGCACAATTCCGACTTAAGTACAAGAGGACTGACACTCTCACTTTCTATGATTTGAACCTCTCCTGTGAGTCCAGTTTTAGATTCCGATGCTTCACTTCAGGATTACTGTATCCCGTGGACCTTCTTATTGACGATTAAACACAGAAATTGCATCCGAATTTAATACAAAAGGCACAATGCTGACATAACTACAAGAGGACTGACACTCTCCCATTCTATGATTTGAACCTCTCCTGTGCGTCCAGTTTTAGATTCCGATGCTTCACTTCAGGTTAACTGTATCCCTTGGACATTCTTATTGACGATGAAACACAGAAATTGCATCTGAATTTAATACAAAAGGCACAATGCTGACATAAGTACAAGAGGACTGGCACTCTCACTTTCTATGATTTGAACCTCTCCTGTGAGTCCAGTATAAGATTCTGATGCTTCACTTCAGGTTTACTGTATCCCTTGGACCTTCTTATTGACGACGTAACACAGAGTTTGCACCCAAATTTAATACAAAATGCACAATGCCGACTTAAGTACAAGAGGACTGACACCCTAACTTTCTATCATTTGAACCACTCCTGTGAGTCCAATTTTAGTTTCCGATGCTTCCGATGCTTGTCAATCTCTTGGACCTTCTCATTGACGACGAAACACAGAAATTGCGTCCGAATTTAATACAAAACGCACAATCCCGACTAAAGCAAAAGACGACTGACACTCTCACTTCCTGTGATTTGAATCTCTCCTGTGAGTCCAGTTTTAGATTCCGATGCTTCACTTCAGGTTTACTGTATACCTTGCACCGTCTTATTGACGAAGAAACACAGAAATTTCATCGGAATTACATTCAAAAGGCACAATGCCGACTTAAGTACAAGAGGACTGACACTCCAACTCTCTATGCTTTGAACCTCTCCTGTGAGTCCAGTTTTAGATTGCGATGCTTCACTTCAGGTTTACTGTATCCCTTGGACCTTCTTATTGACGATGAAACACAGAGTTTGCATCCGAATTTAATACAAAAGGCACAATGCCGACTTAAGTAAAAGCGGACTGACACTCTCACTTTCTATGATTTGAACCTCTCCTATGAGTCCAGTTTTAGATTCCGATGCTTCACTTGCGGTTTACTGTATCCCATGGACCTTCCTATTGACGATGAAACACAGAGCTTGCATCCCAATTTAATACAAAAGGCACAGTGCCCACTTAAGTACATGAGGACTGACACTCTCACTTTCTATGATTTGAACCTCCCCTGTGAGTCCAGTTTTAGATTCCGATGCTTCACTTCAGGGTTACTGTATCGCTTAAACCTTCTTATTGACGATGAAACACAGAAATTGCATCCGAATTTAATACAAAAGGCACAATGACGACATAAGTACAAGAAGACTGTCACTATCCCTTTCTATGATTCGAAACTCTCCTGTGAGTCCAGTTTTAATTTCCGATGCTTCTCTTCAGGTTTACTGTATCCCTTGGACCTTCTTATTGACGATGAAACACAGATATTGCATCCGAATTTAATAGAAAAGGCACCATGCCGATTTAAGTAAAAGAGGACTGGCACTCACTCATTCTATGATTTGAACCTCTTCTGTGAGTCCAGTTTTAGATTCCGATGCTTCATTTCAGGTTTACTGTATCCCTTGGACCTTCTTATTGACGATGAAACACAGAAATAGCATTGCAATTTAATACAAAAGTCACAATGCCGACTTAAGTAATAGAGGACTGACACTCTCTCTTTCTATGATTTGAACCTCTCCTGTGAGTCCAGTTGTAGATTCCGATCCTTCACTTCATGTTTACTGTATACCTTGCACCTTCTTATTCACGATGAAACACAGAAATTGCGTCGGAATTTAATACAAAAGGCACAATTCCGACTTAAGTACAAGAGGATTGACACTCTCACTTTCTATGATTTGAACCTCTCCTGTGAGTCCAGTTTAAGATTCCTATGCTTCACTTCAGGTTTACTGTATACGTTGGACCTTCTTATTGACGATGAAACACAGAAACTGCATCCGAATTTAATACAAAATGCACAATGCCGACTTAAGTACAAGAGGACTGACACTCCAACTTTCTTTGATTTGAACCTCTCCTGTGAGTTCAGTTATAGATTCTGATATTTCACTTCAGGTTTACTGTATCCCTTGGACCTTCTTATTGACGATGAAACAAAGAAATTGCATCCGAATTTGAAACAAAAGGCAGAATGCCGACTTCAGTACATGACGACTGACACTCTCACTTTCTATGATTTCAACCTCTCCTGTTAGTCCAGTTTTAGATTCCGATGTTTCACTTCAGGTTTACTGTATGCTTTGCACCTTCTTATTGACGATGAAACACAGATATAGAATCGGAATTAAATTCAAAAGGGACAATTCCGACTTAAGTACAAGAGGACTGACGCTCTAACTCTCTATGATTTGAATCTCTCCTGTGAGTCCAGTTTTAGATTCCGATGCTTCACTTCAGGTTTACTGTATGCTTTGCACCTTCTTATTGACGATGAAACACAGACATTGCATCGGAATTAAATTCAAAAGACACAATGCCGACTTAAGTACAAGAGGACTGACACTCTAACTATCTATGGCTTGAACCTCTCCTGTGAGTCCAGTTTTAGATTCCGATGCTTTACTTCAGGTTTACTGTATCCCTTGGACCATCTTATTACCGATGAAACACAGAAATTGCATCCCAATTTAATACAAAAGGCACTATGCCGACTTAAGTACAAGAGGACTGACACTCTCACTTTCTATGATTTGAACCTCTCCTGTGAGTCCAGTTTTACATTCCGATGCTTCAATTCAGGTTTACTGTATACCTTGCAATTTCTTATAGACGATTAAACACAGAAATTGCATCTGAATTTAATACAAAAGGCACAATGCTGACATAAGTACAAGAGGACCGACACTCTCCCTTTCTATGATTTGAACCTCTCCTGTGCGTCCAGTTTTAGATTCCGATGCTTCACTTCAGGTTAACTGTATCCCTTGGACATTCTTATTGACGATGAAACACAGAAATTGCATCCGTATTTAATACAAAAGGCACAATGCCGACTTCAGTAAAAGAGGACTGTCACTCTCTCTTTCTATGATTTGAACCTCTCCAGTGAGTCCAGTTTTAGATTCCGATGCTTCACTTCAGGTTTCATGTATACCTTGCACCCTCGTATTGACAATGAAACACAGAAATTGCATCGGAATTTAATAAAAAAGGCACAATCCCGACATAAGTACAAAAGGACTTTCACTCTCACTTTCTATGATTTGAACCTCTCCTGTGAGTCCAGTATAAGGTTCCGATGCTTCACTTCAGGTTTACTGTATACCTTGCACCGTCTTATTGACGAAGAAACACAGAAATTTCATCGGAATTACATTCAAAAGGCACAATTCCGACTTAAGTACAAGAGGACTGACACTCTCACTTTCTATGATTTGAACCTCTCCTGTGAGTCCAGTTTTAGATTCCGATGCTTCACTTCAGGATTACTGTATCCCTTGGACCTTCTTATTGACGATTAAACACAGAAATTGCATGCGAATTTAATACAAAAGGCACGATGCCGACTTAAGTAAAAGAGGACTGACACTCTCTCTTTCTATGATTTGAACCTCTCCTGTGAGTCCAGTTTTAGATTCGGATGCTTCATTTCAGGTTTACTGTATCCCTTGGACCTTCTTATTGACGATGAAACACAGAAATTGCATCTGAATTTAATAGAAAAGGCACAATGCCGACTGAAGTAAAAGAGGACTGACACTCTCACTTTCTGTGATTTGTAACTCTCTTGTGAGTCCAGTTTTAGATTCCGATGCCTCACTTCGGGTTTACTGTATACCTTGCACCGTCTTAATGACGAAGAAACACAGAAATTTCATCGGATTTAAATTGAAAAGGCACAATGCCGACTTAAGTACAAGAGGACTGACACTCTAACTTTCTAAGATTTGAACCTCTCCTGTGAGTCCAGTTTAAGATTCCTATGCTTCACTTCAGGTTTACTGTATACGTTGGACCTTCTTATTGACGATGAAACACAGAAATTGCATCCGAATTTAATACAAAATGCACAATGCCGACTTAAGTACAAGAGGACTGACACTCCAACTTTCTTTGATTTGAACCTCTCCTGTGAGTTCAGTTATAGATTCTGATATTTCACTTCAGGTTTACTGTATCCCTTGGACCTTCTTATTGACGATGAAACAAAGAAATTGCATCCGAATTTAAAACAAAAGGCACAATGCCGACTTAAGTACATGACGACTGACACTCTCACTTTCTATGATTTCAACCTCTCCTGTTAGTCCAGTTTTAGATTCCGATGTTTCACTTCAGGTTTACTGTATGCTTTGCACCTTCTTATTGACGATGAAACACAGATATAGAATCGGAATTAAATTCAAAAGGGACAATGCCGACTTAAGTACAAGAGGACTGACGCTCTAACTCTCTATGATTTGAATCTCTCCTGTGAGTCCAGTTTTAGATTCCGATGCTTCACTTCAGGTTTACTGTATGCTTTGCACCTTCTTATTGACGATGAAACACAGATATTGCATCGGAATTAAATTCAAAAGACACAATGCCGACTTAAGTACAAGAGGACTGACACTCTAACTATCTATGATTTGAACCTCTCCTGTGAGTCCAGTTTTAGATTCCGATGCTTTACTTCAGGTTTACTGTATCCCTTGGACCATCTTATTACCGATGAAACACAGAAATTGCATCCCAATTTAATACAAAAGGCACTATGCCGACTTAAGTACAAGAGGACTGACACTCTCACTTTTTATGATTTGAACCTCTCCTGTGAGTCCAGTTTTACATTCCGATGCTTCAATTCAGGTTTACTGTATACCTTGCAATTTCTTATTGACGATTAAACACAGAAATTGCATCTGATTTTAATACAAAAGGCACAATGCTGACATAAGTACAAGAGGACTGACACTCTCCCTTTCTATGATTTGAACCTCTCCTGTGCGTCCAGTTTTAGATTCCGATGCTTCACTTCAGGTTAACTGTATCCCTTGGACATTCTTATTGACGATGAAACACAGAAATTGTATCCGTATTTAATACAAAAGGCACAATGCCGACTTCAGTAAAAGAGGACTGTCCCTCGCTCTCTTTCTATGATTTGAACCTCTCCAGTGAGTCCAGTTTTAGATTCCGATGCTTCACTTCAGGTTTAATGTATACCTTGCACCTTCGTATTGACAATGAAACACAGAAATTGCATCCGAATTTAATACAAAATGCACAATGCCGAATTAAGTACAAGAGGACTGACACCCTAACTTTCTATCATTTGAACCTCTCCTGTGAGTCCAATTTTAGTTTCCGATGCTTCCGATGCTTGTCAATCTCTTGGACCTTCTTATTGACGACGAAACACAGAAATTGCATCCGAATTTAATACAAAACGCACAATCCCGACTAAAGCAAAAGACGACTGACACTCTCACTTCCTGTGATTTGAATCTCTCCTGTGAGTCCAGTTTTAGATTCCGATGCTTCACTTCAGGTTTACTGTATACCTTGCACCGTCTTATTGACGAAGAAACACAGAAATTTCATCGGAATTACATTCAAAAGGCACAATGCCGACTTAAGTACAAGAGGACAGACACTCTAACTTTCTAAGATTTGATCCTCTCCTGTGAGTCCAGTTTAAGATTCCGATGCTTCACTTCAGGTTTACTGTATACCTTAGATCATCTTATTGACGATGATACACAGAAATTGCATCGGAATTTAATACAAAAGGCACAATGCCGACTTAAGTAAAAGAGGACTGACACTCTCACTTTCTATGATTTGAACCTCTTCTGTGAGTCCAGTTTTAGATTCCGATGCTTCACTTCACGTTTACTGTATACCTTGCACCTTCTTATAGACGATGAAACACAGAAATTGCATCGGAATTTAATACAAAAGGCACAATGCCGACTTAAGTACAAGAGGACTAACACTCGCACTTTCTACGATTTGAACCCCTCCTGTGAGTCCAGTTTTAGATTCCGATGTTTCACTTCAGGTTTACTGTATCCCTTGGACCTTCCTATTGACGATGAAACACAGAATTTGCATCCGAATTTAATACATAAGGCACAATGCCGACTTAAGTAAAAGAGGACTGACACCCTCACTTTCTATGATTTGAACTTCTCCTGTGAGTCCAGTTTTAGATTCCAATGTGTCACTTCAGGTTTACCGTATACCTTGCACCTTCTTATTGACGATGAAACACAGAAATTTCATCGGAATTAAATTCAAAAGGCACAATGCCGACTTAAGTAAAAGAGGACTGACACTCTAAATTTCTAAGATTTGAACCGCTCCTGTGAGTCCAGTATAAGATTCCGATGCTTCACTTCAGGTTTACTGTATACCTTGGACCTTCTTATTGACGATGAAACACAGAAATTGCATCCGAATTTAATACAAAATGCACAATGCCGACTTGAGTCAGGAGAACTGACACTCTAATTTTCTATGATTTGAACCTCTCCTGTGAGTCCAGTTTTAGATTCTGAAGCTTCACTTCAGGTTTACTGTATCCCTTGGACCTTCTTACTGACGATGAAACACAGAAATTGCATCCGAATTTAATACAATAGGCACACTGCCGAGTTAAGTACATGAGGACTGACACACTCACTTTCTTTGATTTCAACCTCTCCTGTGAGTCCAGTTTTAGATTCTGATGCTTCAGTTCAGGTTTACTGTATCCCTTGGACCTTCTTATTGACGATGAAGCACAGAAATTGCATCCGAATTTAATACAAAAGGCACAATGCTGACTTAAGTAAAAGCGGACTGACACTCTCTCTTTCTATGATTTCAACCTCTCCAGTGAGTCCAGTTTTAGATTCCGATGCTTCACTTCAGGTTTAATGTATACCTTGCACCTTCGTATTGACCGATGATACACAGAAATTGCATCGGAATTTATTACAAAAGGCACTATGCCGACGTAAGTACAAGAGGACTGGCAATCTCACTTTCTATGATTTGAACCTCACCTGTGAGTCCAGTTTTAGATTCCGATGCTTCACTTCAGGTTTACTGTATCCCTTGGACCTTCTTATTGACGATGAAACACAGAGTTTGCATCCGAATTCAATACAAAATGCACAATGCCGACATAAGTACAAGAGGACTGGCACTCTCACTTTCTATGAGTTGAACCTCACCTGTGAGTTCAGTTTTAGATTCCGATGCTTCACTTCACTTTTACTATATCCCTTGGACCTTCTTATTGACGATGAAACACAGAGTTTGCATCCGAATTCTATACAAGATGCACAAGGCCGACTTAAGTACAAGAGGACTGACACTCTAAATTTCTATGATTTGAACCTCTCATGTGAGTCCAGTTTTGGATTCCGATGCTTCACTTCAGGTTTACTGTATACCTAGCACCTTCTTATTGACGATGAAACACAGAAATAACATCGGAATTAAATACAAAAGGCACAAACCCGACTTAAGTAAAAGAGGACAGACACTGTCACTTTCTATGATTTGAACATCTCCTGTGAGTCCAGTTTTAGATTCCGATGATTCACTTCAGTTTTACTATATACCTTGCACCTTCTTATTGACGATGAAACACAGAAATTGCATCCGAATTTAATACAAAATGCACAATGCCGACTTAAGTCAGGAGAACTGACACTCTGATTTTCTATGATTTGAACCCCTCCTGTGAGTCCAGTTTTAGATTCTGATGCTTCACTTCAGGTTTACTGTATCCCTTGGACCTTCTTATTGACGATGAAACACAGAAATTGCATCCGAATTTAATACAATAGGCACACTGCCGAGTTAAGTACATGAGGACTGACACTCTCATTTTCTTTGATTTCAACCTCTCCTGTGAGTCCAGTTTTAGATTCCGATGCTTCACTTCAGGTTTACTGTATCCCTTGGACCTTCTTATTGACGATGAAACACAGAGTTTGCATCCGAATTCAATACAAAATGCACAATGCCGACATAAGTACAAGAGGACTGGCACTCTCACTTTCTATGATTTGAACCTCACCTGTGAGTCCAGTTTTAGATTCCGATGCTTCACTTCAGTTTTACTGTATCCCTTGGACCTTCTTATTGACGATGAAACACAGAGTTTGCATCCGAATTCTATACAAAATGCACAAGGCCGACTTAAGTACACGAGGACTGACACTCTAACTTTCTATGATTTGAACCTCTCATGTGAGTCCAGTTTTAGATTCCGATGCTTCACTTCAGGTTTACTGTATCCCTAGCACCTTCTTATTGACGATGAAACACAGAAATAACATCGGAATTAAATACAAAAGGCACAAACCCGACTTAAGTAAAAGAGGACAGACACTGTCACTTTCTATGATTTGAACATCTCCTGTGAGTCCAGTTTTAGATTCCGATGATTCACTTCAGTTTTACTATATACCTTGCACCTTCTTATTGTCGATGAAACACAGAAATTGCATCGGAACTAAATTCAAAAGGCACAATGCCGACTTAAGTACAAGAGGACTGACACTCTAACTCCCTATGATTGGAACCTCTCCTGTGAGTCCAGTTTTAGATTCCGATGCTTCACTTCAGGTTTACTGTATACCTTGCACCTTCTTATTGACGATGAAACACAGAAATTGCATACGAATGTGGTACAAAAGGCACAGTGCCGACTTAAGTACAAGAGGACTGACACTCACTCTTTCTATGATTTCAACCTCTCCTGTGAGTCCAGTTTTAGATTCCGATGCTTCACTTCTGGTTTACTGTATCCCTTGGACCTTCTTATTGACGATGAATCACAGAAATTGCATCCGAATTTAATACACAAGGCGCAATGCCGACTTAAGTAAAAGAGGACTGACACTCTCACTTTCTATGATTTGAACTTCTCCTGTGAGTCCAGTTTTAGATACCGATGCGTCACTTCAGGTTTACCGTATACCTTGCACCTTCTTATTGACGATAAAACACAGTAATTGCATCGGAATTTAATACAAAAGGCACAATGCCGACATAAGTACAAGAGGACTGTTACTCTAACTTTCTATGATTTCAACCTCTCCTGTGAGTTCAGTTTTAGCTTCCGATGCTTCACTTCAGGTTTACTGTATCCCTTGGACCTTATTGACGATGAATCACAGAGTTTGCATCCGAATTTAATACAAAAGGCACAATGCCGACTTCAGTACAAGAGGACCGACACTCTCACTTTCTATGACTTGAACCTCTCATGTGAGTCCAGTTTTAGATTCCGATGCTTCACTTCAGGTTTACTGTATACCTAGCACCTTCTTATTGACGATGAAACACAGAAATAACATCGGAATTAAATACAAAAGGCACAAACCCGACTTAAGTAAAAGAGGACAGACACTGTCTCCTTTCTATGATTTGAACATCTCCTGTGAGTCCAGTTTTAGATTCCGATGCTTCACTTCAGGTTTACTGTATCCCTTGGACCTTCTTATTAACGATGAATCACAGAGTTTGCATCCGAATTTAATACAAAAGGCACAATGCCGGCTGAAGTACAAGAGGACTGACACTCTAACTCTCAACAATTTGAACCTCTCCTGCGAGGCCAGTTTTAGTTTCCGATGTTTCACTTCTGGTTTACTGTATACCTTGCACCTTCTTATTGACGATGTAACACAGAAATTGCATCGGAATATAATACAAAATGCACAATGCCGACTTTAGTACAAGAGGACTGACACTCTAACAATCCATGATTTGAACCTCTCCTGTGAGGCCAGTTTTAGATTCCGATGCTTCACTTCTGATTTACTGTATACCTTGCACCTTCTTATTGACGATGAAACACAGAAATTGCATCGGAATTTAATACAAAAGGCACAATGCCGTTTTAAGTACAAGAGGACTGACACTCTCACTTTCTATGATTTGAACCTCTCCTGTGAGTCCAGTTTTAGATTCCGATGCTTCATTTCAGGTTTACTGTATCCCTTGGACATTCTTATTGACGATGAAATACAGAAATTGCATCCGAATTTAATACAAAGTGCACAATGCCGACTTAAGTAAAAGAGGACTGACACTCTCTCTTTCTATGATTTGAACCTCTCCTGTGGGTCCAGTTTTAGATTCCAATGCTTCACTTCAGGTTTACTGTATACCTTGCACCTTCTTATTGACGATGAAACACAGAAATTGCATCCGAATTTAATACAAAAGGCACAATGCCGACTGAAGTACAAGAGGACTGACAATCTTCCTTTCTATGATTTGAACCTTTCCTGTGAGTCCAGTTTAAGTTTCCGATGGTTCACTTCAGGTTTACTGTATCCCTTGCACCTTCTTATTGACGATGAAAAACAGTAATTGCATCCGAATTTAATACAAAAGGCACAATGCTGACTTAAGTAAAAGAGGACAGACACTCTCTCTTTCTATGATTTGAACCTCTCCTGTGGGTCCAGTTTTAGATTCCGATGCTTCACTTCAGGTTTACTGTATACCTTGCACCTTCTTATTGACGATGAAACACAGGTGTTGCATCCGAATTTAATACAAAAGGCACAACGCCGACTTAAGTACAAGAGGACTGACAATCTCCCTTTCTATGATTTGAACCTTTCCTGTGAGTCCAGTTTAAGTTTCCGATGGTTCACTTCAGGTTTACTGTATCCCTTGGACCTTCTTATTGACGATGAAACACAGTAATTGCATCCGAATTTAATACAAAAGGCACAATGCTGACTTAAGTAAAAGAGGACTGACACTCTCACTTTCTGTGATTTGAACCTCTCCTGTGAGTCCAGTTTTAGATTCCGATGCTTCACTTCAGGTTTACTGTATACCTTGCACCTTCTTATTGACGATGAAACACAGAAATTGCATCGGAATTAAATTCAAAAGGCACAATGCCGACTTAAGTACAAGAGGATTGACACTCTAACTTTCTAAGATTTGAACCTATCCTGTGAGTCCAGTTCTAGATTCCGATGCTTCACTTTAGGTTTACTGTATACCATGGACCTTCTTATTGACGATGAAACACAGAAATTGCATACGAATT
Source organism: Schistocerca americana (assembly GCF_021461395.2). Classification (NCBI taxonomy): domain Eukaryota; kingdom Metazoa; phylum Arthropoda; class Insecta; order Orthoptera; family Acrididae; genus Schistocerca; species Schistocerca americana. The sequence continues at coordinate 39,277,709 of NC_060128.1, forward strand.
TGGTACAAATGGCACAATGCCGACTTAAGTACAAGAGGAGAGACACTCTCACTTTCTATGATTTGAACTTCTCCTGTGAGTCCGGTTTTGGATTCCGAAGCTTCGCTTCAGGTTTACTGTATCGCGTGGACCTTCTTATTGACGATGAAATACAGTAATTGCATCCGAATTTAATACAAAAGGCACAATGCCGACTTAAGTAAAAGAGGACTGACACTCTCTCTTTCTATGATTTCAACCTCTCCTGTGAGTCCAGTTTTAGATTCCGATGATTCACTTCAGTTCTACTGTATACCTTGCACCTTCTTATTGACGATGAAACATAGAAATTGCATCGGAACTAAAATCAAAAGGCACAATGCCGACTTAAGTACAAGAGGACTGACACTCTAACTCTCTATGATTGGAACCTCTCCTGTGAGTCCAGTTTAAGATTCCGATGCTTCACTTCAGGTTTACTGTATACCTTGGACCTTCTTATTGACGATGAAACACAGAAATTGCATCCGAATTTAATACAAAGTGCACAATGCCGACTTGAGTACAAGAGGACTGACACTTTCACTTTCTATGATTTGAACCTCTCCTGTGAATCCAGTTTTAGAATCCAATGCTTCACTTCAGGTTTACTGTATCCCTTGGACCTTCTTATTGACGATGAAACACAGAAATTGCATCCGATGTAGTAATAAAGGCACAATGCCGACTTAAGTAGAAGAGGACTGTCACTCTCTCTTATTATGATTTGAACCTCTCCTGTGAGTCCAGTTTTAGATTCCGATGCTTCACTTCAGGTTTACTGTATCCCTTGGACCTTCTTATTGACGATGAAATACAGGTGTTGCATCCGAATTTAATACAAAAGGCACAACGCCGACTTAAGTACAAGAGGACTGACAATCTCCCTTTCTATGATTTGAACATCTCCTGTGAGTCCAGTTTAAGTTTTCGATGGTTCACTTCAGAATTACTGTATCCCTTGGACCTTCTTATTGACGATGAAACACAGTAATTGCATCCGAATTTAAGACAAAAGGCACAATGCTGACTTAGGTAAAAGAGGACCGACAATCTCAGTTTCTGAGATTTGAACCTCTCCTGTGAGTCCAGTTTTGGATTCCGATGCTTCACTTCAGGTTTACTGTATCCTTTGGACCTTCTTATTGACGATGAAACACAGAAATAGCATCCGAATTTAATACAAAATGCACAATGCCGACTTAAGTATAAGAGGACTGACACTCTCACTTTCTATGATTTGAAGTTCTCCTGTGAGTCCAGTTCTAAATTCCGATGATTCACTTCAGTTTTACTGTATACCTTGCACCTTCTTATTGACGATGAAACATAGAAATTGCATCGGAACTAAATTCAAAAGGCACAATGCCGACTTAAGTAAAAGAGGACTGACACTCACTCTTTCTTTGATTTGAACCTCTCCTGTGAGTCCAGTTTTAGATTCCGATGCTTCACTTCAGAGCTACTGTATCCCTTGCACCTTCTTATTGACGATGAAACACAGAAATTGCACCCGAATTTAATACATAAGGCTCAATGCCGACTTAAGTAAAAGAGGACTGACACTCTCACTTCCTATGATTTGAACTTCTCCTGTGAGCCCAGTTTTTGATTCCGATGCTTCACTCCAGGTTTACTGTATCCCTTGGACCTTCTTATTGACGATGAAATACAGAAATTGCATCCGAATTCAATACAAAAGGCACAATGCCGACTTAAGTCAAAGAGGACTGACACTCTCTCTTTCTATGATTTGAACCTCGCCTGTGGGTCCAGTTTTAGATTCCAATGCTTCACTTCAGGTTTACTGTATACCTTGCACCTTCTTATTGACGATGAAACACAGAAATTGCATCCGAATTTAATACAAAAGGCACAATGCCGACTTAAGCACAAGAGGACTGACAATCTCACTTTCTATGATTTGCACCTCTCCTGTGAGTCCAGTTTAAGTTTCCGATGGTTCACTTCAGGTTTACTGTATCGCTTGGACCTTCTTATTGACGATGAAACACAGTAATTGCATCCGAATTTAATACAAAAGGCACAATGCTGACTTAAGCAAAAGAGGACTGACACTCTCACTTTCTGTGATTTGAACCTCTCCCGTGAGTCCAGTTTTAGATTCCGATGCTTCACTTCAGGTTTACTGTATACCTTGGACCTTCTTATTGACGATGAAACACAGAATTTGCACCGGAATTAAATTCAAAAGGCACAATGCCGACTTAAGTACACGAGGACTGACACTCTAACTTTCTAAGATTTGAACCTATCCTGTGAGTCCCGTTCTAGATTCCGATGCTTCACTTTAGGTTTACTGTATACCATGGACCTTCTTATTGACGATGAAACACAGAAATTGCATACGAATTTGGTACAAAAGGCACAATGCCGACTTAAGTACAAGAGGACAGACACTCTCACTTTCTATGATTTGAACCTCTCCTGTGTGTCCGGTTTTAGATTCCGATGCTTCACTTCTGGTTTACTGTATCGCTTGGACCTTCTTATTGACGATGAAACACAGTAATTGCATCCGAATTTAATACAAAAGGCACAATGCTGACTTAAGTAAAAGAGGACAGACACTCTCACTTTCTGAGATTTGAACCTCTCCTGTGAGTCCAGTTTTGGATTCCGATGCTTCACTTCAGGTTTACTGTATCACTTGTACCTTCTTATTGACGATGAAACACAGAAATTGCATCCGAATTTAATACAAAATGCACAATGCCGACTTAAGTTAAAGAGGACAGACAATCTCACTTTCTATGATTTGAACTTCTCCTGTGAGTCCAGTTCTAAATTCCGATGATTCACTTCAGTTTTACAGTATACCTTGAACCTTCTTATTGACGATGAAACATAGAAATTGCATCGGAACTAAATTCAAAAGGCACAATGCCGACTTAAGTACAAGAGCACTGACACTCTAACTCTCTATGATTGGAGCCTCTCCTGTGAGTCCAGTTTTAGATTCCGATGCTTCACTTCAGGTCTACTGTATCCCTTGGACCTTCTTATTGCCGATGAAACACAGAAATTGCATCCGAATTTAATACATAAGACTCAAAGCCGACTTAAGTAAAAGAGGACTGACACTCTCACTTCCTATGATTTGAACTTCTCCTGTGAGTCCAGTTTTAGATTCCGATGCGTCACTTCAGGTTTACCGTATACCTTGCACCTTCTTATTGACGATGAAACACTGAAATTGCATCGGAATTTAATACAAAAGGCACAATGCCGACATAAGTATGAGAGGACTGACACTCTAACTTTCTATGATTTGAACCTCTCCTGTGAGTCCAGGTTAAGTTTCCGATGGTTCACTTCAGGTTTACTGTATCCCTTCGACCTTCTTATTGACGATGAAACACAGTAATTGCATCCGAATTTAATACAAAAGGCACAATGCTGACTTAAGTAAAGGAGGACTGACACACTCACTTTCTGTGATTTGAACCTCTCCTGTGAGTCCAGTTTTAGATTCCGATGCTTCACTTCAGGTTTACTGTATACCTTGCACCTTCTTATTGACGATGAAACACAGAAATTGCATCGGAATTAAATTCAAAAGGCACAATGCCGACTTAAGTACAAGAGGACTGACACTCTAACTTTCTAAGATTTGAACCTATCCTCTGAGTCCAGTTCTAGATTCCGATGCTTCACTTTAGGTTTACTGTATACCATGGACCTTCTTATTGACGATGAAACACAGAAATTGCATCCGAATTTAATACATAAGGCACAATGCCACTTAAGTAAAAGAGGACTGACACTCTCACTTTCTATGATTTGAACTTCTCTTTGTGAGTCCAGTTTTAGATTCCGATGCGTCACTTCAGGTTTACCGTATACCTTGCACCTTCTTATTGACGATGAAACACAGAAATTGCATCGGAATTTAATACATAATGCACAATGCCGACATAAGTACAAGAGGACTGACACTTTCACTTTCTATGATTTGAACCTCTCCTCTGAGTCCAGTTTTAGATTCCGATGCTTCACTTAAGGTTTACTGTATCCCTTGGACCTTCTTATTGACGATGAAATACAGAAATTGCATCCGAATTTAATACAAAAGGCACAATGCCGACTAAAATAGAAGAGGACTGTCACTCTCTCTTTCTATGATTTGAACCTCTCCTGTGAGTCCAGTTTTAGATTCCGATGCTTCACTTCAGGTTTACTGTATCCCTTGGACCTTCTTATTGACGATGAAATACAGGTGTTGCATCCGAATTTAATACAAAAGGCACAACGCCGACTTAAGTACAAGAGGACTGACACTCTCACTTTCTATGATTTGAACCTCTCCTGTGTGTCCGGTTTCAGATTCCGATGCTTCACTTCTGGTTTACTGTATCCCTTGGACCTTCGTATTGACGATGAAACGCAGTAATTGCATCCGAATTTAATACAAAAGGCACAATGCTGACTTAAGTAAAAGAGGACAGACACTCTCACTTTCTGAGATTTGAACCTCTCCTGTGAGTCCAGTTTTGGATTCCGATGCTTCACTTCAGGTTTACTGTATCCCTTGGACCTTCTTATTGACGATGAAACACAGAAATTGCATCGCAATTTAATACAAAAGGCACAATGCCGACTTAAGTACAAGAGGACTGACACTCTCACTTTCTATGATTTGAACCTCTCATGTGAGTCCAGTTTTAGATTCTGATGCTTCACTTCAGGTTTACTGTATACCTAGCACCTTCTTATTGACGATGAAACACAGAAATAACATCGGAATTTAATACTAAAGGCACAAACCCGACTTAAGCAAAAGAGGACAGACACTGTCACTTTCTATGATTTGAACATCTCCTGTGAGTCCAGTTTTAGATTCCGATGCTTCACTTCAGGTTTACTGTATCCCTTGGACCTTCTTATTGACGATGAATCACAGAGTTTGCATCCGAATTTAATACAAAAGGCACAATGCCGACTGAAGTACAAGAGGACTGACACTCTAACTCTCAACAATTTGAACCTCTCCTGTGAGGCCAGTTTTAGATTCCGATGCTTCACTTCTGGTTTACTGTATACCTTGCACCTTCTTATTGACGATGTAACACAGAAATTGCATCGGAATATAATACAAAATGCACAATGCCGACTTTAGTACAAGAGGACTGACACTCTAACAATCCATGATTTGAACCTCTCCAGTGAGGCCAGTTTTAGATTCCGATGCTTCACTTCTGGTTTACTGTATACCTTGCACCTTCTTATTGACGATGAAACACAGAAATTGCATCGGAATTTAATACAAAAGTCACAATGCCGACTTAAGTACAAGAGGACTGACACTCTCACTTTCTATGATTTGAACCTCTCCTGTGAGTCCAGTTTTAGATTCCGATTCTTCACTTCAGGTTTACTGTATCCCTTAGACATTCTTATGACGACGAAATACAGAAATTGCATCCGAATTTAATACAAAAGGCACAATGCCGACTTAAGTAAAAGAGGACTGACACTCTCCCTTTCTATGATTTGAACCTCTCCTGTGGGTCCAGTTTTAGATTCCAATGCTTCACTTCAGGTTTACTGTTTACCTTGCACCTTCTTATTGACGATGAAACACAGAAATTGCATCCGAATTTAATACAAAAGGCACAATGCCGACTTAAGTACAAGAGGACTGACAATCTCCCTTTTTATGATTTGAACATCTCCTGTGAGTCCAGTTTAAGTTTCCGATGGTTCACTTCAGGTTTACTGTATCCCTTGGACCTTCTTATTGACGATGAAACACAGTAATTGCATCCGAATTTAATACAAAAGGCACAATGCTGACTTAAGTAAAAGAGGACAGACACTCTCTCTTTCTATGATTTGAACCTCTCCTGTGGGTCCAGTTTTAGATTCCGATGCTTCACTTCAGGTTTACTGTATACCTTGCACCTTCTTATTGACGATGAAACACAGGTGTTGCATCCGAATTTAATACAAAAGGCACAACGCCGACTTAAGTACAAGAGGACTGACAATCTCCCTTTCTATGATTTGAACCTCTCCTGTGAGTCCAGTTTAAGTTTCCGATGGTTCACTTCAGGTTTACTGTATCCCTTGGACCTTCTTATTGACGATGAAACACAGTAATAGCATCCGAATTTAATACAAAAGGCACAATGCTGACTTAAGTAAAAGAGGACTGACACTCTCACTTTCTGTGATTTGAACTTCTCCTGTGAGTCCAGTTTTAGATCCGATGCTTCACTTCAGGTTTACTGAATACATTGCACCTTCTTATTGACGATGAAACACAGAAATTGCATCGGAATTAAATTAAAAGGCACAATGCCGACTTAAGTACAAGAGGATTGACACTCTAACTTTCTAAGATTTGAACCTATCCTGTGAGTCCAGTTCTAGATTCCGATGCTTCACTTTAGGTTTACTGTATACCATGGACCTTCGTATTGACGATGAAACACAGAGATTGCATACGAATTTGGTACAAATGGCACAATGCCGACTTAAGTACAAGAGGAGAGACACTCTCACTTTCTATGATTTGAACTTCTCCTGTGAGTCCGGTTTTGGATTCCGATGCTTCGCTTCAGGTTTACTGTATCGCGTGGACCTTCTTATTGACGATGAAATACAGAAATTGCATCCGAATTTAATACAAAAGGCACAATGCCGACTTAAGTAAAAGGCGACTGACACTCTCTCTTTCTATGATTTGAACCTCTCCTGTGAGTCCAGTTTTAGATTCCGATGATTCACTTCAGTTCTACTGTATACCTTGCACCTTCTTATTGACGATGAAACATAGAAATTGCATCGGAACTAAAATCAAAAGGCACAATGCCGACTTAAGTACAAGAGGACTGACACTCTAACTCTCTATGATTGGAACCTCTCCTGTGAGTCCAGTTTAAGATTCCGATGCTTCACTTCAGGTTTACTGTATACCTTGGACCTTCTTATTGACGATGAAACACAGAAATTGCATCCGAATTTAATACAAAGTGCACAATGCCGACTTGAGTACAAGAGGACTGACACTTTCACTTTCTATGATTTGAACCTCTCCTGTGAATCCAGTTTTAGATTCCAATGCTTCACTTCAGGTTTACTGTATCCTTTGGACCTTCTTATTGACGATGAAACACAGAAATTGCATCCGAATGTAGTACTAAAGGCACAATGCCGACTTAAGTAGAAGAGGACTGTCACTCTCTCTTTCTATGATTTGAACCTCTCCTGTGAGTCCAGTTTTAGATTCCGATGCTTCACTTCAGGTTTACTGTATCCCTTGGACCTTCTTATTGATGATGAAATACAGGTGTTGCATCCGAATTTAATACAAAAGGCACAACGCCGAATAAGTACAAGAGGACTGACAATCTCCCTTTCTATGATTTGAACATCTACTGTGAGTCCAGTTTAAGTTTCCGATGGTTCACTTCAGGTTTACTGTATCCCTTGGACCTTCTTATTGACGATGAAACACAGTAATTGCATCCGAATTTAAGACAAAAGGCACAATGCTGACTTCAGTAAAAGAGGACCGACAATCTCACTTTCTGAGATTTGAACCTCTCCTGTGAGTCCAGTTTTGGATTCCGATGCTTCACTTCAGCTTTACTGTATCCTTTGGACCTTCTTATTGACGATGAAACACAGAAATAGCATCCGAATTTAATACAAAAGGCACAATGCCGACTTAAGTAAAAGAGGACTGACACTCTCTCTTTCCATGATTTGAACCTCGCCTGTGGGTCCAGTTTTAGATTCCAATGGTTCACTTCAGGTTTACTGTATACCTTGCACCTTCTTATTGACGATGAGACACAGAAATTGCATCCGAATTTAATACAAAAGGCACAATGCCGACTTAAGTACAAGAGGACTGACAATCTCCCTTTCTATGATTTGAACCTCTCCTGTGAGTCCAGTTTAAGTTTCCGATGGTTCACTTCAGGTTTACTGTATCCCTTGGACCTTCTTACTGACGATGAAACACAGTAATTGCATCCGAATTTAATACAAAATGCACAATGCTGACTTAAGTAAAAGAGGACTGACACTCTCACTTTCTGTGATTTGAACCTCTCCTGTGAGTCCAGTTTTAGATTCCGATGCCTCACCTCAGGTTTACTGTATACCTTTGACCTTCTTATTGACGATGAGACACAGAATGTGCATCGGAATTAAATTCAAAAGGCACAATGCCGACTTAAGTACAAGAGGACTGACACTCTAACTTTCTAAGATTTGAACCTATCCTGTGAGTCCAGTTCTAGATTCCGATGCTTCACTTCAGGTTTACTGTATACCTTGCACCTTCTTATTGACGATGAAACAGAGAAATTGCATCGGAATTAAATTCAAAAGGCACATTGCCGACTTAAGTACAAGAGGACTGACACTCTAACTTTCTAAAATTTGAACCTATCCTGTGAGTCCAGTTCTAGATTCCGATGCTTCACTTTAGGTTTACTGTATACCATGGACCTTCTTATTGACGATGAAACACAGAAATTGCATACGAATTTGGTACAAAAGGCACAATGCCGACTTAAGTACAAGAGGACAGACACTCTCACTTTCTATGATTTGAACCTCTCCTGTGTGTCCAGTTTTAGATTCCGATGCTTCACTTCTGGTTTACTGTATACCTTGGACCTTCTTATTTACAATGAAACACAGAAATTGCATCCGAATTTAATACATAAGGCACAATGCTGACTTAAGTAAAAGAGGACTGACACTCTCACTTTCTATGATTTGAACTACTCTTTGTGAGTCCAGTTTTATATTCCGATGCGTCACTTCAGGTTTACCGTATACCTTGCACCTTCTTATTGACGATGAAACACAGAAATTGCATCGGAATTTAATACATAATGCACAATGCCGACATAAGTACAAGAGGAATGACACTTTCACTTTCTATGATTTGAACCTCTCCTCTGAGTCCAGTTTTAGATTCCGATGCTTCACTTCAGGTTTACTGTATCCCTTGGACCTTCTTATTGACGATGAAACACAGAAATTGCATCTGAATTTAGTACAAAAGGCACAATGCCGACTTAAGTAAAAGAGGACTGTCACTCTCTCTTTCTATGATTTGAACCTCTCCTGTGAGTCCAGTTTTAGATTCCGTTGCCTCACCTCAGGTTTACTGTATACCTTTGACCTTCTTATTGACGATGAGACACAGAATGTGCATCGGAATTAAATTCAAAAGGCACAATGCCGACTTAAGTACAAGAGGACTGACACTCTAACTTTCTAAGATTTGAACCTATCCTGTGAGTCCAGTTCTAGATTCCGATGCTTCACTTCAGGTTTACTGTATACCTTGCACCTTCTTATTGACGATGAAACAGAGAAATTGCATCGGAATTAAATTCAAAAGGCACATTGCCGACTTAAGTACAAGAGGACTGACACTCTAACTTTCTAAAATTTGAACCTATCCTGTGAGTCCAGTTCTAGATTCCGATGCTTCACTTTAGGTTTACTGTATACCATGGACCTTCTTATTGACGATGAAACACAGAAATTGCATACGAATTTGGTACAAAAGGCACAATGCCGACTTAAGTACAAGAGGACAGACACTCTCACTTTCTATGATTTGAACCTCTCCTGTGTGTCCAGTTTTAGATTCCGATGCTTCACTTCTGGTTTACTGTATACCTTGGACCTTCTTATTTACAATGAAACACAGAAATTGCATCCGAATTTAATACATAAGGCACAATGCTGACTTAAGTAAAAGAGGACTGACACTCTCACTTTCTATGATTTGAACTTCTCTTTGTGAGTCCAGTTTTAGATTCCGATGCGTCACTTCAGGTTTACCGTGTACCTTGCACCTTCTTATTGACGATGAAACACAGAAATTGCATCGGAATTTAATACATAATGCACAATGCCGACATAAGTACAAGAGGAATGACACTTCCACTTTCTATGATTTGAACCTCTCCTCTGAGTCCAGTTTTAGATTCCGATGCTTCACTTCAGGTTTACTGTATCCCTTGGACCTTCTTATTGACGATGAAACACAGAAATTGCATCCGAATTTAGTACAAAAGGCACAATGCCGACTTAAGTAAAAGAGGACTGTCACTCTCTCTTTCTATGATTTGAACCTCTCCTGTGAGTCCAGTTTTAGATTGCGATGCTTCACTTCAGGTTTACTGTATCCCTTGGACCTTCTTATTGACGATGAAATACAGAAATTGCATCCGAATTTAATACAAAAGGCACAATGCCGTCTTAAGTAGAAGAGGACTGTCACTCTCTCTTTCTATGATTTGAACCGCTCCTGTGAGTCCAGTTTTAGATTCCGATGCTTCACTTCAGGTGTACTGTATCCCTTGGACCTTCTTATTGACGATGAAATACAGGTGTTGCATCCGAATTTAATACAAAAGGCACAACGCCGACTTAAGTACAAGAGGACTGACAATCTCCCTTTCTATGATTTGAACATCTCCTGTGAGTCCAGTTTAAGTTTCCGATGGTTCACTTCAGGTTTACTGTATCCCTTTGACCTTCTTATTGACGATGAAACACAGTAATTCCATCCGAATTTAAGACAAAAGGCACAATGCTGACTTAAGTAAAAGAGGACCGACAATCTCACTTTCTGAAATTTGAACCTCTCCTGTGAGTCCAGTTTTGGATTCCGATGCTTCACTTCAGGTTTACTGTATCCTTTGGACCTTCTTATTGACGATGAAACACAGAAATAGCATCCGAATTTAATACAAAATGCACAATGCCGACTTAAGTATAAGAAGACTGACACTCTCACTTTCAATGATTTGAACTTCTCCTGTGAGTCCAGTTCTAAATTCCGATGATTCACTTCAGTTTTACTGTATACCTTGCACCTTCTTATTGACGATGAAACATAGAAATTGCATCGGAACTAAATTCAAAAGGCACAATACCGACTTAAGTACAAGAGGACTGACACTCTAACTTTCTATGATTTGAACCTCTCCTGTGAGTCCAGTTTTTGATTCCGATGCTTCACTCTAGGTTTACTGTATCCCTTGGACCTACTTATTGACGATGAAATACAGAAATTGCATCCGAATTCAATACAAAAGGCACAATGCCGACTTAAGTAAAAGAGGACTGACACTCTCTCTTTCTATGATTTGAACCTCGCCTGTGGGTCCAGTTTTAGATTCCAATGCTTCACTTCAGGTTTACTGTATACCTTGCACCTTCTTATTGACGATGAAACACAGAAATTGCATCCGAATTTAATACAAAAGGCACAATGCCGACTTAAGTACAAGAGGACTGACAATCTCCCTTTCTGTGATTTGAACCTCTCCTGTGAGTCCAGTTTAAGTTTCCGATGGTTCACTTCTGGTTTACTGTATCCCTTGGACCTTCTTATTGACGATGAAACACAGTAATTGCATCTGAATTTAATAAAAAAGGCACAATGCTGACTTAAGTAAAAGAGGACTGACACTCTCACTTTCTATGATTTGAACCTCACCTGTGAGTCCAGTTTTAGATTCCGATGCTTCACTTCAGGTTTACTGTATACCTTGGACCTTCTTATTGACGATGAAACACAGAATTTGCATCGGAATTAAATTCAAAAGGCACAATGCCGACTTAAGTACAAGAGGACTGACACTCTAACTTTCTAAGATTTGAACCTATCCTGTGAGTCCAGTTCTAGATTCCGATGCTTCACTTTAGGTTTACTGTATACCATGGACCTTCTTATTGACGATGAAACACAGAAATTGCATACGAATTTGGTACAAAAGGCACAATGCCGACTTAAGTACAAGAGGACAGACACTCTCACTTTCTATGATTTGAACGTCTCCTGTGTGTCCGGTTTTAGATTCCGATGCTTCACTTCTGGTTTACTGTATCCCTTGGACCTTCTTATTGACGATGAAACACAGTAATTGCATCCGAATTTAATACAAAAGGCACAATGCTGACTTAAGTAAAAGAGGACAGACACTCTCACTATCTGAGGTTTGAACTTCTCCTGTGAGTCCAGTTCTAAATTCCGCTGATTCACTTCAGTTTTACTGTATACCTTGAACCTTCTTATTGACGATGAAACATAGAAATTGAATCGGAACTAAATTCAAAAGGCACAATGCCGATTTGAGTACAAGAGCACTGATCTCTAACTCTCTATGATTGGAACCTCTCCTGTGAGTCCAGTTTTAGATTCCGATGCTTCACTTCAGGTCTACTGTATCCCTTGGACCTTCTTATTGACGATGAAACACAGAAATTGCATCCGAATTTAATACATAAGGCTCAATGCCGACTTAAGTAAAAGAGGACTGACACTCTCACTTCCTATGATTTGAACTTCTCCTGTGAGTCCAGTTTTAGATTCCGATGCGTCACTTCAGGTTTACCGTATACCTTGCACCTTCTTATTGACGATGAAACACTGAAATTGCATCGGAATTTAATACAAAAGGCACAATGCCGACATAAGTACAAGAGGACTGACACTCTAACTTTCTAAGATTTGAACCTATCCTGTGAGTCCAGTTCTAGATTCCGATGCTTCACTTTAGGTTTACTGTATACCATGGACCTTCTTATTGACGATGAAACACAGAAATTGCATACGAATTTGGTACAAAAGGCACAATGCCGACTTAAGTACAAGAGGACAGACACTCTCACTTTCTATGATTTGAACCTCTCCTGTGGGTCCAGTTTTAGATTCCAATGCTTCACTTCAGGTTTACTGTATACCTTGCACCTTCTTATTGACGATGAAACACAGAAATTGCATCCGAATTTAATACAAAAGGCACAATGCCGACTTAAGTACAAGAGGACTGACAATCTCCCTTTCTGTGATTTGAACCTCTCCTGTGAGTCCAGTTTAAGTTTCCGATGGTTCACTTCTGGTTTACTGTATCCCTTGGACCTTCTTATTGACGATGAAACACAGTAATTGCATCTGAATTTAATAAAAAAGGCACAATGCTGACTTAAGTAAAAGAGGACTGACACTCTCACTTTCTATGATTTGAACCTCACCTGTGAGTCCAGTTTTAGATTCCGATGCTTCACTTCAGGTTTACTGTATACCTTGGACCTTCTTATTGACGATGAAACACAGAATTTGCATCGGAATTAAATTCAAAAGGCACAATGCCGACTTAAGTACAAGAGGACTGACACTCTAACTTTCAAAGATTTGAACCTATCCTGTGAGTCCAGTTCTAGATTCCGATGCTTCACTTTAGGTTTACTGTATACCATGGACCTTCTTATTGACGATGAAACACAGAAATTGCATACGAATTTGGTACAAAAGGCACAATGCCGACTTAAGTACAAGAGGACAGACACTCTCACTTTCTATGATTTGAACCTCTCCTGTGTGTCCGGTTTTAGATTCCGATGCTTCACTTCTGGTTTACTGTATCCCTTGGACCTTCTTATTGACGATGAAACACAGTAATTGCATCCGAATTTAATACAAAAGGCACAATGCTGACTTAAGTAAAAGAGGACAGACACTCTCACTATCTGAGGTTTGAACCTCTCCTGTGGGTCCAGTTTTGGATTCCGATGCTTCACTTCAGGTTTACTGTATCCCTTGGACCTTCTTATTGACGATGAAACACAGAAATTGCATCCGAATTTAATACAAAATGCACAATGCCGACTAAAGTAAAAGGGGACTGACACTCTCACTTTCTATGATTTGAACTTCTCCTGTGAGTCCAGTTCTAAATTCCGATGATTCACTTCAGTTTTACTGTATACCTTGAACCTTCTTATTGACGATGAAACATAGAAATTGAATCGGAACTAAATTCAAAAGGCACAATGCCGACTTGAGTACAAGAGCACTGACACTCTAACTCTCTATGATTGGAACCTCTCCTGTGAGTCCAGTTTTAGATTCCGATGCTTCACTTCAGGTCTACTGTATCCCTTGGACCTTCTTATTGACGATGAAACACAGAAATTGCATCCGAATTTAATACATAAGGCTCAATGCCGACTTAAGTAAAAGAGGACTGACACTCTCACTTTCTATGATTTGAACTTCTCCTGTGAGTCCAGTTTTAGATTCCGATGCGTCACTTCAGGTTTACCGTATACCTTGCACCTTCTTATTGACGATGAAACACTGAAATTGCATCGGAATTTAATACAAAAGGCACAATGCCGACATAAGTACAAGAGGACTGACACTCTAACTTTCTAAGATTTGAACCTATCCTGTGAGTCCAGTTCTAGATTCCGATGCTTCACTTCAGGTTTACTGTATACCATGGACCTTCTTATTGACGATGAAACACAGAAATTGCATACGAATTTGGTACAAAAGGCACAATGCCGACTTACGTACAAGAGGACAGACACTCTAACTTTCTATGATTTGAACCTCTCCTGTGTGTCCAGTTTTAGATTCCGATGCTTCACTTCTGGTTTACTGTATCCCTTGGACCTTCTTATTTACAATGAAACACAGAAATTGCATCCGAATTTAATACATAAGGCACAATGCCGACTTAAGTAAAAGAGGACTGACACTCTCACTTTCTATGATTTGAACTTCTCTTTGTGAGTCCAGTTTTAGATTCCGATGCGTCACTTCAGGTTTACCGTATACCTTGCACTTTCTTATTGACGATGAAACACAGAAATTGCATCGGAATTTAATACATAATGCACAATGCCGACATAAGTACAAGAGGACTGACACTTTCACTTTCTATGATTTGAACCTCTCCTGTGAGTCCAGTTATAGATTCCGATGCTATACTTCAGGTTTACTGTATCCCTTGGACCCTCTTATTGACGATGAAACACAGAAATTGCATCCGAATGTAGTACAAAAGGCACAATGCCGACTTCAGTAAAAGAGGACTGTCACTCTCTCTTTCTAAGATTTGAACCTCTCCTGTGAGTCCAGTTTTAGATTCCGATGCTTCACTTCAGGTTTACTGTATCCCTTGGACCTTCTTATTGACGATGAAATACGAAATTGCATCCAAATTTAATACAAAAGACACAATGCCGACTTAAGTAAAAGAGGACAGACACTCTGTCATTCTATGATTTGAACCTCTCCTGTGGGTCCAGTTTTAGATTCTGATGATTCACTACAGGTTTACTGTATACCTTGCACCTTCTTATTGACGATGAAACACAGGTGTTGCATCCGAATTTATTACAAAAGGCACAATGCCGACTTAAGTACAAGAGGACTGACTATCTCCCTTTCTATGATTTGAACCTCTCCTGTGAGTCCGGTTTAAGTTTGCGATGGTTCACTTCAGGTTTACTGTATCCCTCGGACCTTCTTATTGACGATGAAACACAGAAATTGCATCCGAATTTAATACAAAAGGCATAATGCTGACTTAAGTAAAAGAGGACCGACACTCTCACTTTCTATGATTTGAACTTCTCCTGTGAGTCCAGTTGAAGATTCCGATGATTCACTTCAGTTTAACTGTATACCTTGCACCTTCTTATTGACGATGAAACACAGAAATTGCATCCGAATTTAATACAAAATGCACAATGCCGACTTAAGTATAAGTGGACTGTCACTCTCACTTTCTATGATTTTAACTTCTCCTGTGAGTCCAGTTTTAGATTCCGATGCTTCACCTCAGGTTTACCGTATACCTTGCACCTTCTTATTGACGATGAAACACAGAAATTGCATCCGAATTTAATACAAAAGGCACAATGCCGACTTAAGTACAAGAGGACTGAGAATCTCCCTTTCTATGATTTGAACCTCTCCTGTGAGTCCTGTTTAAGTTTCCGATGGTTCACTTCTGGTTTACTGTATCCCTTGAACATTCTTATTGACGATGAAACACAGTACTTGCATCCGAATTTATTATAAAAGGCACAATGCCGACTTAAGTAAAAGAGGACTGACACTCTCCCTTTCTATGATTTGAAGCTCTCCTGTGAGTCCAGTTTTGGATTCCGATGATTCACTTCAGTTCTACTGTATACTTTGCACCTTCTTATTGGCGATGAAACATAGAAATTGCATCGGAACTAAAATCAAAAGGCACAATGACGACTTAAGTACAAGAGGACTGACACTCTAACTCTCTATGATTGGAGCCTCTCCTGTGAGTCCAGTTTTAGATTCCGATGCTTCACTTCAGGTCTACTGTATCCCTTGGACCTTCTTATTGCCGATGAAACACAGAAATTGCATCCGAATTTAATACATAAGACTCAAAGCCGACTTAAGTAAAAGAGGACTGACACTCTCACTTCCTATGATTTGAACTTCTCCTGTGAGTCCAGTTTTAGATTCCGATGCGTCACTTCAGGTTTACCGTATACCTTGCACCTTCTTATTGACGATGAAACACAGAAATTGCATCCGAATTTAATACAAAATGCACAATGCCGACTTAAGTACAAGAGGACTGACACTCTAACTTTCTATGATTTGAACCTCTCCTGTGAGTCCAGGTTAAGTTTCCGATGGTTCACTTCAGGTTTACTGTATCCCTTGGACCCTCTTACTGACGATGAAACACAGAAATTGCATCCGAATTTAATACAAAATGCACAATGCCGACTTAAGTATAAGTGGACTGACACTCTAACTTTCTATGATTTGAACCTCTCCTGTGAGTCTAGTTTAAGATTCCGATGCTTCACTTCAGGTTTACTGTATCCCTTGGACCTTCTTATTGACGATGAAACACAGAAATTGCATCCGAATCTAATACAAAAGGCACATTGCCGACTTCTGTAAAAGAGGACTGTCACTCTCTCTTTCCATGATTTGAACCTCTCCTGTGAGTCCAGTTTTAGTTTCCGATGCTTCACTTCAGGTTTACTCTATACCTTGCACCTTCATATTGACGATGAAACACAGAAATTGCATCAGAATTAAATTCAAAAGGCACAATGCCGACTTAAGTCCAAGAGGACTGACACTCTAACTTTCTAAGATTTGATCCTCTCCTGTGAGTCCATTTCTAGATTTTGATGCTTCACTTCAGGTTTACTGTATACCATGGACCTTCTTATTGACGATGACACACAGAAATTGCATCGGAATTTAATACAAAAGGCACAATGCAGACATAAGTACAAGAGGACTGACACTCTAACTTTCTAAGATTTCTACCTCTCCTGTGAGTTTAGTTTTAGATTCCGATGCTTCACTTCAGGTTTACTTTATACCTTGCACCTTCTTATTGACGATGAAACACAGACATTGCATCGGAATTAAATTCAAAAGGCACAACGCCGACTTAAGTACAAGAGGACTGACACTCTAACTTTCTAAGATTTGAACCTCTCCTGTGAGTTTAGTTCTAGATTCCGATGATTGACTTCAGTTTTGCTGTATACCTAGCACTTTCTTATTGACGATGAAACATAGAAATTGCATCGGAACTAAATTCAAAAGGCATAATGCCGACTTAAGTACAAGAGGACTGACACTCTCACTTCCTATGATTTGAACTTGTCCTGTGAGTCCAGTTATAAATTCTGATGCGTCACTTCAGGTTTACTGTATACCTTGCACCTTCTTATTGACGATGAAACACAGATATTGCATCGGAATTTAATACAAAAGGCACAATGCCGACATAAGTACAAGAGGACTGACACTCTAACATTCTACGATTTGAACCTCTCCTTTGAGTCCAGTTTTATATTCCGATGCTTCAATTCAGGTTTACTGTATCCCTTGGACCTTCTTATTGACGACGAAATACAGAAATTGCAGCGGAATTTAATACAAAAGGCACAATGCCGACTTAATTAAAGAGGACTGACACTCTCTCTTTCAATGATTTGATCCTCTCCTGTGAGTCCAGTTTTAGATTCCGATGCTTCACTTCAGGTTTACTCCATACCTTGCACCTTCTTATTGACGATGCAACATAGAAATTGCATCGGAGTTAAATTCAAAAGGCACAATGCCGACTAAAGTACAAGAGGACTGACACACTAACTTTTTATGGTTTGAACCCCTCCTGTGAGTCCAGTTAAAGATTCCGATGCTTCACGTCAGTTTTACTGTATACCGGGCACGTTCTTATTGACGATGAAACACAGAAATTGCATCGGAAATAAATTCAAAAGGCACAATGCCGAATTAAGTACAAGATTACTGACACTCTAACTCTCTATGATTGGAACCTCTCCTGTGAGTTCAGTTTAAGATTCCGATGCTTCACTTCAGGTTTACTGTATACCTTGCACCTTCTTATTGACGATGAAACACAAAAATTGCATCCGAATTTAATACAAAAGGGACAATGCCGACTTAAGTACAAGAGGACTGACAATCCCCCTTTCTATGATTTGAACCTCTCCTGTGAGTCCAGTTTAAGTTTCCGATGGTTCACTTTAGGTTTACTGTATCCCTTGAACCTTCTCATTGACGATGAAACACAGTACTTGCATCCGAATTTAATACAAAAGGCACAATGCTGACTTAAGTAAAAGAGGACTGACACTCTCACTTTCTGAGATTTGAACCTCTCCTGTGAGTCCAGTTTTAGATTGCGATGCTTCACTTCAGGTTTACTGTATACCTTGCACCTTCTTATTGACGATGAAACACAGAAATTGCATCGGAATTAAACTCAAAAGGCACAATGCCGACTTAACTACAAGAGGACTGACACTATCACTTTCTATGATTTGAACCTCCCCTGTGAGTCCAGTTCTAGATTCCGATGCTTCACTTCTGGTTTACTGTATCCCTTGGACCTTCTTATTGACGTTGAAATACAGAAATTGCATCCGAATTTAATACAAGAGGCACAATGCCGACTTAAGTAAAAGAGGACTGACACTCTCACTTTCTGAGATTTGAACCTCTCATGTGAGTCCAGTTTTAGATTCCGATGCGTCACTTCAGGTTTACAGTATACCTTGCACCTTCTTATTGACGATGACACACAGAAATTGCATCGGAATTTAATACAAAAGGCACAATTCCGACATAAGTACAAGAGGACTGACACTCAAATTTTCTATGATTTCAACCTCTCCTGTGAGTCCAGTTTTAGATTCCGATGCTTCACTTCAGGTTTACTGTATACCTTGCACCTTCTTATTGACGATGAAACACAGAAATTACATGGGAATTAAATTCAAAAGACACAATGCCGACTTAAGTAGAAGAGGACTGACACTCTAACTTTCTAAGATTTGAACCTCTCCTGTGAGTCCAGTTCTAGATACCGATGATTGACTTCAGTTTTACTGTATACCTTGCACCTTCTTATTGACGATGAAACATAGAAATTGCATCGGAACTAAATTCAAAAGGCACAATGCCGACTTAAGTGCAAGAGGACTGACACTCTCACTTCCTATGATTTTAACTTGTCCTGTGAGTCCAGTTATAAATTCCGATGCGTCACTTCAGGTTTACCGTATACCTTGCACCTTCTTATTGACGATGAAACACAGAAATTGCATCGGAATTTAATACAAAAGGCACAATGCCGACATAAGTACAAGAGGACTGACACTCTAACTTTCTATGATTTGAACCTCTCCTTTGAGTCCAGTTTTAGATTCCGATGCTTCATTTCAGGTTTACTGTATCCCTTGGACCTTTTTATTGACGATGAAATACAGAAATTGCATCCGAGTTTAATACAAAAGGCACAATGCCGTCTTAATTAAAGAGGACTGACACTCTCTCTTTCAATGATTTGATCCTCTCCTGTGAGTCCAGTTTTAGATTCCGATGCTTCACTTGGGGTTTACTCTATACCTTGCACCTTCTTATTGACGATGCAACATAGAAATTGCATCGGAGTTAAATTCAAAAGGCACAATGCCGACTAAAGTACAAGAGGACTGACACTCTAACTTTCTATGGTTTGAACCTCTCCTGTGAGTCCAGTTAATGATTCCGATGCTTCACGGCAGGTTTACTGTATACCTTGCACCTTCTTGTTGACGATGAAACACAGAAATTGCATCGGAAATAAATTCAAAAGGCACAATGCCGACTTAAGTACAAGATTACTGACACTCTAACTTTCTATGATTTGAACCTCTCCTGTGGGTCCAGTTTTAGATTCCGTTGCTTCACTTCAGGTTTACTGTATACCTTGCACCTTCTTATTGACGATGAAACACAGAAATTGCATCCGAATTTAATACAAAAGAGACAATGCCGACTTAAGTACAAGAGGACTGACAATCTCCCTTTCTATGATTTGAACCTCTCCTGTGAGTCCAGTTTAAGTTTCCGATGGGTCACTTTAGGTCTACTGTATCCCTTGAACCTGCTTATTGACGATGAAACACAGTACTTGCATCCGAATTTAATACAAAAGGCACAATGCTGAATTAAGTAAAAGAGGACTGACACTCTTACTTTCTGAGATTCGAACCTCTCCTGTGAGTCCAGTTTTAGATTCCGATGCTTCACTTCAGGTTTACTGTATACCTTGCACCTTCTTATTGACGATGAAACACAGAAATTGCATCGGAATTAAATTCAAAAGGAACAATGCCGACTTAAGTACAAGAGGACTGACACTCTAACTTTCTAAGATTTGAACCTCTCCTGTGTGTCCAGTTCTTGATTCCGATTCTTCACTTCAGGTTTACTGTATACCTTGGACCTTCGTATTGACGATGAAACACAGAAATTGCATCTGAATTTAGTACAAAAGGCACAATGCCGACTTAACTAGAAGAGGACTGACACTCTCACTTTCTATGATTTGAACCTCCCCTGTGAGTCCGGTTCTAGATTGCGATGCTTCACTTCTGGTTTACTGTATCCCTTGGACCTTCTTATTGACGTTGAAACACAGAAAATGCATCCGAATTTAATACAAAAGGCACAATGCCGACTTAAGTAAAAGAGGACTGACACTATCACTTTCTGAGATTTGAACCTCTCATGTGAGTCCAGTTTTAGATTCCGATGCGTCACTTCAGGTTTACAGTATACCTTGCACCTTCTTATTGACGATGACACACAGAAATTGCATCGGAATTTAATACAAAAGGCACAATGCCGACATAAGTACAAGAGGACTGACACTCAAATTTTCTATGATTTCAACCTCTCCTGTGAGTCCAGTTTTAGATTCCGATGCTTTACTTCAGGTTTACTGTATACCTTGCACCTTCCTATTGACGATGAAACACAGAAATTACATGGGAATTAAATTCAAAAGGCACAATGCCGACTTAAGTACAAGAGGACTGACACTCTAACTTTCTAAGATTTGAACCTCTCCTGTGAGTCCAGTTCTAGATTCCGATGATTGACTTCAGTTTTACTGTATACCTTGCACCTTCTTATTGACGATGAAACATAGAAATTGCATCGGAACTAAATTCAAAAGGCACAATGCCGACTTAAGTACAAGGGGACTGACACCCTAACTTTCTATGATTTGAACCTCTCCTGTGAGTCCAGTTTAAGATTCCGATGCTTCACTTCAGGTTTACTGTATCCCTTGGACCTTCTTATTGACGATGAAACACAGAAATTGCATCCGAATTTAATACAAAAGGCACAATGCCGACTTAAGTACAAGAGGACTGACAATCTCCCTTTCTATGATTTGAACCTCTCCTGTGAGTCCATTTTAAGTTTCCGATGGTTCACTTCAGGTTTACTGTATCCCTTGGACCTATTTATTGACGATGAAACACAGTAATTGCATCCGAATTTAATACAAAAGGCACAATGCTGACTTAAGTAAAAAAAGGACCGACACTCTCACTTTCTATGATTTGAACTTCTCCTGTGAGTCCAGTTCTAGATTCCGATGATTCACTTTAGTTTAACTGTATACCTTGCACCTTATTATTGACGATGAAACATAGAAATTGCATCGGAACTAAATTCAAAAGGCACAATGCCGACTTAAGTACAAGAGGACTGACACCCTAACTCTCTATAATTGGAACCTCTCCTGTGAGTCCAGTTTTAGATTCCGATGCTTCACTTCAGGTCTACTGTATCCCTTGGACCTTCTTATTGACGATGAAACACAGAAATTGCATCCGAATTTAATACAAAATGCACAATGCCGACTTAAGTATAAGTGGACTGACACTCTCACTTTCTATGATTTGAACTTCTCCTGTGAGTCCAGTTTTAGATTCCGATGCGTCACCTCAGGTTTACCGTATACCTTGCACCTTCTTATTGATGATGAAACACAGAAATTGCATCCGAATTTAATACAAAAGGCACAATGCCGACTTAAGTACAAGAGGACTTACACTCTAACATTCTATGATTTCAACATCTCCTGTGAGTCCAGATTTAGATTCCGATGCTTCACTTCAGGTTTACTGTATCCCTTGGACCATCATATTGACGATGAAATACAGAAATTGCATCCGCATTTAATACAAAACGCACAATGCCGACTTAAGTAAAAGAGGACTGACACTCTCCCATTCTATGATTTAAAGCTCTCCTGTGAGTCCAGTTTTGGATTCCGATGATTCACTTCAGTTCTACTGTATACCTTGCACCTTCTTATTGACGATGAAACATAGAAATTGCATCGGAACTAAAATCAAAAGGCACAATGCCGACTTAAGTACAAGAGGACTGACACTCTAACTCTCTATGATTGGAACCTCTCCTGTGAGTTCAGTTTAAGATTCCGATGCTTCACTTCAGGTTTACTGTATCCCTTGAACCTTCTTATTGACGATGAAACACAGAAATTGCATCCGAATTTAATACAAAATGCACAATGCCGACTTAAGTACAAGAGGACTGACACTCTAACTTTCTATGATTTGAACCTCTCCTGTGAGTCCAGTTTAAGATTCCGATGCTTCACTTCAGGTTTACTGTATACCTTGGACCTTCTTATTGACGATGAAACACAGAAATTTCATCCGAATTTAATACAAAGTGCACAATGCCGACTTACGTACAAGAGGACTGACACTTACACTTTCTATGATTTGAACCTCTCCTGTGAGTCCAGTTTTAGATTCCAATGCTTCACTTCAGGTTTACTGTATCCCTTGGACCTTCTTATTGACGATGAAACACAGAAATTGCATCCGAATTTAATACAAAACGCACATTGCCGACTTCTGTAAAAGAGGACTGTCACTCTCTCTTTCTATGATTTGAACCTCTCCTGTGAGTCCAGTTTTAGTTTCCGATGCTTCACTTCAGGTTTACTCTATACCTTGCACCTTCATATTGACGATGAAACACAGAAATTGCATCAGAATTAAATTCAAAAGGCACAATGCCGACTTAAGTCCAGGAGGACTGACACTCTAACTTTCTAAGATTTGATCCTCTCCTGTGAGTCCAGT
Source organism: Schistocerca americana (assembly GCF_021461395.2). Lineage (NCBI taxonomy): Eukaryota > Metazoa > Arthropoda > Insecta > Orthoptera > Acrididae > Schistocerca > Schistocerca americana. Next base: position 39,301,046 of record NC_060128.1, read on the forward strand.
TCTAGATTTTGATGCTTCACTTCAGGTTTACTGTATACCATGGACCTTCTTATTGACGATGACACACAGAAATTGCATCGGAATTTAATACAAAAGGCACAATACAGACATAAGTACAAGAGGACTGACACTCTAACTTTCTAAGATTTCTACCTCTCCTGTGAGTTTAGTTTTAGATTCCGATGCTTCACTTCAGGTTTACTTTATACCTTGCACCTTCTTATTGACGATGAAACACAGACATTGCATCGGAATTAAATTCAAAAGGCACAACGCCGACTTAAGTACAAGAGGACTGACACTCTAACTTTCTAAGATTTGAACCTCTCCTGTGAGTTTAGTTCTAGATTCCGATGATTGACTTCAGTTTTGCTGTATACCTAGCACTTTCTTATTGACGATGAAACATAGAAATTGCATCGGAACTAAATTCAAAAGGCATAATGCCGACTTAAGTACAAGAGGACTGACACTCTCACTTCCTATGATTTGAACTTGTCCTGTGAGTCCAGTTATAAATTCCGATGCGTCACTTCAGGTTTACCGTATACTTTGCACCTTCTTATTGACGATGAAACACAGATATTGCATCGGAATTTAATACAAAAGGCACAATGCCGACATAAGTACAAGAGGACTGACACTCTAACTTTCTACGATTTGAACCTCTCCTTTAAGTCCAGTTTTATATTCCGATGCTTCAATTCAGGTTTACTGTATCCCTTGGACCTTCTTATTGACGACGAAATACAGAAATTGCAGCGGAATTTAATACAAAGGGCACAATGCCGACTTAATTAAAGAGGACTGACACTCTCTCTTTCAATGATTTGATCCTCTCCTGTGAGTCCAGTTTTAGATTCCGATGCTTCACTTCAGGTTTACTCCATACCTTGCACCTTCTTATTGACGATGCAACATAGAAATTGCATCGGAGTTAAATTCAATAGGCACAATGCCGACTAAAGTACAAGAGGACTGACACTCTAACTTTCTATGGTTTGAACCTCTCCTGTGAGTCCAGTTAAAGATTCCGATGCTTCACGTCAGTTTTACTGTATACCGGGCACGTTCTTATTGACGATGAAACACAGAAATTGCATCGGAAATAAATTCAAAAGGCACAATGCCGAATTAAGTACAAGATTACTGACACTCTAACTCTCTATGATTGGAACCTCTCCTGTGAGTTCAGTTTAAGATTCCGATGCTTCACTTCAGGTTTACTGTATACCTTGCACCTTCTTATTGACGATGAAACACAAAAATTGCATCCGAATTTAATACAAAAGGGACAATGCCGACTTAAGTACAAGAGGACTGACAATCCCCCTTTCTATGATTTGAACCTCTCCTGTGAGTCCAGTTTAAGTTTCCGATGGTTCACTTTAGGTTTACTGTATCCCTTGAACCTTCTCATTGACGATGAAACACAGTACTTGCATCCGAATTTAATACAAAAGGCACAATGCTGACTTAAGTAAAAGAGGACTGACACTCTCACTTTCTGAGATTTGAACCTCTCCTGTGAGTCCAGTTTTAGATTCCGATGCTTCACTTCAGGTTTACTGTATACCTTGCACCTTCTTATTGACGATGAAACACAGATATTGCATCGGAATTAAACTCAAAAGGCACAATGCCGACTTAACTACAAGAGGACTGACACTATCACTTTCTATGATTTGAACCTCCCCTGTGAGTCCAGTTCTAGATTCCGATGCTTCACTTCTGGTTTACTGTATCCCTTGGACCTTCTTATTGACGTTGAAATACAGAAATTGCATCCGAATTTAATACAAGAGGCACAATGCCGACTTAAGTGAAAGAGGACTGACACTCTCACTTTCTGAGATTTGAACCTCTCATGTGAGTCCAGTTTTAGATTCCGATGCGTCACTTCAGGTTTAAAGTATACCTTGCACCTTCTTATTGACGATGACACACAGAAATTGCATCGGAATTTAATACAAAAGGCACAATGCCGACATAAGTACAAGAGGACTGACACTCAAATTTTCTATGATTTCAACCTCTCCTGTGAGTCCAGTTTTAGATTCCGATGCTTCACTTCAGGTTTACTGTATACCTTGCCCCTTCTTATTGACGATGAAACACAGAAATTACATGGGAATTAAATTCAAAAGGCACAATGCCGACTTAAGTACAAGAGGACTGACACTCTAACTTTCTAAGATTTGAACCTCTCCTGTGAGTCCAGTTCTAGATTCCGATGTTTGACTTCAGTTTTACTGTATACCTTGCACCTTCTTATTGACGATGAAACATAGAAATTGCATCGGAACTAAATTCAAAAGGCACAATGCCGACTTAAGTACAAGAGGACTGACACTCTCACTTCCTATGATTTTAACTTGTCCTGTGAGTCCAGTTATAAATTCCGATGCGTCACTTCAGGTTTACCGTATACCTTGCACCTTCTTATTGACGATGAAACACAGAAATTGCATCGGAATTTAATACAAAAGGCACAATGTCGACATAAGTACAAGAGGACTGACACTCTAACTTTCTATGATTTGAACCTCTCCTTTGAGTCCAGTTTTAGATTCCGATGCTTCATTTCAGGTTTACTGTATCCCTTGGACCTTTTTATTGACGATGAAATACAGAAATTGCATCCGAGTTTAATACAAAAGGCACAATGCCGACTTAATTAAAGAGGACTGACACTCTCTCTTTCAATGATTTGATCCTCTCCTGTGAGTCCAGTTTTAGATTCCGATGCTTCACTTGGGGTTTACTCTATACCTTGCACCTTCTTATTGACGATGCAGCATAGAAATTGCATCGGAGTTACATTCAAAAGGCACAATGCCGACTAAAGTACAAGAGGACTGACACTCTAACTTTCTATGGTTTGAACCTCTCCTGTGAGTCCAGTTAATGATTCCGATGCTTCACGGCAGGTTTACTGTATACCTTGCACCTTCTTACTGACGATGAAACAGAGAAATTGCATCGGAAATAAATTCAAAAGGCACAATGCCGACTTAAGTACAAGATTACTGACACTCTAACTTTCTATGATTTGAACCTCTCCTGTGGGTCCAGTTTTAGATTCCGTTGCTTCACTTCAGGTTTACTGTATACCTTGCACCTTCTTATTGACGATGAAACACAGAAATTGCATCCGAATTTAATACAAAAGAGACAATGCCGACTTAAGTACAAGAGGACTGACAATCTCCCTTTCTATGATTTGAACCTCTCCTGTGAGTCCAGTTTAAGTGTCCGATGGGTCACTTTAGGTCTACTGTATCCCTTGAACCTGCTTATTGACGATGAAACACAGTACTTGCATCCGAATTTAATACAAAAGGCACAATGCTGACTTAAGTAAAAGAGGACTGACACCCTAACTTTCTGAGATTTGAACCTCTCCTGTGAGTCCAGTTTTAGATTCCGATGCTTCACTTCAGGTTTACTGTATACCTTGCACCTTCTTATTGACGATGAAACACAGAAATTACATCGGAATTAAATTCAAAAGGAACAATGCCGACTTAAGTACAAGAGGACTGACACTCTAACTTTCTAAGTTTTGAACCTCTCCTGTGTGTCCAGTTCTTGATTCCGATTCTTCACTTCAGGTTTACTGTATACCTTGGACCTTCGTATTGACGATGAAACACAGAAATTGCATCTGAATTTAGTACAAAAGGCACAATGCCGACTTAACTACAAGAGGACTGACACTCTCAATTTCTATGATTTGAACCTCCCCTGTGAGTCCGGTTCTAGATTGCGATGCTTCACTTCTGGTTTACTGTATCCCTTGGACCTTCTTATTGACGTTGAAACACAGAAATTGCATCCGAATTTAATACAAAAGGCACAATGCCGACTTAAGTAAAAGAGGACTGACACTCTCACTTTCTGAGATTTGAACCTCTCATGTGAGTCCAGTTTTAGATTCCGATGCGTCACTTCAGGTTTACAGTATACCTTGCACCTTCTTATTGACGATGACACACAGAAATTGCATCGGAATTTAATACAAAAGGCACAATGCCGACATAAGTACAAGAGGACTGACACTCAAATTTTCTATGATTTCAACCTCTCCTGTGAGTCCAGTTTTAGATTAAGATGCTTCACTTCAGGTTTACTGTATACCTTGCACCTTCTTATTGACGATGAAACACAGAAATTACATTGGAATTAAATTCAAAAGGCACAATGCCGACTTAAGTACAAGAGGACTGACACTCTAACTTTCTAAGATTTGAACCTCTCCTGTGAGTCCAGTTCTAGATTCCGATGATTGACTTCAGTTTTACTGTATACCTTGCACCTTCTTATTGACGATGAAACATAGAAATTGCATCGGAACTAAATTGAAAAGGCACAATGCCGACTTAATTACAAGAGGACTGACACTCTCACTTCCTATGATTTTAATGTGTCCTGTGAGTCCAGTTATATATTCCGATGCGTCACTTCAGGTTTACCGTATACCTTGCACCTTCTTGTTGACGATGAAATACAGAAATTGCATCCGAGTTTAATACAAAAGGCACAATGCCGACTTAATTAAAGAGGACTGACGCTCTCTCTTTCAATGATTTGATCCTCTCCTGTGAGTCCAGTTTTAGATTCCGATGCTTCACTTGGGGTTTACTCTATACCTTGCACCTTCTTATTGACGATGCAACATAGAAATTGCATCGGAGTTAAATTCAAAAGGCACAATGCCGACTAAAGTACAAGAGGACTGACACTCTAACTTTCTATGGTTTGAACCTCTCCTGTGGGTCCAGTTAATGATTCCGATGCTTCACGGCAGGTTTACTGTATACCTTGCACCTTCTTATTGACGATGAAACACAGAAATTGCATCGGAAATAAATTCAAAAAGCACAATGCCGACTTAAGTACAAGATTACTGACACTCTAACTTTCTATGATTTGAACCTCTCCTGTGGGTCCAGTTTTAGATTCCGTTGCTTCACTTCAGGTTTACTGTATACCTTGCACCTTCTTATTGACGATGAAACACAGAAATTGCATCCGAATTTAATACAAAAGAGACAATGCCGACTTAAGTACAAGAGGACTGACAATCTCCCTTTCTATGATTTGAACCTCTCCTGTGAGTCCAGTTTAAGTTTCCGATGGGTCACTTTAGTTCTACTGTATCCCTTGAACCTGCTTATTGACGATGAAACACAGTACTTGCATCCGATTTTAATACAAAAGGCACAATGCTGACTTAAGTAAAAGAGGACTGACACTCTCACTTTCTGAGATTTGAACCTCTCCTGTGAGTCCAGTTTTAGATTCCGATGCTTCACTTCAGGTTTACTGTATACCTTGCACCTTCTTATTGACGATGAAACACAGAAATTGCATCGGAATTAAATTCAAAAGGAACAATGCCGACTTAAGTACAAGAGGACTGACACTCTAACTTTCTAAGATTTGAACCTCTCCTGTGTGTCCAGTTCTTGATTCCGATCCTTTACTTCAGGTTTACTGTATACCTTGGACCTTCGTATTGACGATGAAACACAGAAATTGCATCTGAATTTAGTACAAAAGGCACAATGCCGACTTAACTACAAGAGGACTGACACTCTCACTTTCTATGATTTGAACCTCCCCTGTGAGTCCGGTTCAGATTGCGATGCTTCACTTCTGGTTTACTGTATCCCTTGGACCTTCTTATTGACGTTGAAACACAGAAATTGCATCCGAATTTAATACAAAAGGCGCAATGCCGACTTAAGTAAAAGAGGACTGACACTCTCACTTTCTATGATTTGAACTTCTCCTGTGAGTTCAGTTTTGAATCCGATGCGTCACTTCAGGTTTACCGTATACCTTGCACCTTCTAATTGACGATGACACACAGAAATTGCATCGGAATTTAATACAAAAGGCAAATTGCCGACATAAGTACAAAAGGACTGACACTCTAACTTTCTATGATTTCAACCTCTCCTGTGAGTCCAGTTTTAGATTCCGATGCTTCACTTCAGGTTTACTGTATCCCTTGGACCTTCGTATTGACGATGAAATACAGAAATTGCATCCGAATTTAATACAAAAGGCACAATGCCGACTTAAGTAAAAGAGGACTGACACTCTCACTTTCTATGATTTGAACCTCTCATGTGAGTCCAGTTTTAGATTCCGATGCTTCACTTCAGGTTTACTGTATACCTAGCACCTTCGTATTGACAATGAAACACAGAAATTGCATCGGAATTTAATACAAAAGGCACAATGCCGACTTAAGTAAAAGAGGACAGACACTCTCACTTTCTATGATTTGAACCTCTCCTGTGAGTCCAGTTGTAGATTCCGATGCTTCACTTCAGGTTTACTGTTTCCCTTGGACCTTCTTATAGACGATGAAACACAGAGTTTGCCTCCGAATTTAATACAAACGGCACAATGCCGACTGAAGTACAAGAGGGCATGCACTCTAACTTTGTATGATTTGAACCTCTCCTGTGAGTCCAGTTTTAGATTCCAATGCTTCATTTCAGGTTTACTGTATCCCTTGGACTTTCTTATCGACGATGAAACCCAGAAATTGCATCCGAATTTAATACTAAAGCCACAATGCCGACTTAAGTACAAGAGGACTGATACTCTCACTTTCTAGGTTTTAAACATCTCCTGTGAGTCCAGTTTTAGATTCCGATGCTTCACTTCAGGTTTACTGTATCCCTATGACCTTCTTATTGACGATGGAATACTGAAATTGCATCCGAATTTAATACAAAAGGCACATTGCCGACTTAAGTAAAAGAGGACTGACACTCTCTCTTTCTATGATTTGAACCTGTCCTGTGAGTCCAGTTTTAGATTCCGATGCTTCATTTCAGGTTTACTGAATCTCTTGGACCTTCTTATTGACGATGAAACACAGAAATTGCATCGGAATTAGATTCAAAAGACGCAATGCCGACTTAAGTACAAGAGGACTGACACTCTAACTCTCTACAATTTGAACCACTCCTGTGAGTCCAGTTTTAGATTCCGATGCTTCACCTCAGGTTTACTGTATCCCTTCGACCTTCTTATTGACGATGAAATACAGAAATTGCATCCGAATTTAATACAAAAGGCACAATGCCGACTTAAGTAAAAGAGGACTGACACTCTCACTTTCTGTGATTTGAACCTCTCCTGTGAGTCCAGTTTTAGATTCCGATGCTTCACTTCAGGTTTACTGTATACCTTGCACCTTCTTATTAACGATGAAACACAGAAATTGCATCGGAATTAAATTCAAAAGGCACAATGCCGTTTTAAGTACAAGAGGACTGACACTCTAACCCTTTATGATTTGAACCTCTCCTGTGAGTCCAGTTTTAGATTCCGATGCTTCACTTCAGGTTTACTGTATACCTTGGATCTTCTTATTGAAGATGAAACACACTAACTGCATCCGAATTTAATACAAAAGGCACAACGCCGACTTAAGTAAAAGAGGACTGACGCTCTCACTTTCTATGATATGAACTTCTCCTGTGAGTCCAGTTTTAGATTCCGATGCGTCACTTCAGGTTTACCGTATACCTTGCACCTTCTTATTGACGATGAAATACAGAAATTGCATCCGAATTTAATACAAAAGGCACAATGCCGACTTAAGTAAAAGAGGACTGACACTCTCACTTTCTGTGATTTGAACCTCTCCTGTGAGTCCAGTTTTAGATTCCGATGCTTCAATTCAGGTTTACTGTATACCTTGCACCTTCTTATTGACGATGAAACACAGAAATTGCATTGGAATTAAATTCAAAAGGCACAATGCCGACTTAAGTACAAGAGGACTGACACTCTAACTTTCTAAGATTTGAACCTCTCCTGTGAGTCCAGTTCTAGATTCCGATGCTTCACTTCAGGTTTACTGTATACCATGGACCTTCTTATTGACGATGAAACACAGAAATTGCATACGAATTTGGTACAAAAGGCACAATGCCGACTTAAGTACAAGAGGACAGACACTCTCCCTTACTATGATTTGAACCTCTCCTTTGAGTCCAGTTTTAGATTCCGATGCATCAATTCAGGTTTACTGTATCCCTTGCACCTTCTTATTGAAATACAGAAATTGCATCCGATTTAATACAAAAAGCACAATGCTGACTTAATTAAAGAGGACTGACACTCTCTCCTTCAATGATTTGAACCTCTCCTGTGAGTCCAGTTTTAGATTCCGATGCTTCACACAGCTTTACTGTATACCTTGCACCTTCTTATTGACGATGAAACACAGAAATTGCATCGGAATTAAATTCAAAAGGCACAATGCCGACTTAAGTACAAGAGGCCTGACACTCTAACTTTCTAAGATTTGAACCTCTCCTGTGAGTGCAGTTCTAGATTCCGATGATTGACTTCAGTTTTACTGTATACCTTGCACCTTCTTATTGACGATGAAACATAGAAATTGCATCAGAACTAAATTCAAAAGTCACAATGCCGACTTAAGTATAAGAGGACTGACACTCTCACTTCCTATGATTTGAACTTGTCCTGTGAGTCCAGTTATAAATTCCGATGCGTCACTTCAGGTTTACCGTATACCTTGCACCTTATTATTGACGATGAAACACAGAAATTGCATCGGTATTTAATACAAAATGCACAATGCCGACATGAGTACAAGAGGACTGACACTCTAATTTTCTATGATTTGAACCTGTCCTTTGAGTCCAGTTTTTGATTCCGATGCTTCAATTCAAGTTTACTGTATCCCTTGGACCTATTTATTGACGATGAAATACAGAAATTGCATCCGAATTTAATACAAAAGGCACAATGCTGACTTAATTAAAGAGGACCGACACTCTCTCTTTCAATGATTTGAACCCCTCCTGTGAGTCCAGTTTTAGATTCCGATGCTTCACTTCAGGTTTACTCTATACCTTGCACCTTCTTATTGACGATGAAACATAGAAATTGCATCGGAGTTAAATTCAAAAGGCACAATGCCGACATAAGTACAAGAGGACAGACACTCTCACTTTCTGTAATATGAACCTCTCCTGTGAGTCCAGTTTTAGATTCCGATGCTCCACTTCAGGTTTACTGAATGCCTTGCACCTTCTTATTGACAATGAAACACAGAAATTGCATCGGAATTAAATTCAAAAGGCACAATGCCGACTTAAGTACAAGAAGACTGACACTCTAACTTTCTAAGATTTGAACCTCTCCTGTGAGTCCAGTTCTAGATTCCGATGCTTCACTTCAGGTTTACTGTATACCAGGGACCTTCTTATTGACGATGAAACACAGAAATTGCATACGAATTTATTACAAAAGGCACAATGCCGACTTAAGTACAAGAGGGCTGACACTCTCACTTTATATGATTTGAGCTTCTCCTGTGAGTCCAGTTTTAGATTCCGATGCGTCACTTCAGGTTTACCGTATTTCCTGCACCTTCTTATTGACGATGAAACACAGAAATTGCATCGGAATTTAATTCAAAAGGCACAATGCCGAAATAAGTACAGGAGGACTGACACTCTAACTTTCTATGATTTCAACCTCTCCTGTGAGTCCAGTTTCAGATTCCGATGCTTCACTTCAGGTTCACTGTATCCCTTGGACCTTCTTATAGACGATGAAATACAGAAATTGCATCCGAATTAAATACAAAAGGCACAATGCCGACTTAAGTAAAAGAGGACAGATACTCTCACTTTCTAGGATTTAAACCTCTCCTGTGAGTCCAGTTTTAGATTCCGATGCTTCACTTCAGGTTTACTGTATCCCTTTGACCTTCTTATTGACGATGGAATACGGAAATTGCATCCGAATTTAATACAAAAGGCACAATGCCGACTTAAGTAAAAGAGGACTGACACTCTCTCTTTCTATGATTTGAACCTCTCCTATGAGTCCAGTTTTAGATTCCGATGCTTCATTTCAGGTTTACTGAATCCCTTGGACCTTCTTATTGACGATGAAACACAGAAATTGCATCGGAATTAGATTCAAAAGACACAATGCCGACTTAAGTACAAGAGGACTGACACTCTAACTCTATACAATTTGAACCTCTCCTGTGAGTCCTGTTTTTGATTCCGATGCTTCACTTCAGGTGTACTGTATTCCTTGGACCTTCTTATTGACGATGAAACACAGAAATTGCATCCGAATTTAATACAAAAGGCACAATGCCGACTTAAGTAAAAGAGGATTGACACTCTCACTTTCTATGATTTGAACCTCACATGTGAGTCCAGTTTTAGATTCCGATGCTTCACTTCAGGTTTACTGTATACCTTGCACCTTCTTATTGACGATGAAACAAAGAAATTGCATCCGAATTTAATACAAAAGGCACTATGCCGACTTAAGTACAAGAGGACTGACACTCTCCCTTTCTATGATTTGAACCTCTCCTGTGAGTCCAGTTTTAGATTCCGATGCTTCACTTATGGTTTACTGTATCCCTTGGTCCTTCTTATTGACGATGAAAGACAGAAATTTCATCGGAATTTAATTCAAAAGGCACAATGCCGACTTAAGTAAAAGAGGACTGTCACTCTCTCCTTGTATGATTTGGACCTCTCCTGTGAGTCCAGTTTTGGATTCCGATGCTTCACTTCAGGTTTACTGTATCCCTTGGACCTTCTCATTGACGATGAAACACAGAAATTGCATCGGAATTAAATTCAAAAGGCACAATGCCGACTTAAGTACAAGAGGACTGACACTCTAACTTTCTAAGATTTGAACCTCTCCTGTGAGTCCAGTTCTAGATTCCGATGCTTCACTTCAGGTTTACTGTATACCAGGGACCTTCTTATTGTCGATGAAACACAGAAATTGCATACGAATTTATTACAAAAGGCGCAATGCCGACTTAAGTACAAGAGGGCTCACACTCTCACTTTATATGATTTGAATCTCTCCTGTGAGTCCAGTTTTAGATTCCGATGCTTCACTTCTGGTTTACTGTATCCCTTGGACCTTCTTATTGACGATGAAACACAGAAACTGCATCCGAATTTAATACATAAGGCACAATGCCGACTTAAGTACAAGATGACTGACACTCTCACTTTCTATGATTTGAGCTTCTCCTGTGAGTCCAGTTTTAGATTCCGATGCGTCACTTCAGGTTTACCGTATTTCCTGCACCTTCTTATTGACGATGAAACACTGAAATTGCATCGGAATTTAATACAAAAGGCACAAGGCCGAAATAAGTACAAGAGGACTGACACTCTAACTTTCTATGATTTCAACCTCTCCTGTGAGTCCAGTTTTAGATTAGGATGCTTCACTTCAGGTTCACTGTATCCCTTGGACCTTCTTATAGACGATGAAATACAGAAATTGCATCCGAATTAAATACAAAAGGCACAATGCCGACTTAAGTAAAAGAGGACAGATACTCTCACTTTCTAGGATTTAAACCTCTCCTGTGAGTCCAGTTTTAGATTCCGATGCTTCACTTCAGGTTTACTGTATCCCTTTGACCTTCTTATTGACGATGGAATACGGAAATTGCATCCGAATTTAATACAAAAGGCACAATGCCGACTTAAGTAAAAGAGGACTGACACTCTCTCTTTCTATGATTTGAACCTCTCCTATGAGTCCAGTTTTAGATTCCGATGCTTCATTTCAGGTTTACTGAATCCCTTGGACCTTCTTATTGACGATGAAACACAGAAATTGCATCGGAATTAGATTCAAAAGACACAATGCCGACTTAAGTACAAGAGGACTGACACTCTAACTCTCTACAATTTGAACCTCTCCTGTGAGTCCAGTTTTAGATTCCGATGCTTCACTTCAGGTGTACTGTATTCCTTGGACCTTCTTATTGACGATGAAACACAGAAATTGCATCCGAATTTAATACAAAAGGCACAATGCCGACTTAAGTAAAAGAGGATTGACACACTCACTTTCTATGATTTGAACCTCACATGTGAGTCCAGTTTTAGATTCCGATGCTTCACTTCAGGTTTACTGTATACCTTGCACCTTCTTATTGACGATGAAACACAGAAATTGCATCCGAATTTAATACAAAAGGCACTATGCCGACTTAAGTACAAGAGGACTGACACTCTCCCTTTCTGTGATTTGAACCTCTCCTGTGAGTCCAGTGTTAGATTCCGATGCTTCACTTATGGTTTACTGTATCCCTTGGTCCTTCTTATTGACGATGAAAGACAGAAATTTCATCGGAATTTAATTCAAAAGGCACAATGCCGACTTAAGTAAAAGAGGACTGTCACTCTCTCCTTGTATGATTTGGACCTCTCCTGTGAGTCCAGTTTTGGATTCCGATGCTTCACTTCAGGTTTACTGTATCCCTTGGACCTTCTCATTGACGATGAAACACAGAAATCGCATCCGAATATAATACATAAGGCACAATGCCGACTTAAGTAAAAGAGGACTGACACACTCACTTTCTATGATTTGAAATTCTCCTGTGAGTCCACTTTTAGATTCCGATGCGTCACTTCAGGTTTGCCGTATACCTTTCACCTTCTTATTGACGATGAAACACAGAAATTGCATCGGAAATTAATACAAAAGGCACAATGCCGACATAAGTACAAGAGGACTGACACTCTAACTTTCTATGATTTGAACCTCTACTGTGAGTCCAGTTTTAGATTCCGATGCTTCACCTCAGGTTTACTGTATCCCTTGGACCTTCTTATTGACGATGAAATACAGAAATTGCATCCGAATTTAATACAAAAGGCACAATGCCGCCTTAAGTAAAAGAGGACTGACACTCTCTCTTTCTATGATTTGAACCCCTCCTGTGAGTCCAGTTTTAGATTCCGATGATTCACTTCAGGTTTACTGTATACCTTGCACCTTCTTATTGACGATGAAACATAGAAATTGCATCGGAATTAAATTCAGAATGCACAATGCCGTTTTAAGTACAAGAGGACTGACACTCTAACCCTCTATGATTTGAACCACTCCTGTGAGTCCAGTTTTAGATTCCGCTGCCTCACTTCAGGTTTACTGTATCCCTTGGATCTTCTTATTGACGATGAAACACACTAATTGCATCCGAATTTAATACAAAAGGCACAACGCCGACTTAAGTAAAAGAGGACTGACGCTCTCACTTTCTATGGTATGAACTTCTCCTGTGAGTCCAGTTTTAGATTCCGATGCATCACTTCAGGTTTACCGTATACCTTGCACCTTCTTATTGACGATGAAATACAGAAATTGCATCCGAATTTAATGCAAAAGGCACACTGCCGACTTAAGTAAAAGAAGACTGACACTCTCACTTACTGTGATTTGAGCCTCTCCTGTGAGTCCAGTTTTAGATTAAGATGCTTCACTTCAGGTTTACTGTATACCTTGCACCTTCGTATTGACGATGAAACACAGAAATTGCATTGGAATTAAATTCAAAAGGCACAATGCCGACTTAAGTACAAGAGGACTGACCCTCTAACTTTCTAAGATTTGAACCTCTCCTGTGAGTCCAGTTCTAGATTCCGATGATTGACTTCAGTTTTACTGTATACCTTCCACATTCTTATTGACGATGAAACATAGAAATTGCATCGGAACTAATTTCAAAAGGCACAATGTCGACTTAAGTACAAGAGGACTGACACTCTCACTTCCTATGATTTGAACTTGTCCTGTGAGTCCAGTTATAAATTCCGATGCGTCACTTCAGGTTTACCGTATACCTAACACCTTCTTATTGACGATGAAACACAGAAATTGCATCGGAATGAAATTCAAAAGGCACAATGCCGACTTAAGTACAAGATTACTGACACTCTAACTTTCTATGATTTGAACCTCACCTGTGGGTCCAGTTTTAGATTGCGTTGCTTGACATCAGGTTTACTGTATACCTTGCACCTCCTTATTGACGATGAAACACAGAAATTGCATCCGAATTTAATACAAAAGGCACAATGCCGACTTAAGTACAAGAGGACTGACAATCTCCCTTTCTATTATTTGAACCTCTCCTGTGAGTCCAGTTTAAGTTTCCGATGGTTCACTTCAGGTTTACTGTATCCCTTGAACCTTCTTATTGACGATAATACACAGTAATTGCTCCGAATTTAATACAAAAGGCACAATGCTGACTTAAGTAAAAGAGGACTGACACTTTCACTTTCTGTGATTTGAAACTCTCCTGTGAGTCCAGTTTTAGATTCCGATGCTTCACTTCAGGTTTACTGTATGCCTTGCACCTTCTTATTGACGATGAAACACAGAAATTGCATCGGAATTAAATTCAAAAGGCACAATGCCGACTTAAGTACAAGAGGACTGACACTCTAACTTTCTAAGAATTGAACCTCTCCTGTAAGACCAGTTCTAGATTCCGATGCATCACTTCAGGTTTACTGTATACCATGGACCTTCTTATTGACGATGAAACACAGAAATTGCATACGAACTTATTACAAAAGGCACAATGCCGACTTAAGTACAAGAGGACTGACACTCTCACTTTCTATGATTTGAATCTCTCCTGTGAGTCCAGTTTTAGATTCCGATGCTTCACTTCTGGTTTACTGTATCCCTTGGACCTTCTTATTGACGATGAAACACAGAAATTGCATCCGAATTTAATACATAAGGCACAATGCCGACTTAAGTAAAAGAGGACTGACACTCTCACTTTCTATGATTTGAACCTCTCCTGTGAGTCCAGTTTTAGATTCCGAAGCTCCACTTCAGGTTTACTGTGTACCTTGGACCTTCTTATTGACGATGAAATACAGAAATTGCATCCGAATTTAATACAAAAGGTACAATGCCGACTTAATTAAAAGAGGACTGACACTCTCTCTTTCTATGATTTGAACCTCTCCTGTGGGTCCAGTTTTAGATTCCGATGCTTCACTTCAGGTTTGCTGTATACCTTGCACCCTCTTATTGACGATGAAACACAGATGTTGCATCCGAATTTAATACAAAAGGCACAATGCCGACTTAAGTAAAAGAGGACTGACACTTTCACTTTCTAGGATTTAAACCTCTCCTGTGAGTCCAGTTTTAGATTCCGATGCTTCACTTCAGGTTTACTGTATCCCTTTGACCTTCTTATTGACGATGGAATACAGAAATTGCATCCGAATTTAATACAAAAGGCACAATGCCGACTTAAGTAAAAGAGAACTGACACTCTAACTCTCTACAATTTGAACCTCTAATGTGAGTCCAGTTTTAGATTCCGATGCTTCACTTCTGGTTTACTGTATATCTTGCAACTTCCTATTGACGATGAAACACAGAAATTGCATCGGAATTTAATACAAAAGGCACCATGCCGACTTAAGTACAAGAGGACTGAAAATTTAACTATGATTTGAACATCTCCTGTGAGTCCAGTTTTAGATTCCGATGCTTCACTTCAGGTGTACTGTATTCCTTGGACCTTCTTATTGACGATGAAACTAAGAAATTGCATCCGAATTTAATACAAAAGGCACAATGCCGACTTAAGTAAAAGAGGATTGACACTCTCACTTTCTATGATTTGAACCTCACATGTGAGTCCAGTTTTAGATTCCGATGCTTCACTTCAGGTTTACTGTATACCTTGCACCTTCTTATTGACGATGAAACACAGAAATTGCATCCGAATTTAATACAAAAGGCACTATGCCGACTTAAGTACAAGAGGACTGACACTCTCCCTTTCTATGATTTGAACCTCTCCTGGGAGTCCAGTTTTAGATTCCGATGCTTCACATATGGTTTCATGTATCCCTTGGTCCTTCTTATTGACGATGAAAGACAGAATTTTCATCGGAATTTAATTCAAAAGGCACAATGCCGACTTATGTAAAATAGGACTGTCACTCTCTCTTTCTATGATTCGAACCTCTCCTGTGATTCCAGTTTTGGATTCCGATGCTTCACTTCGGGTTTACTGTATCCCTTGGACCTTCTCATTGACGATGAAACACAGAAATTGCATCCGAATTTAATACATAAGGCACAATGCCGACTTAAGTAAAAGAGGACAGACACTCTCACTTTCTATGATTTGAAATTCTCCTGTGAGTCCACTTTTAGATTCCGATGCGTCACTTGAAGTTTACCGTATACCTTGCACCTTCTTATTGACGATGAAACACAGAAATTGCATCGGAATTTAATACAAAAGGCAAAATGCCGACATAAGTACAAGAGGACTGACACTCTAACTTTCTATGATTTGAACCTCTCCTGTGAGTCCAGTTTTAGATTCCGATGCTTCACCTCAGGTTTACTGTATCCCTTGGACCTTCTTATTGACGAGGAAATACAAAAATTGCATCCGAATTTACTACAAAATGCGCAATGCCGACTTAAGTAAAAGAGGACTGACACTCTCTCTTTCTATGATTTGAACCTCTCCTGTGAGTCCAGTTTTAGATTCCGATGATTCACTTCAGGTTTACTGTATCCCTTGGATCTTCTTATTGACGATGAAACACACTAATTGCATCCGAATTTAATACAAAAGGCACAACGCCGACTTAAGTAAAAGAGGCCTGACGCTCTCCGTTTCTATGATATGAACTTCTCCTGTGAGTCCAGTTTTAGATTCCGATGCGTCACTTCAGGTTTACCGTATACCTTGCACCTTCTTATTGACGATGAAATACAGAAATTGCATCCGAATTTAATACAAAAGGCACAATGCCGACTTAAGTAAAAGAGGAATGACACTCTCACTTACTGTGATTTGAACCTCTCCTGTGAGTCCAGTTTTACATTCCGATGCTTCACATCAGGTTTACTGTACACCTTGCACCTTGTTATTGACGATGAAATACAGAAATTGCATTGGAATTAAATTCAAAAGGCACAATGCCGACTTAAGTACAAGAGGACTGACACTCTTACTTTCTAAGATTTGAACCTCTCCTGTGAGTCCAGTTCTAGATTCCGGTGCTTCACTTCAGGTTTACTGTATACCATGGACCATCTTATTGACGATGAAACACAGAAATTGCATACGAATTTGGTACAAAAGGCACAATGCCGACTTAAGTACGAGAGGACAGACACTCTCACTTTCTATGATTTGAACCTCTCCTGTGAGTCCAGTTTTAGATTCCGATGCTTCACTTCAGGTTTACTGTATACCTTGCACCTTCTTATTGACGATGAAACACAGAAATTGCATCCGAATTTAATACATAAGGCACAATGCCGACTTAAGTAAAAGAGGACTGACACTCTCACTTTCTATGATTTGAACTTCTCCTGTGAGTCCAGTTTTACATTCCGATGCGTCACTTCAGGTTTACCGTATACCTTGCACCTTCTTATTGACGATGAAACACAGAAATTGCATCGGAATTTAATACAAAAGGCACAATGCCGACATAAGTACAAGTGGACTGGCACTCTAGCTTTCCATGATTTCAAACTCTCCTGTGAGTCCAGTTTTAGATTCAGATGCTTCACTTCAGGTTTACTGTATCCCTTGGACCTTCTTATTGACGATGAAATGCAGAAATCGCATCCGGATTTAATACTAAAGGCACAATGCCGACTTAAGTACAAGAGGACTGACAATCTCCCTTTCTATGATTTGAAACTCTCCTGTGAGTCCAGTTTAAGTTTCCGATGGTTCACTTCAGGTTTACTGTATCCCTTGGACCTTCTTATTGACGATGAAACACAGTAATTGCATCCGAATGTAATACATGAGGCACAATGCCGACTTAAGTAAAAGAGGACTGACACTCTCACTTTCTGGGATTTGAACTTCTCATGTGAGTCCAGTTTAGATTCCGATGCGTCACTTCAGGTTTACCGTATACCTTGCACCTTCTTATTGACGATGACACACAGAAATTGCATCGGAATTTAATACAAACGGCACAATGCCGACATAAGTACAAGAGGACTGACACTCTAACTTTCTATGATTTCAACCTCTCCTGTGAGTCCAGTTTTAGATTCCGATGGTTCACTTCAGGTTTACTGTATCCCTTGGACCTTCTTATTGATGATGAAACACAGAAATTGCATCCGAATTTAATACAAATGGCACAATGCCGACTTAAGTAAAAGAGGACTGTCACTCTCTCTTTATATGATTTGAACCTCTCCTGTGAGTCCAGTTTTAGATTCCGAAGCTCCACTTCAGGTTTACTGTATACCTTGGACCTTCTTATTGACGATGAAATACAGAAATTGCATCCGAATTTAATACAAAAGGTACAATGCCGACTTAAGTAAAAGAGGACTGACACTCTCTCTTTCTATGATTTGAACCTCTCCTGTGGGTCCAGTTTTAGATTCCGATGCTTCACTTCAGGTTTACTGTATACCTTGCACCCTCTTATTGACGATGAAACACAGATGTTACATCCGAATTTAATACAAAAGGCACAATGCCGACTTAAGTACAAGAGGACCGACAATCTCCCTTAATATGATTTGTACCTCTCCTGTGAGTCCAGTTTAAGTTTCCGATGGTTCACTTCAGGTTTACTGTATACCTTGGACCTTCTTATTGACGATAAAACACAGAAATTGCATCCGAATTTAATACATAAGGCACAATGCCGACTTAAGTAAAAGAGGACTGACACTCTTTACTTTCTATGATTTGAACTTCTCCTATGAGTCCAGTTTTGGATTCCGATGCGTCACTTCAGGTTCTCCGTTACCTTGCACCTTCTTATTGACGATGACACACAGAAATTGCATCGGAATTTAATACAAATGGCAAATTGCCGACATAAGTACAAGAGGTCTGACACTCTAACTTTCTATGATTTCAACCTCTCCTGCGAGTCCAGTTTTAGATTCCGATGCTTCACTTCAGGTTTACTGTATCCCTTGGACCTTCGTATTGACGATGAAATACAGAAATTGCATCCGAATTAAATACAAAAGGCAAAATGCCGACTTAAGTAAAAGAGGACTGACACTCTCACTTTCTATGATTTGAACCTCTCATGTGAGTCCAGTTTTAGATTCCGATGCTTCACTTCAGGTTTACTGTATACCTTACACCTTCGTATTGACGATGAAACACAGAAATTGCATCGGAATTTAATACAAAAGGCACAATGCCGACTTAAGTAAAAGCGGACAGAGACTCTCACTTTCTACGATTTGAACCTCTCCTGTGAGTCCAGTTGTAGATTCCGATGCTTTACTTCAGGTTTACTGTATACCTTGCAACTTCTTGTTGACGATGAAACACAGGAATTGCATACGAATTTAATACAAAAGCCACAATGGCGACTTAAGTAAAAGAGGACTGACACTCTCACTTTATAGGATTTAAACCTCTCCTGTGGGTCCAGTTTTAGATTCCGATGCTTCACTTCAGGTTTACTGTATCCCTTTGACCTTCTTATTGACGATGGAATACAGAAATTGCATCCGAATTTAATACAAAAGGCACAATGCCGACTTAAGTAAAAGAGAACTGACACTCTAACTCTCTACAATTTGAACCTCTAATATGAGTCCAGTTTTAGATTCCGATGCTTCACTTCTGGTTTACTGTATACCTTGCACCTTCCTATTGACGATGAAACACAGAAATTGCATCGGAATTTAATACAAAAGGCAAAATGCCGACTTAAGTACAAGAGGACTGAAAATTTAAGTATGATTTGAACATCTCCTGTGAGTCCAGTTTTAGATTCCGATGCTTCACTTCAGGTGTACTGTGTTCCTTGGACCTTCTTATTGACGATGAAACTAAGAAATTGCATCCGAATTTAATACAAAAGGCACAATGCCGACTTAAGTAAAAGAGGATTGACACTCTCACTTTCTATGATTTGAACCTCACATGTGAGTCCAGTTTTAGATTCCGATGCTTCACTTCAGGTTTACTGTATACCTTGCACCTTCTTATTGACGATGAAACACAGAAATTGCATCCGAATTTAATACAAAAGGCACTATGCCGACTTAAGTACAAGAGGACTGACACTCTCCCTTTCTATGATTTGAACCTCTCCTGTGAGTCCAGTTTTAGATTCCGATGCTTCACATATGGTTCACTGTATCCCTTGGTCCTTCTTATTGACGATGAAAGACATAAATTTCATCGGAATTTAATTCAAAAGGCACAATGCCGACTTAAGTATAAGGGGACTGTCACTCTCTCTTTCTATGATTTGAACCTCTCCTGTGAGTCCAGTTTTGGATTCCGATGCTTCACTTCAGGTTTACTGTATCCCTTGGACCTTCTCATTGACGATGAAACACAGTAATTGCTTCCGAATTTAATACATAAGGCACAATGCCGACTTAAGTAAAAGGGGACTGACACTCTCACTTTCTATGATTTGAAATTCTCCTGTGAGTCCACTTTTAGATTCCGATGCGTCACTTGAGGTTTACCGTATACCTTGCACCTTCTTATTGACGATGAAACACAGAAATTGCATCGGAATTTAATACAAAAGGCAAAATGCCGACATAAGTGCAAGAGGACTGACACTCTAACTTTCTATGATTTGAACCTCTCCTGTGAGTCCAGTTTTAGATTCCGATGCTTCACCTCAGGTTTACTGTATCCCTTGGACCTTCTTATTGACGAGGAAATACAAAAATTGCATCCGAATTTAATACAAAATGCGCAATGCCGACTTAAGTAAAAGAGGACTGACACTCTCTCTTTCTATGATTTGAACCTCTCCCTTGAGTCCAGTTTTAGATTCCGATGATTCACTTCAGGTTTACTGTATACCTTGCACCTTCTTATTGACGATGAAACATAGAAATTGCATCGGAATTAAATTCAAAAGGCACAATGCCTTTTTAAGTACAAGAGGACTGACACTCTAACCCTCTATGATTTGAACCTCTCCTGTGAGTCCAGTTTTAGATTCCGATGCTTCACTTCAGGTTTACTGTATCCCTTGGATCTTCTTATTGACGATAAAACACACTAATTGCATCCGAATTTAATACAAAAGGCACAACGCCGACTTAAGTAAAAGAGGCCTGACGCTCTCACTTTCTATGATATGAACTTCTCGTGTGAGTCCAGTTTTAGATTCCGATGCTTCACTTCAGGTTTACTGTATACCTTGCACCTTGTTATTGACGATGAAACACAGAAATTGCATTGGAATTAAATTCAAAAGGCACAATGCCGACTTAGGTACATGAGGACTGACAATCTTACTCTCTATGATTTGAACCTCTCCTGTGAGTCCAGTTCTAGATTCCGATGCTTCACTTCAGGTTTACTGTATACCATGGACCATCTTATTGACGATGAAACACAGAAATTGCATACGAATTTGGTACAAAAGGCACAATGCCGACTTAAGTACAAGAAGACAGACACTCTCACTTTCTATGATTTGAACCTCTCCTGTGAGTCCAGTTTTAGATTCCGATGCTTCACTTCAGGTTTACTGTATACCTTGCACCTTCTTATTGACGATGAAACACAGAAATTGCATCCGAATTTAATACATAAGGCACAATGCCGACTTAAGTAAAAGAGGACTGACACTCTCACTTTCTATGATTTGAACTTCTCCTGTGAGTCCAGTTTTAGATTCCGATGCGTCACTTCAGGTTTACCGTATACCTTGCACCTTCTTATTGACGATGAAACACAGAAATTGTATCTGAATTTAATACAAAAGGCACAATGCCGACATAAGTACAAGAGGACTGACACTATAGCTTTCCATGATTTCAACCTCTCCTGTGAGTCCAGTTTTAGATTCCGATGCTTCACTTCAGGTTTACTGTATCCCTTGGACCTTCTTATTGACGACGAAATGCAGAAATTGCATCCGGATTTAATACTAAAGGCACAATGCCGACTTAAGTACAAGAGGACTGACAATCTCCCTTCCTATGATTTGAAACTCTCCTGTGAGTCCAGTTTAAGTTTCCGATGGTTCACTTCAGGTTTACTGTATCCCTTGGACCTTCTTATTGACGATGAAACACAGTAATTGCATCCGAATTTAATACATAAGGCACAATGCCACTTAAGTAAAAGAGGACTGACACTCTCACTTTCTATGATTTGAACTTCTCATGTGAGTCCAGTTTAGATTCCGATGCGTCACTTCAGGTTTACCGTATACCTTGCACCTTCTTATTGACGATGACACACAGAAATTGCATCGGAATTTAATACAAAAGGTACAATGCCGACATAAGTACAAGAGGACTGACACTCTAATTTTCTATGATTTGAACCTCTCCTTTGAGTCCGGTTTTAGATTCCGATGCTTCAATTCAAGTTTACTGTAACCCTTGGACCTTCTTATTGACGATGAAATACAGAAATTGCATCCGAATTTAATACAAAAGGCACAATGCCGACTTAATTAAAGTGGACTGACACTCTCTCTTTCAATGAGTTGAACCTCTCCTGTGAGTCCAGTTTAAGTTTCCGATGGTTCATTTCAGGTTTACTGTATACCTTGCACCTTCTTATTGACGATGACACACAGAAATTGCATCGGAATTTTATACAAAAGGCAAATTGCCGACATAAGTGCAAGAGGACTCACACTCTAACTTTCTATGATTTCAACCTCTCCTGTGAGTCCAGTTTTAGATTTTGATGCTTCACTTCAGGTTTACTGTATCCCTTGGACCTTCTTATTGACGATGAAATACAGAAATTGCATCCGAATTTAATACAAAAGGTACAATGCAGACTTAAGTAAAAGAGGACTGACACTCCCACTTTCTATGATTTGAACCTCTAGTGTGAGTCCAGTTTTAGATTCCGATGCTTCACTTCAGGTTTACTGTATCCCGTGGACCTTCTTATTGATGATGAAACACAGAGTTTGCATCCGAATTTAATACAAAAGGCACAATGCCGACTGAAGTACAAGAGGACTGACAATCTCCCTTTCTATTATTTGAACCTCTCCTGTGAGTCCAGTTTAAGTTTCCGATTGTTCACTTCAGGTTTACTGTATCCCTTGAATTTTCTTACTGACGATGAAACACAGTAATTTCATCCGAATTTAATACAAAAGGCACAATGCTGACTTAAGTAAAAGAGGACTGACACTCTAACTATCTATGATTTCAACCTCTCCTGTGAGTCCAGTTTTAGATTCCGATGCTTCACTTCAGGTTTACTGTATCCCTTGGACCTTCTTATTGACGATGAAACACAGATATTGCATCCGAATTTAATACCAAAAGCACAATGCCGACTTAAGTAAAAGAGGACTGTCACTCTCTCTTTATATGATTTGAACCACACCTATGAGTCCAGTTTTAGATTCCGAAGCTCCACTTCAGGTTTACTGTATCCCTTGGACCTTCTTATTGACGATGAAATACAGAAATTGCATCCGAATTTAATACGAAAGGCACAATGAAGACTTAAGTAAAAGAGGACTGACACTCTCTCTTTCTATGATTTGAACCTCTCCTGTGGGTCCAGTTTTAGATTCCGATGCTTCACTTCAGGTTTACTGTATACCTTGCACCTTCTTATTGACGATGAAACACAGATGTTGCATCCGAATTTAATACAAAAGGCACAATGCCGACTTAAGTACAAGAGGACCGACAATCTCCCTTTCTATGATTTGAACCTCTCCTGTGAGTCCAGTTGAACTTTCCGATGGTTCACTTCAGGTTTACTGTATACCTTGGACCATCTCATTGACGATGAAACACAGAAATTTCATCCGAATGTAGTACAAAAGGCACAATGCCGACTTAAGTACAAGAGGACTTACACTCTAACTTTCTATGATTTCAACCTCTCCTGTGAGTCCAGTTTTAGATTCCGATGCTACACTTCTGGTTTACTGTATCCCTTGGACCTTCTTATTGACGATAAAACACAGAAATTGCATCCGAATTTAATACATAAGACACAATGCCGACTTAAGTAAAAGAGGACTGACACTCTCACTTTCTATGATTTGAACTTCTCCTGTGAGTTCAGTTTTGAATCCGATGCGTCACTTCAGGTTTACCGTATACCTTGCACCTTCTAATTGACGATGACACACAGAAATTGCATCGGAATTTAATACAAAAGGCAAATTGCCGACATAAGTGCAAGAGGACAGACACTCTAACTTTCTATGATTTGAACCTCTCCTGTGAGTCCAGTTTTAGATTCCGATGCTTCACCTCAGGTTTACTGTATCCCTTGGACCTTCTTATTGACGAGGAAATACAAAAATTGCATCCGAATTTAATACATAAGGCACAATGCCGACTTAAGTAAAAGAGGACTGACACTCTCACTTTCTATGATTTGAAATTCTCCTGTGAGTCCACTTTTAGATTCCGATGCGTCACTTGAGGTTTACCGTATACCTTGCACCTTCTTATTGACGATGAAACACAGAAATTGCATCGGAATTTAATACAAAAGGCAAAATGCCGACATAAGTGCAAGAGGACTGACACTCTAACTTTCTATGATTTGAACCTCTCCTGTGAGTCCAGTTTCAGATTCCGATGCTTCACCTCAGGTTTACTGTATCCCTTGGACCTTCTTATTGACGAGGAAATACAAAAATTGCATCCGAATTTAATACAAAATGCGCAATGCCGACTTAAGTAAAAGAGGACTGACACTCTCTCTTTCTATGATTTGAACCTCTCCTGTGAGTCCAGTTTTAGATTCCGATGATTCACTTCAGGTTTACTGTATACCTTGCACCTTCTTATTGACGATGAAACATAGAAATTGCATCGGAATTAAATTCAAAAGGCACAATGCCTTTTTAAGTACAAGAGGACTGACACTCTAACCCTCTATGATTTGAACCTCTCCTGTGAGTCCAGTTTTAGATTCCGATGCTTCACTTCAGGTTTACTGTATCCCTTTGACCTTCTTATTGACGATGGAATACGGAAATTGCATCCGAATTTAATACAAAAGGCACAATGCCGACTTAAGTAAAAGAGGACTGACACTCTCTCTTTCTATGATTTGAACCTCTCCTATGAGTCCAGTTTTAGATTCCGATGCTTCATTTCAGGTTTACTGAATCCCTTGGACCTTCCTATTGACGATGAAACACAGAAATTGCATCGGAATTAGATTCAAAAGACACAATGCCGACTTAAGTACAAGAGGACTGACACTCTAACTCTCTACAATTTGAACCTCTCCTGTGAGTCCAGTTTTAGATTCCGATGCTTCACTTCAGGTGTACTGTATTCCTTGGACCTTCTTATTGACGATGAAACACAGAAATTGCATCCGAATTTAATACAAAAGGCACAATGCCGACTTAAGTAAAAGAGGATTGACACTCTCACTTTCTATGATTTGAACCTCACATGTGAGTCCAGTTTTAGATTCCGATGCTTCACTTCACGTTTACTGAATGCCTTGCACCTTCTTATTGACAATGAAACACAGAAATTGCATCGGAATTAAATTCAAAAGGCACAATGCCGACTTCAGTACAAGAGGACTGACACTCTAACTTTCTAAGATTTGAACCTCTCCTGTGAGTCCAGTTCTAGATTCCGATGCTTCACTTCAGGTTTACTGTATACCAGGGACCTTCTTATTGACGATGAAACACAGAAATTGCATACGAATTTATTACAAAAGGCACAATGCCGACTTAAGTACAAGAGGGCTGACACTCTCACTTTATATGATTTGAATCTCTCCTGTGAGTCCAGTTTTAGATTCCGATGCGTCACTTCAGGTTTACCGTATTTCTTGCACCTTCTTATTGACGACGAAACACATAAATTGCATCGGAATTTAATACAAAAGGCACAATGCCGAAATAAGTACAAGATTACTGACACTCTAACATTCTATGATTTCAACCTCTCCTGTGAGTCCAGTTTTAGTTTCCGATGCTTCACTTCAGGTTCACTGTATCCCTTGGACCTTCTTATAGACGATGAAATACAGAAATTGCATCCGAATTAAATACAAAAGGCACAATGCCGACTTAAGTAAAAGAGGACAGATACTCTCATTTTCTAGGATTTAAACCTCTCCTGTGAGTCCAGTTTTAGATTCCGATGCTTCACTTCAGGTTTACTGTATCCCTTTGACCTTCTTATTGACGATGGAATACGGAAATTGCATCCGAATTTAATACAAAAGGCACAATGCCGACTTAAGTAAAAGAGGACTGTCACTCTCTCCTTGTATGATTTGGACCTCTCCTGTGAGTCCAGTTTTGGATTCCGATGCTTCACTTCAGGTTTACTGTATCCCTTGGACCTTCTCATCGACGATGAAACACAGAAATTGCATCGGAATTAAATTCAAAAGGCACAATGCCGACTTAAGTACAAGAGGACTGACACTCTAACTTTCTAAGATTTGAACCTCTCCTGTGAGTCCAGTTCTAGATTCCGATGCTTCACTTCAGGTTTACTGTATACCAGGGACCTTCTTATTGACGATGAAACACAGTAATTGCATACGAATTTATTACAAAAGGCACAATGCCGACTTAAGTACAAGAGGGCTGACACTCTCACTTTATATGATTTGAATCTCTCCTGTGAGTCCAGTTTTAGATTCCGATGCTTCACTTCTGGTTTACTGTATCCCTTGGACCTTCTTATTGACGATGAAACACAGAAATTGCATCCGAATTTAATACATAAGGCACAATGCCGACTTAAGTACAAGAGGACTGACACTCTCACTTTCTATGATTTGAGCTTCTCCTGTGAGTCCAGTTTTAGATTCCGATGCGTCACTTCAGGTTTACCGTATTTCTTGCACCTTCTTATTGACGATGAAACACAGAAATTGCATCGGAATTTAATACAAAAGGCACAATGCCGAAATAAGTACAAGAGGACTGACACCCTAACTTTCTATGATTTCAACCTCTCCTGTGAGTCCAGTTTTAGATTCCGATGCTTCACTTCAGGTTCACTGTATCCCTTGGACCTTCTTATAGACGATGAAATACAGAAATTGCATCCGAATTAAATACAAAAGGCACAATGCCGACTTAAGTAAAAGAGGACAGATACTCTCACTTTCTAGGATTTAAACCTCTCCTGTGAGTCCAGTTTTAGATTCCGATGCTTCACTTCAGGTTTACTGTATCCCTTTGACCTTCTTATTGACGATGGAATACGGAAATTGCATCCGAATTTAATACAAAAGGCACAATGCCGACTTAAGTAAAAGAGGACTGACACTCTCTCTTTCTCTGATTTGAACCTCTCCTATGAGTCCAGTTCTAGATTCCGATGCTTCATTTCAGGTTTACTGAATCCCTTGGACCTTCTTATTGACGATGAAACACAGAAATTGCATCGGAATTAGATTCAAAAGACACAATGCCGACTTAAGTACAAGAGGACTGACACTCTAACTCTCTACAATTTGAACCTCTCCTGTGAGTCCAGTTTTAGATTCCGATGCTTCACTTCAGGTGTACTGTATTCCTTGGACCTTCTTATTGACGATGAAACACAGAAATTGCATCCGAATTTAATACAAAAGGCACAATGCCGACTTAAGTAAAAGAGGATTGACAGTCTCACTTTCTATGATTTGAACCTCACATGTGAGTCCAGTTTTAGATTCCGATGCTTCACTTCAGGTTTACTGTATACCTTGCACCTTCTTATTGACGATGAAACACAGAAATTGCATCCGAATTTAATACAAAAGGCACTATGCCGACTTAAGTAAAAGAGGACTGTCACTCTCTCCTTGTATGATTTGGACCTCTCCTGTGAGTCCAGTTTTGAATTCCGATGCTTCACTTCAGGTTTACTGTATCCCTTGGACCTTCTCATTGACGATGAAACACAGAAATTGCATCCGAATATAATACATGAGGCACAACGCCGACTTAAGTAAAAGAGGACTGACACACTCACTTTCTATGATTTGAAATTCTCCTGTGAGTCCACTTTTAGATTCCGATGCGTCACTTCAGGTTTGCCGTATACCTTTCACCTTCTTAATGACGATGAAACACAGAAATTGCATCGGAATTTAATACAAAAGGCACAATGCCGACATAAGTACAATAGGACTGACACTCTAACTTTCTATGATTTGAACCTCTCCTGTGAGTCCAGTTTTAGATTCCGATGCTTCACTTCAGGTTTACTGTATCCCGTGGACCTTCTTATTGATGATGAAACACAGAGTTTGCATCCGAATTTAATACAAAAGGCACAATGCCGACTGAAGTACAAGAGGACTGACAATCTCCCTTTCTATTATTTGAACCTCTCCTGTGAGTCCAGTTTAAGTTTCCGATTGTTCACTTCAGGTTTACTGTATCCCTTGAATTTTCTTACTGACGATGAAACACAGTAATTTCATCCGAATTTAATACAAAAGGCACAATGCTGACTTAAGTAAAAGAGGACTGACACTCTAACTATCTATGATTTCAACCTCTCCTGTGAGTCCAGTTTTAGATTCCGATGCTTCACTTCAGGTTTACTGTATCCCTTGGACCTTCTTATTGACGATGAAACACAGATATTGCATCCGAATTTAATACCAAAAGCACAATGCCGACTTAAGTAAAAGAGGACTGTCACTCTCTCTTTATATGATTTGAACCACACCTATGAGTCCAGTTTTAGATTCCGAAGCTCCACTTCAGGTTTACTGTATCCCTTGGACCTTCTCATTGACGATGAAATACAGAAATTGCATCCGAATTTAATACGAAAGGCACAATGAAGACTTAAGTAAAAGAGGACTGACACTCTCTCTTTCTATGATTTGAACCTCTCCTGTGGGTCCAGTTTTAGATTCCGATGCTTCACTTCAGGTTTACTGTATACCTTGCACCTTCTTATTGACGATGAAACACAGATGTTGCATCCGAATTTAATACAAAAGGCACAATGCCGACTTAAGTACAAGAGGACCGACAATCTCCCTTTCTATGATTTGAACCTCTCCTGTGAGTCCAGTTGAACTTTCCGATGGTTCACTTCAGGTTTACTGTATACCTTGGACCATCTCATTGACGATGAAACACAGAAATTTCATCCGAATGTAGTACAAAAGGCACAATGCCGACTTAAGTACAAGAGGACTTACACTCTAACTTTCTATGATTTCAACCTCTCCTGTGAGTCCAGTTTTAGATTCCGATGCTACACTTCTGGTTTACTGTATCCCTTGGACCTTCTTATTGACGATAAAACACAGAAATTGCATCCGAATTTAATACATAAGACACAATGCCGACTTAAGTAAAAGAGGACTGACACTCTCACTTTCTATGATTTGAACTTCTCCTGTGAGTTCAGTTTTGAATCCGATGCGTCACTTCAGGTTTACCGTATACCTTGCACCTTCTAATTGACGATGACACACAGAAATTGCATCGGAATTTAATACAAAAGGCAAATTGCCGACATAAGTGCAAGAGGACAGACACTCTAACTTTCTATGATTTGAACCTCTCCTGTGAGTCCAGTTTTAGATTCCGATGCTTCACCTCAGGTTTACTGTATCCCTTGGACCTTCTTATTGACGAGGAAATACAAAAATTGCATCCGAATTTAATACATAAGGCACAATGCCGACTTAAGTAAAAGAGGACTGACACTCTCACTTTCTATGATTTGAAATTCTCCTGTGAGTCCACTTTTAGATTCCGATGCGTCACTTGAGGTTTACCGTATACCTTGCACCTTCTTATTGACGATGAAACACAGAAATTGCATCGGAATTTAATACAAAAGGCAAAATGCCGACATAAGTGCAAGAGGACTGACACTCTAACTTTCTATGATTTGAACCTCTCCTGTGAGTCCAGTTTCAGATTCCGATGCTTCACCTCAGGTTTACTGTATCCCTTGGACCTTCTTATTGACGAGGAAATACAAAAATTGCATCCGAATTTAATACAAAATGCGCAATGCCGACTTAAGTAAAAGAGGACTGACACTCTCTCTTTCTATGATTTGAACCTCTCCTGTGAGTCCAGTTTTAGATTCCGATGATTCACTTCAGGTTTACTGTATACCTTGCACCTTCTTATTGACGATGAAACATAGAAATTGCATCGGAATTAAATTCAAAAGGCACAATGCCTTTTTAAGTACAAGAGGACTGACACTCTAACCCTCTATGATTTGAACCTCTCCTGTGAGTCCAGTTTTAGATTCCGATGCTTCACTTCAGGTTTACTGTATCCCTTTGACCTTCTTATTGACGATGGAATACGGAAATTGCATCCGAATTTAATACAAAAGGCACAATGCCGACTTAAGTAAAAGAGGACTGACACTCTCTCTTTCTATGATTTGAACCTCTCCTATGAGTCCAGTTTTAGATTCCGATGCTTCATTTCAGGTTTACTGAATCCCTTGGACCTTCCTATTGACGATGAAACACAGAAATTGCATCGGAATTAGATTCAAAAGACACAATGCCGACTTAAGTACAAGAGGACTGACACTCTAACTCTCTACAATTTGAACCTCTCCTGTGAGTCCAGTTTTAGATTCCGATGCTTCACTTCAGGTGTACTGTATTCCTTGGACCTTCTTATTGACGATGAAACACAGAAATTGCATCCGAATTTAATACAAAAGGCACAATGCCGACTTAAGTAAAAGAGGATTGACACTCTCACTTTCTATGATTTGAACCTCACATGTGAGTCCAGTTTTAGATTCCGATGCTTCACTTCACGTTTACTGAATGCCTTGCACCTTCTTATTGACAATGAAACACAGAAATTGCATCGGAATTAAATTCAAAAGGCACAATGCCGACTTCAGTACAAGAGGACTGACACTCTAACTTTCTAAGATTTGAACCTCTCCTGTGAGTCCAGTTCTAGATTCCGATGCTTCACTTCAGGTTTACTGTATACCAGGGACCTTCTTATTGACGATGAAACACAGAAATTGCATACGAATTTATTACAAAAGGCACAATGCCGACTTAAGTACAAGAGGGCTGACACTCTCACTTTATATGATTTGAATCTCTCCTGTGAGTCCAGTTTTAGATTCCGATGCGTCACTTCAGGTTTACCGTATTTCTTGCACCTTCTTATTGACGACGAAACACATAAATTGCATCGGAATTTAATACAAAAGGCACAATGCCGAAATAAGTACAAGATTACTGACACTCTAACATTCTATGATTTCAACCTCTCCTGTGAGTCCAGTTTTAGTTTCCGATGCTTCACTTCAGGTTCACTGTATCCCTTGGACCTTCTTATAGACGATGAAATACAGAAATTGCATCCGAATTAAATACAAAAGGCACAATGCCGACTTAAGTAAAAGAGGACAGATACTCTCATTTTCTAGGATTTAAACCTCTCCTGTGAGTCCAGTTTTAGATTCCGATGCTTCACTTCAGGTTTACTGTATCCCTTTGACCTTCTTATTGACGATGGAATACGGAAATTGCATCCGAATTTAATACAAAAGGCACAATGCCGACTTAAGTAAAAGAGGACTGTCACTCTCTCCTTGTATGATTTGGACCTCTCCTGTGAGTCCAGTTTTGGATTCCGATGCTTCACTTCAGGTTTACTGTATCCCTTGGACCTTCTCATCGACGATGAAACACAGAAATTGCATCGGAATTAAATTCAAAAGGCACAATGCCGACTTAAGTACAAGAGGACTGACACTCTAACTTTCTAAGATTTGAACCTCTCCTGTGAGTCCAGTTCTAGATTCCGATGCTTCACTTCAGGTTTACTGTATACCAGGGACCTTCTTATTGACGATGAAACACAGTAATTGCATACGAATTTATTACAAAAGGCACAATGCCGACTTAAGTACAAGAGGGCTGACACTCTCACTTTATATGATTTGAATCTCTCCTGTGAGTCCAGTTTTAGATTCCGATGCTTCACTTCTGGTTTACTGTATCCCTTGGACCTTCTTATTGACGATGAAACACAGAAATTGCATCCGAATTTAATACATAAGGCACAATGCCGACTTAAGTACAAGAGGACTGACACTCTCACTTTCTATGATTTGAGCTTCTCCTGTGAGTCCAGTTTTAGATTCCGATGCGTCACTTCAGGTTTACCGTATTTCTTGCACCTTCTTATTGACGATGAAACACAGAAATTGCATCGGAATTTAATACAAAAGGCACAATGCCGAAATAAGTACAAGAGGACTGACACCCTAACTTTCTATGATTTCAACCTCTCCTGTGAGTCCAGTTTTAGATTCCGATGCTTCACTTCAGGTTCACTGTATCCCTTGGACCTTCTTATAGACGATGAAATACAGAAATTGCATCCGAATTAAATACAAAAGGCACAATGCCGACTTAAGTAAAAGAGGACAGATACTCTCACTTTCTAGGATTTAAACCTCTCCTGTGAGTCCAGTTTTAGATTCCGATGCTTCACTTCAGGTTTACTGTATCCCTTTGACCTTCTTATTGACGATGGAATACGGAAATTGCATCCGAATTTAATACAAAAGGCACAATGCCGACTTAAGTAAAAGAGGACTGACACTCTCTCTTTCTCTGATTTGAACCTCTCCTATGAGTCCAGTTCTAGATTCCGATGCTTCATTTCAGGTTTACTGAATCCCTTGGACCTTCTTATTGACGATGAAACACAGAAATTGCATCGGAATTAGATTCAAAAGACACAATGCCGACTTAAGTACAAGAGGACTGACACTCTAACTCTCTACAATTTGAACCTCTCCTGTGAGTCCAGTTTTAGATTCCGATGCTTCACTTCAGGTGTACTGTATTCCTTGGACCTTCTTATTGACGATGAAACACAGAAATTGCATCCGAATTTAATACAAAAGGCACAATGCCGACTTAAGTAAAAGAGGATTGACAGTCTCACTTTCTATGATTTGAACCTCACATGTGAGTCCAGTTTTAGATTCCGATGCTTCACTTCAGGTTTACTGTATACCTTGCACCTTCTTATTGACGATGAAACACAGAAATTGCATCCGAATTTAATACAAAAGGCACTATGCCGACTTAAGTAAAAGAGGACTGTCACTCTCTCCTTGTATGATTTGGACCTCTCCTGTGAGTCCAGTTTTGGATTCCGATGCTTCACTTCAGGTTTACTGTATCCCTTGGACCTTCTCATTGACGATGAAACACAGAAATTGCATCCGAATATAATACATGAGGCACAACGCCGACTTAAGTAAAAGAGGACTGACACACTCACTTTCTATGATTTGAAATTCTCCTGTGAGTCCACTTTTAGATTCCGATGCGTCACTCCAGGTTTGCCGTATACCTTTCACCTTCTTAATGACGATGAAACACAGAAATTGCATCGGAATTTAATACAAAAGGCACAATGCCGACATAAGTACAATAGGACTGACACTCTAACTTTCTATGATTTGAACCTCTCCTGTGAGTCCAGTTTTAGATTCCGATGCTTCACCTCAGGTTTACTGTATCCCTTGGACCTTCTTATTGACGATGAAGGACAGAAATTTCATCGGAATTTAATACAAAAGGCACAATGCCGAAATAAGTACAAGAGGACTGACACTCT
Organism: Schistocerca americana; assembly: GCF_021461395.2. NCBI lineage: Eukaryota > Metazoa > Arthropoda > Insecta > Orthoptera > Acrididae > Schistocerca > Schistocerca americana. Next base: position 39,334,495 of record NC_060128.1, read on the forward strand.
AACCCTCTATGATTTGAACCACTCCTGTGAGTCCAGTTTTAGATTCCGCTGCCTCACTTCAGGTTTACTGTATCCCTTGGATCTTCTTATTGACGATGAAACACACTAATTGCATCCGAATTTAATACAAAAGGCACAACGCCGACTTAAGTAAAAGAGGACTGACGCTCTCACTTTCTATGGTATGAAATTCTCCTGTGAGTCCAGTTTTAGATTCCGATGCGTCACTTCAGGTTTACCGTATACCTTGCACCTTCTTATTGACGATGAAATACAGAAATTGCATCCGAATTTAATGCAAAAGGCACACTGCCGACTTAAGTAAAAGAAGACTGACACTCTCACTTACTGTGATTTGAGCCTCTCCTGTGAGTCCAGTTTTCGATTAAGATGCTTCACTTCAGGTTTACTGTATACCTTGCACCTTCTTATTGACGATGAAACACAGAAATTGCATTGGAATTAAATTCAAAAGGCACAATGCCGACTTAAGTACAAGAGGACTGAACCTCTAACTTTCTAAGATTTGAACCTCTCCTGTGAGTCCAGTTCTAGATTCCGATGATTGACTTAAGTTTTACTGTATACCTTCCACATTCTTATTGACGATGAAACATAGAAATTGCATCGGAACTAATTTCAAAAGGCACAATGTCGACTTAAGTACAAGAGGACTGACACTCTCACTTCCTATGATTTGAACTTGTCCTGTGAGTCCAGTTATAAATTCCGATGCGTCACTTCAGGTTTACCGTATACCTAACACCTTCGTATTGACGATGAAACATAGAAATTGCATCGGAGTTAAATTCAAAAGGCACAATGCCGACTTACGTACAAGAGGACTGACACTCTAACTTTCTATGGTTGGAACCTCTCCTGTGAGTCCAGTTAAATATTCCGAAGCTTCACGTCAGGTTTACTGTATACCTTTGACCTTCTTATTGACGATGGAATACAGAAATTGCATCCGAATTTAATACAAAAGGCACAATGCCGACTTAAGTACAAGAGGACTGACAATCTCCCTTTCTATTATTTGAACCTCTCCTGTGAGTCCAGTTTAAGTTTCCGATGGTTCACTTCAGGTTTACTGTATCCCTTGAACCTTCTTATTGACGATAATACACAGTAATTGCATCCGAATTTAATACAAAAGGCACAATGCTGACTAAAGTAAAAGAGGACTGACACTTTCACTTTCTGTGATTTGAAACGCTCCTGTGAGTCCAGTTTTAGATTCCGATGCTTCACTTCAGGTTTACTGTATGCCTTGCACCTTCTTTTTACGATGAAACACAGAAATTGCATCGGAATTAAATTCAAAAGGCACAATGCCGACTTAAGTACAAGAGGACTGACACTCAAACTTTCTAAGATTTGAACCTCTCCTGTGAGACCAGTTCTAGATTCCGATGCATCACTTCAGGTTTACTGTATACCATGGACCTTCTTATTGACGATGAAACACAGAAATTGCATACGAACTTATTACAAAAGGCACAATGCCGACTTAAGTACAAGAGGACTGACACTCTCACTTTCTGTGATTTGAATCTCTCCTGTGAGTCCAGTTTTAGATTCCGATGCTTCACTTCTGGTTTACTGTATCCCTTGGACCTTCTTATTGACGATGAAACACAGAAATTGCATCCGAATTTAATACATAAGGCACAATGCCGACTTAAGTAAAAGAGGACTGACACTCTCACTTTCTATGATTTGAACCTCTCCTGTGAGTCCAGTTTTAGATTCTGAAGCTCCACTTCAGGTTTACTGTATACCTTGGACCTTCTTATTTACGATGAAATACAGAAATTGCATCCGAATTTAATACAAAAGGTACAATGCCGACTTAAGTAAAAGAGGACTGACACTCTCTCTTTCTATGATTTGAACCTCCCCTGTGGGTCCAGTTTTAGATTCCGATGCTTCACTTCAGGTTTGCTGTATACCTTGCACCCTCTTTTTGACGATGAATTACAGATGTTGCATCCGAATTTAATACAAAAGGCACAATGCCGACTTAAGTAAAAGAGGACTGACACTCTCACTTTCTAGGATTTAAACTTCTCCTGTGAGTCCAGTTTTAGATTCCGATGCTTCACTTCAGGTTTACTGTATCCCTTTGACCTTCTTATTGACGATGGAATACAGAAATTGCATCCGAATTTAATACAAAAGGCACAATGCCGACTTAAGTAAAAGAGAACTGACACTCTAACTCTCTACAATTTGAACCTCTAATGTGAGTCCACTTTTAGATTCCGATGCTTCACTTCTGGTTTACTGTATATCTTGTAACTTCCTATTGACGATGAAACACAGAAATTGCATCGGAATTTAATACAAAAGGCACCATGCCGACTTAAGTACAAGAGGACTGAAAATTTAACTATGATTTGAACATCTCATGTGATTCCAGTTTTAGATTCCGATGCTTCACTTCAGGTGTACTGTATTCCTAAGACCTTCTAATTGACGATGAAACCAAGAAATTGCATCCGAGTTTAATACAACAGGCACAATGCCGAATTAAGTAAAAGAGGATTGACACTCTCACTTTCTATGATTTGAACCTCACATGTGAGTCCAGTTTTAGATTCCGATGCTTCACTTCAGGTTTACTGTATACCTTGCACCTTCTTATTGACGATGAAACACAGAAATTGCATCCGAATTAAATACAAAAGGCACTATGCCGACTTAAATACAAGAGGACTGACACTCTCCCTTTCTATGATTTGAACCTCTCCTGTGAGTCCAGTTTTAGATTCCGATGCTTCACATATGATTCACTGTGTCCGAATTTTCATCGGAATTTAATTCAAAAGGCACAATGCCGACTTATGTAAAATAGGACTGTCACTCGCTCTTTCTATGATTTGAACCTCTCCTGTGAGTCCAGTTTTGGATTCCGATGCTTCACTTCAGGTTTACTGTATCCCTTGGACCTTCTCATTGACGATGAAACACAGAAATTGCATCCGAATTTAATACATAAGGCACAATGCCGACTTAAGTAAAAGAGGACTGACACTCTCACTTTCTATGATTTGAAATTCTCCTGTGAGTCCACTTTTAGATTCCGATGCGTCACTTGAAGTTTGCCGTATACCTTGCACCTTCTCATTGACGATGAAACACAGAAATTGCATCGGAATTTAATACAAAAGGCAAAATGCCGACATAAGTACAAGAGGACTGACACTCTAACTTTCTATGATTTGAACCTCTCCTGTGAGTCCAGTTTTAGATTCCGATGCTTCACCTCAGGTTTACTGTATCTTTTGGACCTTCTTATTGACGAGGAAATACAAAAATTGCATCCGGATTTACTACAAAATGCGCAATGCCGACTTAAGTAAAAGAGGACTGACACTCTCTCTTTCTATGATTTGAACCTCTCCTGTGAGTCCAGTTTTAGATTCCGATGCTTCACTTCAGGTTTACTGTATACCTTGCACCTTCTTATTGACGATGAAACACAGAAATTGCATCCGAATTTAATACATAAGGCACAATGCCGACTTAAGTAAAAGAGGACTGACACTCTCACTTTCTATGATTTGAACTTCTCCTGTGAGTCCAGTTTTAGATTCCGATGCGTCACTTCAGGTTTACCGTATACCTTGCACCTTCTTATTGACGATGAAACACAGAAATTGCATCGGAATTTAATACAAAAGGCACAATGCCGACATAAGTACTAGAGGACTGACACTCTAGCTTTCCATGATTTCAACCTCTCCTGTGAGTCCAGTTTTAGATTCCGATGCTTCACTTCAGGTTTACTGTATCCCTTGGACCTTCTTATTGACGATGAAATGCAGAAATTGCATCCGGATTTAATACTAAAGGCACAATGCCGACTTAAGTACAAGAGGACTGACAATCTCCCTTAATATGATTTGTACCTCTCCTGTGAGTCCAGTTTAAGTTTCCGATGGTTCACTTCAGGTTTACTGTATACCTTGGACCTTCTAATTGACGATAAAACACAGAAATTGCATCCGAATTTAATACATAAGGCACAATGCCGACTTAAGTAAAAGAGGACTGACACTCTCACTTTCTATGATTTGAACCTCTCTTGTGAGTCCAGTTTTAGATTCCGATGCTTCACTTCAGGTTTACTGTATACCTAACACCTTCGTATTGACGATGAAACACAGAAATTGCATCGGAATTTAATACAAAAGGCACAATGCCGACTTAAGTAAAAGAGGACAGAGACTCTCACTTTCTATGATTTGAAACTCTCCTGTGAGTCCAGTTGTAGATTCCGATGCTTCACTTCAGGTTTACTGTATACCTTGCAACTTCTTGTTGACGATGAAACACAGGAATTGCATACGAATTTAATACAAAAGCCACAATGGCGACTTAAGTAAAAGAGGACTGACACTTTCACTTTATAGGATTTAAACCTCTCCTGTGAGTCCAGTTTTGGATTCCGATGCTTCACTTCAGGTTTACTGTATCCCTTGGACCTTCTCATTGACGATGAAACACAGAAATTGCTTCCGAATTTAATACATAAGACACAATGCCGACTTAAGTAAAAGGGGACTGACACTCTCACTTTCTATGATTTGAAATTCTCCTGTGAGTCCACTTTTAGATTCCGATGCGTCACTTGAGGTTTACCGTATACCTTGCACCTTCTTATTGACGATGAAACATAGAAATTGCATCGGAATTAAATTCAAAAGGCACAATGCCTTTTTAAGTACAAGAGGACTGACACTCTAACCCTCTATGATTTGAACCTCTCCTGTGAGTCCAGTTTTAGATTCCGATGCTTCACTTCAGGTTTACTGTATCCCTTGGATCTTCTTATTGACGATGAAACACAGAAATTGCATCCGAATTTAATACATAAGGCACAATGCCGACTTAAGTAAAAGAGGACTGACACTCTCACTTTCTATGATTTGAACTTCTCCTGTGAGACCAGTTTTAGATTCCGATGCGTCACTTCAGGTTTACCGTATACCTTGCACCTTCTTATTGACGATGAAACACAGAAATTGCATCCGAATTTAATACATAAGGCACAATGCCGACTTAAGTAAAAGAGGACTGACACTCTCACTTTCTATGATTTGAACTTCTCCTGTGAGACCAGTTTTAGATTCCGATGCGTCACTTCAGGTTTACCGTATACCTTGCACCTTCTTATTGACGATGAAACACAGAAATTGCATCTGAATTTAATACAAAAGGCACAATGCCGACATAAGTACAAGAGGACTGACACTCTAGCTTTCCATGATTTCAACCTCTCCTGTGAGTCCAGTTTTAGATTCCGATGCTTTACTTCAGGTTTACTGTATCCCTTGGACCTTCTTATTGACGACGAAATGCAGAAATTGCATCCGGATTTAATACTGAAGGCACAATGCCGACTTAAGTACAAGAGGACTGACAATCTCCCTTCCTATGATTTGAAACTCTCCTGTGAGTCCAGTTTAAGTTTCCGATGGTTCACTTCAGGTTTACTGTTTCCCTTGGACCTTCTTATTGACGATGAACACAGTAATTGCATCCGAATTTAATACATAAGGCACAATGCCACTTAAGTAAAAGAGGACTGACACTCTCACTTTCTATGATTCGAACTTCTCATGTGAGTCCAGTTTAGATTCCGATGCGTAACTTCAGGTTTACCGTATACCATGCACCTTCTTATTGACGATGACACACAGAAATTGCATCGGAATTTAATACAAAAGGCACAATGCCAACGTAAGTACAAGAGGACTGACACTCTAATTTTCTATGATTTGAACCTCTCCTTTGGGTCCAGTTTTAGATTCCGATGCTTCAATTCAAGTTTACTGTAACCCTTGGACCTTCTTATTGACGATGAAATACAGAAATTGCATCCGAATTTAATACAAAAGGCACAATGCCGACTTAATTAAAGTGGACTGACACTCTCTCTTTCAATGATTTGAACCTCTCCTGTGAGTCCAGTTTAAGTTTCCGATGGTTCATTTCAGGTTTACTGTATCCCTTGAACCTTCTTATTGACGATGAAACACAGTAATTGCATCCGAATTTAATACAAAATGCACAATGCTGACTTAAGTAAAAGAGGACTGACACTCTCACTTTCTGAGATACGATCCTCTCCTGTGAGTCCAGTTTTAGATTCCGATGCTTCACTTCAGGTTTACTGTATACCTTGCACCTTCTTATTGACGATGGAACACAGAAATAGCATGGGAATTAAATTCAAAATTCACAATGCCGACTTAAGTACAAGAGGACTGACACTCTAAATTTCTATGATTTGAACCTCTCCTGTGAGTCCAGTTTAAGATTCCGATGCTTCACTTCAGGTTTACTGTATACCTTGGACCTTCTTATTGACGATAAAACACAGATATTGCATCCGAATTTAATACAAAATGCACAATGCCGACTTAAGTACAAGAGGACTGACACTTTCACTTTCTATGATTTGAACCTCTCCAGTGAGTCCAGTTTTAGATTCCGATGCTTCACTTCAGGTTTACTGTATCCCTTGGACCATCATATTGACGATCAAACACAGAAATTGCATCCGAATTTAATACAAAAGAAACAATGCCGACTTAAGTAAAAGAGGACTGTCACTCTCTCTTTATATGATTTGAACCTCTCCTGTGACTCCAGTTTTCGATTCCGATGCTTCACTTAAGGTTTACTGTATCCCTTGGACCTTCTTATTAACGATGATTCACAGAAATTGCATCCGAATGTAGTACAAAAGGCACAATGCCGACTTAAGTACAAGAGGACTGACGTTCTCACTTTCTATGATTTGAAACTCTCCTGTGAATCCAGTTTTAGATTACGATGCTTCATTTCTGGTTTACTGTATCCCTTGGACCTTCTTATTGACGATAAAACACAGAAATTGCATCCGAATTTAATACATATATCACAGTGCCGACTTAAGTAAAAGAGGACTGACACTCTCACTTTCTATGATTTGAACTTCTCCTGTGAGTTCAGTTTTAGATTCCGATGCGTCACTTCAGGTTTACTGTATACCTTGCACCTTCTTATTGACGATGACACACAGAAATTGCATCGGAATTTTATACAAAAGGCAAATTGCCGACATAAGTGCAAGAGGACTCACACTCTAACTTTCTATGATTTCAACCTCTCCTGTGAGTCCAGTTTTAGATTCCGATGCTTCACTTCAGGTTTACTGTATCCCTTGGACCTTCTTATTGACGATGAAATACAGAAATTGTATCCGAATTTAATACAAAAGGTACAATGCAGACTTAAGTAAAAGAGGACTGACACTCCCACTTTCTATGATTTGAACCTCTCCTGTGAGTCCAGTTTTAGATTCCGATGCTTCACTTCAGGTTTACTGTATCCCGTGGACCTTCTTATTGACGATGAAACACAGAGTTTGCATCCGAATTTAATACAAAAGGCACAATGCCGACTGAAGTACAAGAGGGCATACACTCTAACTTTCTATGATTTGAACCTCTCCTGTGAGTCCAGTTTTAGATTCCAATGCTTCATTTCATTTTTACTGTATCCCTTGGACTTTCTTATTGACGATGAAACCCAGAAATTGCATACGAATTTAATGCAAAAGGCACAATGCCGACTTAGGTACATGAGGACTGACAATCTCACTCTCTATGATTTAAACCTCTCCTGTGAGTCCAGTTTTAGATTCCGATGCTTCATTTCAGGTTTACTGTATCCCTTGGACCTTCTTATTGACGATGAAACACAGAAATTGCATCCAAATTTAATACAAAAGGCATAATGCCGACATAAGCAAAATAGGACAGACACTCTCACTTTCTATGATTTGAACCTCTCCTGTGAGTCCAGTTTTAGATTCCGATGCTTCACTTCAGGTTTACTGTACACCTTGCACCTTCTTATTGACGAAGAAACACAGAAATTGCATCCGAATTTAATACAAAAGCCACAATGACGACTTAAGTACAAGAGGACTGACACTCTCACTTTCTAGGATTTAAACCTCTCCTGTGAGTCCAGTTTTAGATTCCGATGGTTCACTTCAGGTTTACTCTACACCTTGCACCTTCTTATTGACGATGAAACACAGAAATTGCATCTGAATTTAGTAAAAAAGCCACAATGCCGACTTAAGTACAGGAGGACTGACACTCTCACTTTCTAGGATTTAAACCTCTCCTGTGAGTCCAGTTTTAGATTCCGATGCTTCACTTCAGATTTACTGTATCCCTTGGACCTTTTTATTGACGATGAAACACAGAAATTGCATCGGAATTAGATTCAAAAGGCACAATGCCGACTTAAGTACAAGAGGACTGACACTCTTACTCTCTACAATTTGAACCTCTCCTGTGAGTCCAGTTTTAGATTCCGATGCTTCACTTTTGGTTAACTGTATACCTAGCACCTTCCTATTGACAATGAAACACAGATATTGCATCAGAAGTTAATACAAGAGGCACAATGCCGACTTAAGTGAAAGAGGATTGACACTCTCACTTTCTATGATTTGAACCTCACATGTGAGTCCAGTTTTAGATTCCGATGCTTCACTTCAGGTTTACTGTATACCTTGCACCTTCTTATTGACGATGAAACACAGAAATTGCATCCAAATTTAATCCAAAAGGCACAATGCCGACTTAAGTACAAGAGGACTGACACTCTCACTTTCTATGATTTGAACCTCTCCTGTGGGTCCAGTTTTAGATTCCGATGCTTCACTTATGGATTACTGTATCCCTTGGTCCTTCTTATTGACGATGAAAGACAGAAATTTCATCGGAATTTAATTCAAAAGGCACAATGCCGACTTAAGTAAAAGAGGACTGTCATTCTCTCTTTCGATGATTTGAATCTCTCCTGTGAGTCCAGTTTTAGATTCCGATGCTTCACTTCAGGTTTACTGTATCCCTTGGACCTTCTCATTGACGATGAAACACAGAAATTGCTTCCGAATTTAATACATAAGGCACAATGCCGACTTAAGTAAAAGGGGACTGACACTCTCACTTTCTATGATTTGAAATTCTCCTGTGAGTCCACTTTTAGATTCCGATGCGTCACTTGAGGTTTACCGTATACCTTGCACCTTCTTATTGACGATGAAACACAGAAATTGCATCGGAATTTAATACAAAAGGCAAAATGCCGACATAAGTACAAGAGGACTGACACTCTAACTTTCTATGATTTGAACCTCTCCTGTGAGTCCAGTTTTAGATTCCGATGCTTCACCTCAGGTTTACTGTATCCCCTGCACCTTCTTATTGACGAGGAAATACAAAAATTGCATCCGAATTTAATACAAAATGCGCAATGCCGACTTAAGGAAAAGAGGACTGACACTCTCTCTTTCTATGATTTGAACCTCTCCTGTGAGTCCAGTTTTAGATTCCGATGATTCACTTCAGGTTTACTGTATACCTTGCACCTTCTTATTGACGATGAAACATAGAAATTGCGTCGGAATTAAATTCAAAAGGCACAATGCCTTTTTAAGTACAAGAGGACTGACACTCTAACCCTCTATGATTTGAACCTCTCCTGTGAGTCCAGTTTTAGATTCCGATGCTTCACTTCAGGTTTACTGTATCCCTTGGATCTTCTAATTGACGATAAAACACACTAATTGCATCCGAATTTAAAACAAAAGGCACAACGCCGACTTAAGTAAAAGAGGCCTGACGCTCTCACTTTCTATGATATGAACTTCTCCTGTGAGTCCAGTTTTAGATTCCGATGCTTCACTTCAGGTTTACTGTATACCTTGCACCTTGTTATTGACGATGAAACACAGAAATTACATTGGAATTAAATTCAAAAGGCACAATGCCGACTTAGGTACATGAGGACTGACAATCTTACTCTCTATGATTTGAACCTCTCCTGTGAGTCCAGTTCTAGATTCCGATGCTTCACTTCAGGTTTACTGTATACCATGGACCATCTTATTGACGATGAAACACAGAAATTGCATACGAATTTGGTACAAATGGCACAATGCCGACTTAAGTACAAGAAGACAGACACTCTCACTTTCTATGATTTGAACCTCTCCTGTGAGTCCAGTTTTAGATTCCGATGCTTCACTTCAGGTTTACTGTATACCTTGCACCTTCTTATTGACGATGAAACACAGAAATTGCATCCGAATTTAATACATAAGGCACAATGCCGACTTAAGAAAAAGAGGATTGACACTCTCACTTTCTATGATTTGAACTTCTCCTGTGAGTCCAGTTTTAGATTCCGATGCGTCACTTCAGGTTTACCGTATACCTTGCACCTTCTTATTGACGATGAAACACAGAAATTGCATCTGAATTTAATACAAAAGGTACAATGCCGACATAAGTACAAGAGGACTGACACTCTAGCTTTCCATGATTTCAACCTCTCCTGTGAGTCCAGTTTTAGATTCCGATGCTTCACTTCAGGTTTACTGTATCCCTTGGACCTTCTTATTGACGACGAAATGCAGAAATTGCATCCGGATTTAATAGTAAAGGCACAATGCCGACTTAAGTACAAGAGGACTGACAATCTCCCTTCCTATGATTTGAAACTCTCCTGTGAGTCCAGTTTAAGTTTCCGATGGTTCACTTCAGGTTTACTGTATCCCTTGAGCCGTCTTATTGACGATGAAACACAGTAATTGCATCCGAATTTAATATATAAGGCACAATGCCACTTAAGTGAAAGAGGACTGACACTCTCACTTTCTATGATTTGAACTTCTCATGTGAGTCCAGTTTAGATTCCGATGCGTCACTTCAGGTTTACCGTATACCTTGCACCTTCTTATTGACGATGACACACAGAAATTGCATCGGAATTTAATACAAAAGGCACAATGCCGACATAAGTACAAGAGGACTGACACTCTAATTTTCTATGATTTGAACCTCTCCTTTGAGTCCAGTTTTAGATTCCGATGCTTCAATTCAAGTTTACTGTAACCCTTGGACCTTCTTGTTGACGATGAAATACAGAAATTGCATCCGAATTTAATACAAAAGGCACAATGCCGACTTAATTAAAGTGGACTGACACTCTCTCTTTCAATGATTTGAACCTCTCCTGTGAGTCCAGTTTAAGTTTCCGATGGTTCATTTCAGGTTTACTGTATCCCTTGAACCTTCTCATTGACGATGAAACACAGTAATTGCATCCGAATTTAATACAAAATGCACAATGCTGACTTAAGTAAAAGAGCACTGACACTCTCACTTTCTGAGATACGATCCTCTCCTGAGAGTCCAGTTTTAGATTCCGATGCTTCACTTCAGGTTTACTGTATCCCGTGGACCTTCTTATTGACGATGAAACACAGAGTTTGCATCCGAATTTAATACAAAAGGCACAATGCCGACTGAAGTACAAGAGAGCATACACTCTAACTTTCTATGATTTGAACCTCTCCTGTGAGTCCAGTTTTAGATTCCGATGCTTCACTTCAGGTTTACTGTACACCTTGCACCTTCTTATTGACGAAGAAACACAGAAATTGCATCCGAATTTAATACAAATGCCACAATGACGACTTAAGTATAAGAGGACTGACACTCTCACTTTCTAGGATTTAAACCTCTCCTGTGAGTCCAGTTTTAGATTCCGATGCTTCACTTCAGGTTTACTCTACACCTTGCACCTTCTTATTGACGATGAAACACAGAAATTGCATCTGAATTTAGTACAAAAGCCACAATGCCGACTTAAGTACAGGAGAACTGACACTCTCACTTTCTAGGATTTAAACCTCTCCTGTGAGTCCAGTTTTAGATTCCGATGCTTCACTTCAGATTTACTGTATCCCTTGGACCTTCTTATTGACGATGAAACACAGAAATTGCATCGGAATTAGATTCGAAAGGCACAATGCCGACTTAAGTACAAGAGGACTGACACTCTTACTCTCTACAATTTGAACCTCTCCTGTGAGTCCAGTTTTAGATTCCAATGCTTCACTTTTGGTTTACTGTATACCTAGCACGTTCCTATTGACAATGAAACACAGATATTGCATCAGAATTTAATACAAAAGGCACAATGCCGACTTAAGTACAAGAGGACTGACAATGTAACTATGATTTGAACATCTCCTGTGAGTCCAGTTTTAGTTTCCGATGCTTCACTTCAGGTGTACTGTATTCCTTGGACCTTCTTATTGACGATAAAACTAAGAAATTGCATCCGAATTTAATACAAGAGGCACAATGCCGACTTAAGTGAAAGAGGATTGACACTCTCACTTTCTATGATTTGAACCTCACATGTGAGTCCAGTTTTAGATTCCGATGCTTCACTTCAGGTTTACTGTATACCTTGCACCTTCTTATTGACGATGAAACACAGAAATTGCATCCAAATTTAATCCAAAAGGCACAATGCCGACTCAAGTACAAGAGGACTGACACTCTCACTTTCTATGATTTGAACCTCTCCTGTGAGTCCAGTTTTAGATTCCGATGCTTCACTTATGGATAACTGTATCCCTTGGTCCTTCTTATTGACGATGAAAGACAGAAATTTCATCGGAATTTAATTCAAAAGGCACAATGCCGACTTAAGTAAAAGACGACTGTCACTCTCTCTTTTGATGATTTGAACCTCTCCTGTGAGTCCAGTTTTAGATTCCGATGCTTCACTTCAGGTTTACTGTATCCCTTGGACCTTCTCATTGACGATGAAACACAGAAATTGCATCCGAATTTAATACATAAGGCACAATGCCAACTTAAGTAAAAGAGGACTGACACTCTCTCTTTCTATGATTTGAACCTCTCCTGTGAGTCCAGTTTTAGATTCCGATGATTCACTTCAGGTTTACAGTATACCTTGCACCTTCTTATTGACGATGAAACATAGAAATTGCATCGGAATTAAATTCAGAAGGCACAATGCCGTTTTAAGTACAAGAGGACTGACACTCTAACCCTCTATAATTTGAACCTCTCCTTTGAGTCCAGTTTTAGATTCCGATGCTTCAGTTCAGGTTTACTGTATCCCTTGGATCTTCTTATTGACGATGAAACACACTAATTGCATCCGAATATAATACAAAAGGCACAACGCCGACTTAAGTAAATGAGGACTGACGCTCTCACTTTCTATGATATGAACTTCTCCTGTGAGTCCAGTTTTAGATTCCGATGCGTCACTTCAGGTTTACCGTATACCTTGCACCTTCTTTTTGACGATGAATTACAGAAATTGCATCCGAATTTAATACAAAAGGCACAATGCCGACTTAAGTAAAAGAGGACTGACACTCTCACTGTCTGTAATTTGAACCTCTCCTGTGAGTCCAGTTTTAGATTCCGATGCTTCACTTCGGGTTTACTGTATACCTTGCACCTTCTTATTGACGATGATACACAGAAATCGCATCGGAATTAAATTCAAAAGGCACAATGCCGACTTAAGTAAAAGAGGACTGACACTCTCACTTTCTATGATTTGAACCTCTCCTGTGAGTCCAGTTTAAGATTCCGATGCTTCATTTCAGGTTAACTGTATCCCTTGGACCTTCTTATTGACGATGAAACACAGAAATTGCATCCGAATTTAATACAAAAGGCACAATGCCGACTTAAGTACATGAGGACTGACACTTTCACTTTCTATCATTTGAACCTCTCCTGTTAGTCCAGTTTTAGATTCCGATGCTTCATTTCAGGTTTACTGTATCCTTTGGACCTTCTTATTGACGATGAAACACAGAAATTGCATCCGAATTTAATACAAAAGGCACAAAACCGACTTAAGTAAAAGAGGACTGACACTCTCACTTTCTATGAATTGAACCTCTCCTGTGAGTCAAGTTTTAGATTCCGATGCTTCACTTCAGGTTTAATGCATCCCTTGGACCTTCTTATTGACGCTGAAATACAAAAATTGCATCGGAATTAAATTCAAAAGGCACAATGCCGACTTAAGTACAAGAGGACTGACAATCTAACTTTCTATGATTTGAACCTCTCCTGTGAGTCCAGTTTCAGATTCCGATGCTTCGTTTCAGGTTTACTGTATCCCTTGAACCTTCTTATTGACGATGAAACACAGAAATTGCATCCGGATTTAATACAAATGCACAATGCCGACTTAAGTACTCGAGGACTGACACTCTAACTTTCTATGATTTGAACCCCTCCTGTGAGTCCAGTTTTAGATTCCGATGCTTCACTTCAGGTTTACTGTATCCCTTGGACCTTCTTATTGACGATGAAACACAGAAATTGCATCCGAATTTAATACAAAAGGCACAAATCCGTCTTAAGTAAAAGAGGACTGACACTCTCACATTCTATGATTTGAACCTCTCCTGTGAGTCCAGTTTTAGATTACGATGCTTCACTTCAGGTTTACTGTTTACCTTGCACGTTTTTATTGACGATGAAACACAGAAATTGGATCCGAATTTACTACAAAAAGCACAATGTCGACTTAAGTACAAGAGGACTAACACTCAACCTTTTTATGATTTGAACCTCTCCTGTGAGTCCAGTTTTAGATTCCGATGCATCACTTCAGGTTTACTGTATCCCTTGGACCTTCTTATTGACGATGAAACCAGATATTGCATCGGAATTAAATTCAAAAGGCACAATGCCGACTTAAATACAAGAGGACCGACACTCTAACTCTCTACAATTTGAACCTCTCCTGTGAGTCCACTTTTATATTCCGATGCTTCACTTCAGGATTACTGTATACCTTGCACCTTCTTATTTACGATGAAACATAGAAATTGGATCGGAATTAAATTCAATAGGCACAATGCCGTTTTAAGTACAAGAGGACTGACACTCTAACCCTCTATGGTTTGAACCTCTCGTGTAAGTCCAGTTTTAGATTCCGATGCTTCACTTCAGGTTTACTGTATCCCTTGGATCTCCTTATTGACGATGTAACACACCAACTGCATCCGAATTTAATACAAAAGGCACAACGCCCACTTAAGTAAACGAGGACTGACACTCTCACTTTCTGTGATTTGAACCTCTCCAGTGAGTCCAGTTTTAGATTCCGATGCATCACTTCAGGTTTACTGTATCCATTGGACCTTCTTATTGACGATGAAACACAGAAATTGCATCGGAATTTAATACAAAATGCACAATGCCGACTTAAGTAAAAGAAGACTGATACTCTCACTTACTATGATTTGAACTTGTCCTGTGAGTCCAGTTGTAAATTCCGATGCGTCACTTCAGGTTTACCGTACACCTTGCACCTTCTTATTGACGATGAAACACAGAAATTGCATCGGAATTTAATACAAAACGCACAATGCCGACATAAGTACAAGAGGACTGACACTCTAACTTTCTATGATTTGAACCTCTCCTGTGAGTCCAGTTTTAGATTCCGATGCTTCACTGCAGGTTTACTGTATCCCTCGGACCTTTTAATTGACGATGAAACACGGAAATTGCACCGAATTTAATACAAAAGGCACAATGCCGACATAGCTACAAGAGGACTGACACTATCACTTTCTATCATTTGAACCTCTCCTGTGAGTCCAGTTTTAGATTCCGATGCTTCATTTCAGGTTTACTGTATCCTTTGGACCTTCTTATTGACGATGAAACACAGAAATTGCATCCGAATTTAATACAAAAGGCACAAAACCGACTTAAGTAAAAGAGGACTGACACTCTCACTTTCTATGATTTGAACCTCTCCTGTGAGTCAAGTTTTAGATTCCGATGCTTCACTTCAGGTTTAATGCATCCCTTGGACCTTCTTATTGACGCTGAAATACAAAAATTGCATCGGAATTAAATTCAAAAGGCACAATGCCGACTTAAGTACAAGAGGACTGACAATCTAACTTTCTATGATTTGAACCTCTCCTGTGAGTCCAGTTTCAGATTCCGATGCTTCGTTTCAGGTTTACTGTATCCCTTGAACCTTCTTATTGACGATGAAACACAGAAATTGCATCCGGATTTAATACAAATGCACAATGCCGACTTAAGTACTCGAGGACTGACACTCTAACTTTCTATGATTTGAACCCCTCCTGTGAGTCCAGTTTTAGATTCCGATGCTTCACTTCAGGTTTACTGTATCCCTTGGACCTTCTTATTGACGATGAAACACAGAAATTGCATCCGAATTTAATACAAAAGGCACAAATCCGTCTTAAGTAAAATAGGACTGACACTCTCACATTCTATGATTTGAACCTCTCTGTGAGTCCAGTTTTAGATTACGATGCTTCACTTCAGGTTTACTATTTACCTTGCACGTTTTTATTGACGATGAAACACAGAAATCGGATCCGAATTTACTACAAAAAGCACAATGTCGACTTAAGTACAAGAGGACTAACACTCAACCTTTCTATGATTTGAACCTCTCCTGTGAGTCCAGTTTTAGATTCCAATGCATCACTTCAGGTTTACTGTATCCCTTGGACCTTCTTATTGACGATGAAACCAGATATTGCATCGGAATTAAATTCAAAAGGCACAATGCCGACTTAAATACAAGAGGACCGACACTCTAACTCTCTACAATTTGAACCTCTCCTGTGAGTCCACTTTTATATTCCGATGCTTCACTTCAGGATTACTGTATACCTTGCACCTTCTTATTTACGATGAAACATAGAAATTGGATCGGAATTAAATTCAATAGGCACAATGCCGTTTTAAGTACAAGAGGACTGACACTCTAACCCTCTATGGTTTGAACCTCTCGTGTAAGTCCAGTTTTAGATTCCGATGCTTCACTTCAGGTTTACTGTATCCCTTGGATCTCCTTATTGACGATGTAACACACCAACTGCATCCGAATTTAATACAAAAGGCACAACGCCCACTTAAGTAAACGAGGACTGACACTCTCACTTTCTGTGATTTGAACCTCTCCAGTGAGTCCAGTTTTAGATTCCGATGCATCACTTCAGGTTTACTGTATCCATTGGACCTTCTTATTGACGATGAAACACAGAAATTGCATCGGAATTTAATACAAAATGCACAATGCCGACTTAAGTAAAAGAAGACTGATACTCTCACTTACTATGATTTGAACTTGTCCTGTGAGTCCAGTTATAAATTCCGATGCGTCACTTCAGGTTTACCGTATACCTTGCACCTTCTTATTGACGATGAAACACAGAAATTGCATCGGAATTTAATACAAAACGCACAATGCCGACATAAGTACAAGAGGACTGACTCTCTAACTTTCTATGATTTGAACCTCTCCTGTGAGTCCAGTTTTAGATTCCGATGCTTCACTGCAGGTTTACTGTATCCCTCGGACCTTTTAATTGACGATGAAACACGGAAATTGCACCGAATTTAATACAAAAGGCACAATGCCGACATAGCTACAAGAGGACTGACACTCTCACTTTCTATGGTTTGAACCACTCATGTGAGTCCAGTTTTAGATTCCGATGCTTCACTTCAAGTTTACTGTATACCTAGCACCTTCTTATTGACGATGAAACACAGAAATTGCATCGGAATTTAATACAAAAGGCACAATGCCGACTTAAGTAAAAGAGGACAGACACGCTAATTTTCTATGATTTGAACCTATCCTGTGAGCCCAGTTTTAGATTCCAATGCTTCATTTCAAGTTTACTGTATCCCTTGGACCTTCTTATTGACGATGAAACCCAGAAATTGCATCCGAATTTAATACAAAAGGCACAATGCCGACTTAAGTACATGAGGACTGACACTCTCACTTTCTACGATTTGAACGTCTCCTGTGAGTCCAGTTTTAGATTCCGATGCTTCACTTCAGGTTTACTGTATCCCTTGGACCTTCTTATTGACGATGAAACACAGAAATTGCATCCGAATTTAATACAAAAGGCACAATGACGACTTAAGCAAAATAGGACTGACACTCTCACTTTCTATGATTTGAACCTCTCCAGTGAGTCCAGTTTTAGATTCCGATGCTTCACTTCAGGTTTACTGTATACCTTGCACCTTCTTATTGACGATGAAACACAGAAATTGCATCCGAATTTAATACAAAAGGCACAATGCAAACTTAAGTACAAGAGGACTAACACTCTCACTTTCTAGGATTTAAACCTCTCCTGTGAGTCCAGTTGTAGATTCCGATGCTTCACTTCAGGTTTACTGTATCCCTTTGACCTTCTTATTGACGATGGAATACAGAAATTGCATCCGAATTTAATACAAAAGGCACAATGCCGACTTAAGTAAAAGAGGACTGACACTCTCTCTTTCTATGATTTAACTTCTCCTGTGAGTCCAGTTTTAGTTTCCGATGCTTCATTTCAGGTTTACTGAATCCCTTGGACCCTCTTATTGACGATGAAACACAGACATTGCATCGGAATTAGATTCAGAAGGCACAATACCGACATAACTACAAGAGGACTGACACTCTAACTCTCTATGATTTGTACCTCTCCTGTGAGTCGAGTTTTAGATTCCGATGCTTCACTTCAGGTTTACTGTATCCCTTGGACCTTCTCATTGACGATGAAACACAGAAATTGCATCCGAATTTAATACATAAGGAACAATGCCGAATTAAGTAAAAGAGGACTGACACTCAAACTTTCTATGATTTGAACCTCCCCTGTGAGTCCAGTTTTAGATTCCGATGCTTCACCTCAGATTTACTGTATCCCTTGGACCTTCTTATTGACGATGAAATACAGAAATTGCATCCGAATTTAATACAAAAGGCACAATGCCGACTTAAGTAAAAGAGGACTGACACTCTCTCTTTCTATGTTTTGAACCTCTCCTGTGAGTCCAGTTTTAGATTCCGATGATTCACTTCAGGTTTACTGTATACCTTGCACCATCTTATTGACGATGAAACATAGAAATTGCATCGGAATTAAATTCAAAAGGCACAATGCCGTTTTAAGTACAAGAGGACAGACACTCTAAACCTCTATGATTTGAACATCTCCTGTGAGTCCAGTTTTAGATTCCGATGCTTCACTTCAGGTTTACTGTATCCATTGGATCTTCTTATTGACGATGAAACACAGTAATTGCATCCGAATTTATTACAAAAGGCACAACGCAGAATTAAGTAAAAGAGGACTGGCGCTCTCACTTTCTATGATATGAACTTCTCCTGTGAGTCCAGTTTTAGATTCCGATGCGTCACTTCAGTTTTACCGTATACCTTGCACCTTCTTATTGACGATGAAATACAGAAATTGCATCTAAATTTAATACAAAAGGCACAATGCCGACTTAAGTAAAAGAGGACTGACACTCTCACTTTCTGTGATTTGAACCTCTGCTGTGAGTCCAGTTTTAGATTCCGATTTTCACTTCAGGTTTACTGTATACCTTGCACCTTCTTATTGACGATGAAACACAGAAATTGCATCGGAATTAAATTCAAAAGGCACAATGCCGACTTAGGTGCAAGAGGACTGACTTTCTAACTTTCTATGATTTGAACCTCTCCTGTGAGTCCAGTTTTAGATTCCGATGCTTGATTTCATGTTTACTGTATCCCTTGGACCTTCTTATTGACGATGAAACACAGAAATTGCATCCGAATTTAATACAAAAGGCACTATGCCGACTTAAGTACATGAGGACTGACACTCTCACTTTCTATCATTTGAACCTCTCCTGTGAGTCCAGTCTTAGATTCCGATGCTTCACTTCAGGTTTACTGTATCCTTTGGACCTTCTTATTGACGATGAAACACAGAAATTGCATCTGAATTTAATACAAAAGGCACAAATCCGGTTTAAGTAAAAGAGGACTGACACTCTAACTTTCTATGATTTGAACCTCTCCTGTGAGTCCAGTTTTAGATTCCGATGCTTCACTTCAGGTTTACTGTATACCTTGGACCTATTATTGACGATGAAACACAGAAATTGCATCCGAATTTAATACAAAAGGCACAATGCCGACTTAAGTACAAAAGGACTGACACTCTCCCTTTCTATGATTTGAACCTCTCCTGTGAGTCCAGTTTTAGATTCCGATGCTTCACTTATGGTTTACTGTATCCCTTGGTCCTTGTTATTGACGATGAAAAACAGAAATTTCATCGGAATTTAATTCAAAAGGCACAATGCCGACTTAAGTAAAAGAGGACAGAGACTCTCACTTTCTATGATTTGAACCTCTCCTGTGAGTTCAGTTTTAGTTTCCGATGCTTCACTTTAGGTTTACTGTATCCCTTGGACCTTCTCATTGACGATGAAACACAGAAATTGCATCCGAATTTACTACATAAGGCACAATGCCGACTTAAGTAAAAGAAAACTGACACTCTCACTTTCTATGATTTGAAATTCTCCTGTGAGTCCAGTTTTAGATTCCGATGCGTCACTTCAGGTTTACCGTATACCTTGCACCTTCTTATTGACGATGAAACACAGATATTGCATCGGAATTTAATACAAAAGGCACAATGCCGACATAAGTACAAAAGGACTGACACTCTAACTTTCTATGATCTGAACCTCTCCTGTGAAACCGGTTTTAGATTCCGATGCTTCACTTCAGGTTTACTGTATCCCTTGGACCTTCTTATTGACGACAAAATACAGAAATTGCATCCGAATTTAATACAAAAGGCACAATGCCGACTTCAGTAAAAGAAGACTGATACTCTCACTTACTATGATTTGAACTTGTCCTGTGAGTCCAGTTATAAATTCCGATGCGTCACTTCAGGTTTACCGTATACCTTGCACCTTCTTATTGACGATGAAACACAGAAATTGCATCGGAATTTAATAGAAAACGCACAATGCCGACATAAGTAAAAGAGGACTGACACTCTAACTTTCTATGATTTGAACCTCTCCTGTGAGTCCAGTTTTAGATTCCGATGCTTCACTTCAGGTTTACTGTATCCCTAGGACCTTCTTATTGACGATGGAATACAGAAATTGCTTTCGAATGTAATACAAAAGGCACAATGCCGACTTAAGTGAATGAGGACTGACACTCTCTCTTTCTATGATTTGAACCTCTCCTGTGAGTACAGTTTTAGATTCCGATGCTTCATTTCAGGTTTACTGTATCCCTTGGACCTTCTTATTGACGATGAAACACAGATATTGCATCGGAATTAAATTCAAAAAGCACAATGCCGACTTAAATACAAGAGGACTGACACTCTAGCTCTCTACAATTTGAACCTCTCCTGTGAGTCCAGTTTTAGATTCCGATGCTTCACTTCAGGTTTACTGTATACCTTGGACCTTTTATTGACGATGAAACACAGAAATTGCATCCGAATTTAATACAAAAGGCACAATGCCGACTTAAGTACATGAGGACTGACACTCTCACTTTCTATCATTTGAACCTCTCCTGTGAGGAGATGCTTCACTTCAGGTTTACTGTATCCTTTGGACCTTCTTATTGACGATGAAACACAGAAATTGCATCCGAATTTAATACAAAAGGCACAAATCCGACTTAAGTAAAAGAGGACTAACACTCTAACTTTCTATGATTTGAACCTCTCGTGTGAGTCCTGTTTTAGATTCCGATGCTTCACTTCAGGTTTACTGTATACCTTGGACCTTTTATTGTCGATGAAACACAGAAATTGCATCCGAATTTAATACAAAAGGCACAATGCCGACTTAAGTACAAAAAAACTGACACTCTCCCTTTCTATGATTTGAACCTCTCCTGTGAGTCCAGTTTTAGATTCCGATGCTTCACTTATGGTTTACTGTATCCCTTGGTCCTTGTTATTGACGATGAAAGACAGAAATTTCATCGGAATTTAATTCAAAAGGCACAATGCCGACTTCAGTAAAAGAGGACTGTCACTCTCTCTTTCTATGATTTGAACCTCTCCTGTGAGTCCAGTTTTAGATTCCGATGCTTCACTTTAGGTTTACTGTATCCCTTGGACCTTCTCATTGACGATGAAACACAGAAATTGCATCCGAATTTAATACATAAGGAACAATGCCGAATTAAGTAAAAGAGGACTGACACTCTCACTTTCTGTGATTTGAACCTCTGCTGTGAGTCCAGTTTTAGATTCCGATTTTCACTTCAGGTTTACTGTATACCTTGCACCTTCTTATTGACGATGAAACACAGAAATTGCATCGGAATTAAATTCAAAAGGCACAATGCCGACTTAGGTGCAAGAGGACTGACAATCTTACTTTCTATGATTTGAACCTCTCCTGTGAGTCCAGTTCTAGATTCCGATGCTTGATTTCATGTTTACTGTATCCCTTGGACCTTCTTATTGACGATGAAACACAGAAATTGCATCCGAATTTAATACAAAAGGCACAATGCCGACTTAAGTACATGAGGACTGACACTCTCACTTTCTATCATTTGAACCTCTCCTGTGAGTCCAGTCTTAGATTCCGATGCTTCACTTCAGGTTTACTGTATCCTTTGGACCTTCTTATTGACCATGAAACACAGAAATTGCATCCGAATTTAATACAAAAGCCACAAATCCGACTTAAGTAAAAGAGGACTGACACTCTAACTTTCTATGATTTGAACCTCTCCTGTGAGTCCAGTTTAAGATTCCGATGCTTCACTTCAGGTTTACTGTATACCTTGGTCCTTGTTATTGACGCTGAAAGACAGAAATTTCATCGGAATTTAATTCAAAAGGCACAATGCCGACTTAAGTAAAAGAGGACTGTCACTCTAACTTTCCATGATTTGAACCTCTCCTGTGAGACCGGTTTTAGATTCCGATGCTTCACTTCAGGTTTACTGTATCCCTTGGACCTTCTTATTGACGACAAAATACAGAAATTGCATCCGAATTTAATACAAAAGGCACAATGCCGACTTAAGTAAAAGAGGACAGACACTCTCTCTTTCTATGATTTGAACCTGTCCTGTGAGTCCAGTTTTAGATTCCGATGCGTCACTTCAGGTTTACCGTATACCTTGCACCTTCTTATTGATGATGAAACACAGAAATTGCATCGGAATTTAATACAAAAGGCACAATGCCGACATAAGTACAAGAGGACTGACACTCTAACTTTCTACGATTTGAACCTCTCCTGTGAGTCCAGTTTTAGATTCCGATGCTTCATTTCCAGTTTACTGTATCCATTGGACCTTCTTATTGACGATGAAACACAGAAATTGCATCTGAATTTAATACAAAAGGCACAATGCCGACTTAAGTACATGAGGACTGACACTCTCACATTCTATGATTTGAACCTCTCCTGTGAGTCCAGATTTAGATTCCGATGCATCACTTCAGGTTTACTGTATCCCTTGGACCTTCTTATTGACGATGAAACACAGATATTGAATCGGAATTAAATACAAAATGCACAATGCCGACTTAAGTAAAAGAAGACTGATACTCTCACTTACTATGATTTGAACTTCTCCTGTGAGTCCAGTTTTAGATTCCGATGCGTCACTTCAGGTTTACCGTATACCTGTCACCTTCTTATAGCCGATGAAACACAGAAATTGCATCCGAATTTAATACAAAAGGCACAATGCCGACTTAAATACAAGAGGACTGACACTCTCACTTTCTATGATTTGAACTTGTCCTGTGAGTCCAGTTATAAATTCTGATGCGTCACTTCAGGTTTACCGTATACCTTGCACCTTCTTATTGACGATGAAACACAGAAATTGCATCGGAATTTAATACAAAATGTACAATGCCGACATAAGTACAAGGGGACTGACACTGTAACTTTCTAAGATTTGAACCTCTCCTGTGAGTCCAGTTTTAGTTTCCGATGCTTCACTTCAGGTTTACTGTATCCCTCGGACCTTTTAATTGACGATGAAACACGGAAATTGCACCGAATTTAATACAAAAGGCACAATGCCGACTTAGCTACAAGAGGACTGACACTCTCACTTTTTCTATGATTTGAACCTCTCATGTGAGTCCAGTTTTAGATTCCGATGCTTCACTTCAGGTTTACTGTATACCTAGCACCTTCTTATTGACGATGAAACACAGAAATTGCGTCGGAATTTAATACAAAAGGCACAATGCCGACTTAAGTAAAAGAGGACAGACACTCTAATTTTCTATGATTTGAACCTCTCCTGTGAGCCCAGTTTTAGATTCCAATGCTTCATTTCAAGTTTACTGTATCCCTTGGACCTTCTTATTGACGATGAAACCCAGAAATTGCATCCGAATTTAATACAAAAGGCACAATGCCGACTTAAGTACATGAGGACTGACAATCTCACTCTCTATGATTTGAACCACTCCTGTGAGTCCAGTTTTAGATTCCGATGCTTCACTTCAGGTTTACTGTATCCCTTGGACCTTCCTATTGACGATGAAACACAGAAATTGCATCCGAATTTAATACAAAAGGCACAATGCCGACTTAAGCAAAATAGGACTGACACTCTCACTTTCTATGATTTGAACCTCTCCAGTGAGTCCAGTTTTAGATTCCGATGCTTCACTTCAGGTTTACTGTATACCTTGCACCTTCTTATTGACGATGAAACACAGAAATTGCATCCGAATTTAATACAAAAGGCACAATGCCGACTTAAGTACAAGAGGACTAACACTCTCACTTTCTAGGATTTAAACCTCTCCTGTGAGTCCAGTTGTAGATTCCGATGCTTCACTTCAGGTTTACTGTATCCCTTTGACCTTCTTATTGACGATGGAATACAGAAATTGCATCCGAATTTAATACAAAAGGCACAATGCCGACTTAAGTAAAAGAGGACTGACACTCTCTCTTTCTATGATTTGAACCTCTCCTGTGAGTCCAGTTTTAGTTTCCGATGCTTCATTTCAGGTTTACTGTATCCCTTGGACCTTCTTATTGACGATGAAACACAGACATTGCATCGGAATTAGATTCAAAAGGCACAATGCCGACATAACTACAAGAGGACTGACACTCTAACTCTCTATGATTTCAACCTCTCCTGTGAGTCGAGTTTTAGATTCCGATGCTTCACTTCAGGTTTACTGTATCCCTTGGACCTTCTCATTGACGACGAAACACAGAAATTGCATCCGAATTTAATACATAAGGAACAATGCCGAATTAACTAAAAGAGGACTGACACTCTAACTTTCTATGATTTGAACCTCTCCTGTGAGTCCAGTTTTAGATTCCGATGCTTCACCTCAGGTTTACTGTATCCCTTGGACCTTCTTATTGACGATGAAATACAGAAATTGCATCCGAATTTAATACACAAGGCACAATGCCGACTTAAGTAAAAGAGGACTGACACTCTCTCTTTCTGTGATTTGAACCTCTCCTGTGATTCCAGTTTTAGATTCCGATGATTCACTTCAGGTTTACTGTATACCTTGCACCTTCTTATTGACGATGAAACATAGAAATTGCATCGGAATTAAATTCAAAAGGCACAATGCCGTTTTAAGTACAAGAGGACTGACACTCTAACCCTCTATGATTTGAACCTCTCCTGTGAGTCCAGTTTTAGATTCCGATGCTTCACTTCAGGTTTACTGTATCCATTGGATCTTCTTATTGACGATGAAACACACTAATTGCATCCGAATTTATTACAAAAGGCACAACGCAGACTTAAGTAAAAGAGGACTGGCGCTCTCACTTTCTATGATATGAACTTCTCCTGTGAGTCCAGTTTAAGATTCCGATGCGTCACTTCAGTTTTACCGTATACCTTGCACCTTCTTATTGACGATGAAATACAGAAATTGCATCCGAATTTAATACAAAAGGCACAATGCCGACTTAAGTAAAAGAGGACTGACACTCTCACTTTCTGTGATTTGAACCTCTGCTGTGAGTCCAGTTTTAGATTCCGATTTTCACTTCAGGTTTACTGTATTCCTTGCACCTTCTTATTGACGATGAAACACAGAAATTGCATCGGAATTAAATTCAAAAGGCACAATGCCGACTTAGGTGCAAGTGGACTGACACTCTAACTTTCTATGATTTGAACCTCTCCTGTGAGTCCAGTTTTAGATTCCGATGCTTGATTTCAAGTTTACTGTATCCCTTGGACCTTCTTATTGACGATGAAACACAGAAATTGCATCCGAATTTAATACAAAAGGCACAATGCCGACTTAAGCAAAATAGGACTGACACTCTCACTTTCTATGATTTGAACCTCTCCAGTGAGTCCAGTTTTAGATTCCGATGCTTCACTTCAGGTTTACTATATACCTTGCACCTTCTTATTGACGATGAAACACAGAAATTGCATCCGAATTTAATACAAAAGGCACAATGCCGACTTAAGTACAAGAGGACTAACACTCTCACTTTCTAGGATTTAAACCCCTCCTGTGAGTCCAGTTGTAGATTCCGATGCTTCACTTCAGGTGTACTGTATCCCTTTGACCTTCTTATTGACGATGGAATACAGAAATTGCATCCGAATTTAATACAAAAGGCACAAAGCCGACTTAAGTAAAAGAGGACTGACACTCTCTCTTTCTATGATTTGAACCTCTCCTGTGAGTCCAGTTTTTGTTTCCGATGCTTCATTTCAGGTTTACTGAATCCCTTGGACCTTCTTATTGACGATGAAACACAGACATTGCATCGGAATTAGATTCAAAAGGCACAATGCCGACATAACTACAAGAGGACTGACACTCTAACTCTCTATGATTTCAACCTCTCCTGTGAGTCGAGTTTTAGATTCCGATGCTTCACTTCAGGTTTACTGTATCCCTTGTACCTTCTCATTGACGATGAGACATAGAAATTGCATCGGAATTAAATTCAAAAGGCACAATGCCGTTTTAAGTACAAGAATACTGACACTCTAACCCTCTATGATTTGAACCTCTCCTGTGAGTCCAGTTTTAGATTCCGATGCTTCACTTCAGGTTTACTGTATCCATTGGATCTTCTTATTGACGATGAAACACACTAATTGCATCCGAATTTATTACAAAAGGCACAACGCAGACTTAAGTAAAAGAGGACTGGCGCTCTCACTTTCTATGATATGAACTTCTCCTGTGAGTCCAGTTTTAGATTCCGATGCGTCACTTCAGTTTTACCGTATACCTTGCACCTTCTTATTGACGATGAAATACAGAAATTGCATCCGAATTTAATACAAAAGGCACAATGCTGACTTAAGTAAAAGAGGACTGACACTCTCACTTTCTGTGATTTGAACCTCTGCTGTGAGTCCAGTTTTAGATTCCGATTTTCACTTCAGGTTTACTGTATTCCTTGCACCTTCTTATTGACGATGAAACACAGAAATTGCATCGGAATTAAATTCAAAAGGCACAATGCCGACTTAGGTGCAAGAGGACTGACACTCTAACTTTCTATGATTTGAACCTCTCCTGTGAGTCCAGTTTTAGATTCCGATGCTTGATTTCATGTTTACTGTATACCTTGCACCTTCTTATTGACGATGAAACACAGAAATTGCATCCGAATTTAATACAAAAGGCACAATGCCGACTTAAGTACAAGAGGACTAACACTCTCACTTTCTAGGATTTAAACCTCTCCTGTGAGTCCAGTTGTAGATTCCGATGCTTCACTTCAGGTGTACTGTATCCCTTTGACCTTCTTATTGACGATGGAATACAGAAATTGCATCCGAATTTAATACAAAAGGCACAAAGCCGACTTAAGTAAAAGAGGACTGACACTCTCTCTTTCTATGATTTGAACCTCTCCTGTGAGTCCAGTTTTAGATTCCGATGCTTCACCTCAGATTTACTGTATTTCTTGGACCTTCTTATTGACGATGAAATACAGAAATTTCAACCGAATTGAATACAAAAGGCACAATGCCGACTTAAGTAAAAGAGGACTGACACTCTCTCTTTCTATGATTTGAACCTCTCCTGTGAGTCCAGTTTTAGATTCCGATGATTCACTTCAGGTTTACTGTATACCTTGCACCTTCTTATTGACGATGAAACATAGAAATTGCGTCGGAATTAAATTCAAAAGGCACAATGCCGTTTTAAGTACAAGAATACTGACACTCTAACCCTCTATGATTTGAACCTCTCCTGTGAGTCCAGTTTTAGATTCCGATGCTTCGCTTCAGGTTTACTGTATCCATTGGATCTTCTTATTGACGATGAAACACACTAATTGCATCCGAATTTATTACAAAAGGCACAACGCGGACTTAAGTAAAAGAGGACTGGCGCTCTCACTTTCTATGATATGAACTTCTCCTGTGAGTCCAGTTTTAGATTCCGATGCGTCACTTCAGTTTTACCGTATACCTTGCACCTTCTTATTGACGATGAAATACAGAAATTGCATCCGAATTTAATACAAAAGGCACAATGCTGACTTAAGTAAAAGAGGACTGACACTCTCACTTTCTGTGATTTGAACCTCTGCTGTGAGTCCAGTTTTAGATTCCGATTTTCACTTCAGGTTTACTGTATTCCTTGCACCTTCTTATTGACGATGAAACACAGAAATTGCATCGGAATTAAATTCAAAAGGCACAATGCCGACTTAGGTGCAAGAGGACTGACACTCTAACATTCTATGATTTGAACCTCTCCTGTGAGTCCAGTTTTAGATTCCGATGCTTGATTTCATGTTTACTGTATCCCTTGGACCTTCTTATTGACGATGAAACACAGAAATTGCATCCGAATTTAATACAAAAGGCACAATGCCGACTTAAGTACATGAGGACTGACACTCTCACTTTCTATCATTTGAACCTCTCCTGTGAGTCCAGTCTTAGATTCCGATGCTTCATGTCTGGTTTACTGTATCCTTTGCACCTTCTTATTGACGATGAAACACAGAAATTGCATCCGAATTTAATACAAAAGGCACAAATCCGACTTAAGTAAAAGAGGACTGACACTCTAACTTTCAATGATTTGAACCTCTCCTGTGAGTCCAGTTTTAGATTCCGATGCTTCACTTCAGGTTTACTGTATACCTTGGACCTTTTATTGACGATGAAACACAGAAATTGCATCCGAATTTAATACAAAAGGCACAATGCCGACTTAAGTACAAAAGGACTGACACTCTCCCTTTCTATGATTTGAACCTCTCCTGTGAGTCCAGTTTTAGATTCCGATGCTTCACTTATGGTTTACTGTATCCCTTGGTCCTTGTTATTGACGATGAAAGACAGAAATTTCATCGGAATTTAATTCAAAAGGCACAATGCCGACTTAAGTAAAAGAGGACTGACACTCTCTCTTTCTATGATTTGAACCACTCCTGTGAGTCCAGTTTTAGATTCCGATGCTTCACTTTAGGTTTACTGTATCCCTTGGACCTTCTCATTGACGATGAAACACAGAAATTGCATCCGAATTTAATACATAAGGCACAATGCCGACTTAAGGAAAAGAAAACTGACACTCTCACTTTCTATGATTTGAAATTCTCCTGTGAGTCCAGTTTTAGATTCCGATGCGTCACTTCAGGTTTACCGTATACCTTGCACCTTCTTATTGACGATGAAACACAGAAATTGCATCGGAATTTAATACAAAAGGCACAATGCCGACATAAGTACAAAAGGACTGACACTCTAACTTTCTATGATTTGAACCTCTCCTGTGAGACCGGTTTTAGATTCCGATGCTTCACTTCAGGTTTACTGTATCCCTTGGACCTTCTTATTGACGACAAAATACAGAAATTGCATCCGAATTTAATACAAAAGGCAGAATGCCGACTTAAGTAAAAGAGGACAGACACTCTCTCTTTCTATGATTTGAACCTCTCCTGTGAGTCCAGTTTTAGATTCCGATGGTTCACTTCAGGTTTACTGTTTACCTTGCACCTTCTTATTGACGACGAAACACAGAAATTGCATCCGAATTTACTACAATAAGCACAATGTCGACTTAAGTACAAGAGGACTAACACTCTCCCTTTGTATGATTTGAACCTCTCCTGTGAGTCCAGTTTTCGATTCTGATGCTTCACTTCAGGTTTACTGTATCCCTTGGACCTTCTTATTGACGATGGAATACAGAAATTGCTTCCGAATGTAATACAAAAGGCACAATGCCGACTTAAGTGAAAGAGGACTGACACTCTCTCTTTCTATGATTTGAACCTCTCCTGTGAGTCCAGTTTTAGACTCCGATGCTTCACTTCAGGTTTACTATATCCCTTGGATCTCCTTATTGACGAAGAAACACACTAATTGCATCCGAATTTAATACAAAAGGCACAACGCCGACTTAAGTAAAAGAGGACTGACGCTCTCACTTTCTATGATAAGAAATTCTCCATTGAGTCCAGTTTTAGATTCCGATGCATCACTTCAGGTTCACCATATACCTGCACCTTCCTATTCACGATGAAATACAGAAACTGCATCCGAATTTAATACAAAAGGCACAATGCCGACTTAAGTAAAAGAGGACTGACACTCTCACTTTCTGTGACTTGAACCTCTCCAGTGAGTCCAGTGTTAGATTCCGATGCTTCACTTCAGGATTACTGTATACCTTGCACCTTCTTGTAGACGATGAAACACAGAAATTGCAACGGAATTAAATTCAAAAGGCACAATGCCGACTTAAGTACAAAAGGACTGACACTCTAACTTTGTATGATTTGAACCTCTCCTGTGAGTCCAGTTTTAGATTCCGATGCTTCATTTCAGGTTTACTGTATCCCTTGGACCATCTTATTGACGCAGAAACACACAAATAGCATCCGAATTTAATACTAAAGGCACAATGCCGACTTAAGTACATGAGGACTGACACTCTCACTTTCTATGATTTGAACCTCTTCTGTGAAACCAGTTTTAGATTCCGATGCATCACTTCAGGTTTACTGTATCCCTTGGACCTTCTTATTGACGATGAAACCCAGAAATTGCATCCGAATTTAATACAAAAGGCACAATGCCGACTTAAGTAAAAGAGGACCGACACTCTCACGTTCTATGATTTGAACCTCTCCTGTGAGTCCAGTTTTAGATTCCGATGCTTCACTTCAGGTTTAGTGTATACCTTGCAGCTTTTTATTGACGATGAAACACAGAAATTGCATCCGAATTTACTACAAAAGGCACAATGTCGACTTAAGTACAAGAGGACTAACACTCTCCCTTTCTATGATTTGAACCTTTCCTGTGAGTCCAGTTTTAGATTCCGATGCTTCACTTTAGGTTTACTGTATCCCTTGGACTTTCTTATTGACGATGGAATATAGAAATTGCGTCCGAATGTAATACAAAAGGCACAATGCCGACTTAAGTAAAAGAGGTCTGACACTCCCTCTTTCTATGATTTGAACCTCTCCTGTGGGTCCAGTTTTAGATTCCGATGCTTCACTTCAGGTTTACTGTATACCTTGCACCTTCTTATTGACGATGAAACACAGATGTTGCATCCGAATTTAATACAAAAGGCATAATGCCGACTTAAGTACAAGAGGACTGACAATCTCTCTTTCTATGATTTGAACCTCTCCTGTGAGTCCAGTTTAAGTTTCCGATGGTTCACTTCATGTTTACTGTATCCCTTGCACCTTCTTATTGACGATGAAACACAGATGTTGCATCCGAATTTAATACAAAAGGCACAATGCCGACTTAAGTAAAAGAGGAATGACGCCCTCTTTTTTTATGATTTGAACCTCTCCTGTGAGTCCAGTTTTAGAGTCCGGTGGTTCACTTCAATTTTACTGTATACCTTGCACCTTCTTATTGACGATGAAACATAGAAATTGCATCGGAACTAAATTCAAAAGGCACAATGCCGACTTAAGTACAAGAGGTCTGACACTCTAACTCTCTATGATTAGAACCTCTACTGTGAGTCCAGTTTTAGATTCCGATGCTTCACTTCAGGTTTGCTGTATCCCTTGCACCTTCTTATTGACGATGAAACACAGAAATTGCATCCGAATTTAATACAAAATGCAGAATGCCGACTTAAGTAAAAGAGGACTGACACTTTCACTTTCTATGATTTAAACTTCTCCTGTGAGTCCAGTTTTAGATTCCGATGCTTCACTTCAGGTTTACCATATACCTTGCACCTTCTTATAGCCCATGAAACACAGAAATTGCATCTGAATTTAATACAAATGGCACAATGCCGACTTAAGTACAACAGGACTGACACTCTCACATCCTATGATTTTAACTTGTCCTGTGAGTCCAGTTATAAATTCCGAAGCGTCACTTCAGGTTTACTGTATACCTTGCACCTTCTTATTGACGATGAAACACAGAAATTGCATCGGAATTTAATACAAAAAGCCCAATGCCGACTTAAGTAAAAGAGGACAGACACTCTCACTTTCTATGAATTGAACCTCTCCTGTGAGTCCAGTTTTAGATTCCGACGCTGCACTTCAGGTTTACTGTTTCCCTTGGACCTTCTTATTGATGATGAAACACAGAGTTTGCATCCGAATTTAATACAAAAGGCACAATGCCGATTGAAGTACAAGAGGGCAGACGCTCTAACTTTCTATGATTTGAACCTCTCCTGTGAGCCCAGTTTTAGATTCCGATGCTTCATTTCAGGTTTACTGAATCCCTGGGACCTTCTTATTGACGATGAAACACAGATATTGCATCGGAATTAGATTCAAAAGGCACAATGCCGACTTAAGTACAAGAGGACTGACACTCTAACTCCCTACAATTTTAACCTCTCCTGTGAGTCCTGTTTTATATTCCGATGCTTCACTTCTGGTTTACTGTATACCTTGCACCTTCCTATTGACGATGAAACACAGAAATAGCATCGGAATTTAATACAAAAGGCACAATGCCGACTTAAGTACAAGAGGACTGACAATTGAACTATGATTTGAACATCTCCTGTGAGACCAGTTTTAGATTCCGATGCTTCACTTCAGGTTTACTGTATTCCTCGGACCTTCTTATTGACGATGAAACAAAGAAATTGCATCCGACTTTTAATACAAAAGGCACAATGCCGACTTAAGTAAAAGAGGATTGACACTCTCACTTTCTATGATTTGTACCTCACATGTGAGTCCAGTTTTAGATTCCGATGCTTCACTTCAGGTTTACTGCATACCTTGCACCTTCTTACTGACGATGAAACACAGAAATTGCATCCGAATTTAATACAAAAGGCACAATGCCGACTTAAGTACAAGAGGACTGGCACTCTCCCTTTCTATGATTTGAACCTCCCCTGTGAGTCCAGCTTTAGATTCCGATGCTTTACTTATGTTTTACTGTATCCCTTGGACCTTCTCAATGACGATGAAACCCAGAAATAGCATCCGAATTTAATACAAAAGGCACAATGCCGACTTAAGTACATGAGGACTGACAATCTCACTCTCTATGATTTGAACCTCTCCTGTGAGTCCAGTTTTAGATTCCGATGCTTCACTTCAGGTTTACTGAATCCCTTGGACCTTCTTATTGACGATGAAACACAGAAATTGCATCGGAATTTAATACAAAAGGCACAATGCCGAATTAAGTACAAGAGGACTGACAATTTAACTATGATTTGAACATCTCCTGTGAGTCCAGTTTTAGATTCCGATGCTTCATTTCAGGTTTACTGTATTCCTCGGACCTTCTTATTGACGATGAAACAATGAAATTGCATCCGAATTTGATACAAAAGGCACAATGCCGACTTAAGAAAAAGAGGATTGACACTCTCACTTTCTACGATTTGAACCTCACATGTGACTCCAGTTTTAGATTCCGATGCTTCACTTCAGGTTTACTGTATACCTTGCACCTTCTTACTGACGATGAAACACAGATATTGCATCCGAATTTAATACAAAAGGCACAATGCCGACTTAAGTACAAGAGGACTGGCACTTTCGCTTTCTATGATTTGAACGTCTCCTGTGAGTCCAGTTTTAGATTCCGATGCTTCACTTATGGTTTACTGTATCCCTTGGTCCTTCTTATTGACGATGAAAGACAGAAATTTCATCGGAATTTAATTCAAAGGGCACAATGCCGACTTAGATAAAAGAGGACTGTCACTCTCTTTCTATGATTTGAACCTCTTCTGTGAGTCCAGTTTTAGATTCCGATGCTTCACTTCAGGTTTACTGTATCCCTTGGACCTTCTCATTGACGATGAAACACAGAAAATACATCCGAATTTAATACATAAGGCACAATGCCGACTTAAGTAAAAGAGGACTGACACTCTCACTTCCTATGATTTGAAATTCTCCTGTGAGTCCAGTTTTAGATTCCGATGCGTCACTTCAGGTTTACCGTATACCTTGCTCCTTCTTATTGACGATGAAACACAGAAATTGCATCGGAATTAGATTCAAAAGGCACAATGCCGACTTAAGTACAAGAGGACTGACACTCTAACTCTCTACAATTTTAACCTCTCCTGTGAATCCAGTTTTAGATTCCGATGCTTCACTTCTGGTTTACTGTATACCTTGCACCTTCCTATTGACGATGAAACACAGAAATAGCATCGGAATTTAATACAAAAGGCACAATGCCGACTTAAGTACAAGAGGACTGACAATTGAACTATGATTTGAACATCTCCTGTGAGACCAGTTTTAGATTCCGATGCTTAACTTCAGGTTTACCGTATTCCTCGGGCCTTCTTATTGACGATGAAACAAAGAAATTGCATCCGATTTTTAATACAAAAGGCACAATGCCGACTTAAGTAAAAGAGGATTGACACTCTCACTTTCTATGATTTGAACCTCACATGTGAGACCAGTTTTAGATTCCGATGCTTCACTTCAGGTTTACTGCATACCTTGCACCTTCTTACTGACATGAAACACAGAAATTGCATCCGAATTTAATACAAAAGGCACAATGCCGACTTAAGTACAAGAGGACTGGCACTCTCCCTTTCTATGATTTGAACCTCTCCTGTGAGTCCAGCTTTAGATTCCGATGCTTTACTTATGTTTTACTGTATCCCTTGGTCCTTCTTATTGACGATGAAAGACAGAAATTTCATCGGAATTTAATTCAAAAGGCACAATGCCGACTTAGATAAAAGAGGACTGTCACTCTCTCTTTCTATGATTTGAACCGCTCCTGTGAGTCCAGTTTTAGATTCCGATGCTTCACTTCAGGTTTACTGAATCCCTTGGACCATCTTATTGACGATGAAACACAGAAATTGCATCGGAATTTAATACAAAAGGCACAATGCCGACTTAAGTACAAGAGGACTGACAATTTAACTATGATTTGAACATCTCCTGTGAGTCCAGTTTTAGATTCCGATGCTTCATTTCTGGTTTACTGTATTCCTCGGACCTTCTTATTGACGATGAAACAGTGAAATTGCATCCGAATTTCATACAAAAGGCACAATGCCGACTTAAGAAAAAGAGGATTGACACTCTCACTTTCTACGATTTGAACCTCACATGTGACTCCAGTTTTAGATTCCGATGCTTCACTTCAGGTTTACTGTATACCTTGCACCTTCTTACTGACGAGGAAACACAGATATTGCATCCGAATTTAATACAAAAAGCACAATGCCGACTTGAGTACAAGAGGACTGGCACTTTCGCTTTCTATGATTTGAACGTCTCCTGTGAGTCCAGTTTTAGATTCCGATGCTTCACTTATGGTTTACTGTATCCCTTGGTCCTTCTTATTGACGATGAAAGACAGAAATTTCATCGGAATTTAATTCAAGGGGCACAATGCCGACTTAGATAAAAGAGGACTGTCACTCTCTTTCTATGATTTGAACCTCTCCTGTGAGTCCAGTTTTAGATTCCGATGCTTCACTTCAGGTTTACTGTATCCCTTGGACCTTCTCATTGACGATGAAACACAGAAAATACATCCGAATTTAATACATAAGGCACAATGCCGACATAAGTAAAAGAGGACTGACACTCTCACTTTCTGTGATTTGAAATTCTCCTGTGAGTCCAGTTTTAGATTCCGATGCGTCACTTCAGGTTTACCGTATACCTTGCTCCTTCTTATTGACGATGAAACACAGAAATTGCATCGGAATTAGATTCAAAAGGCACAATGCCGACTTAAGTACAAGAGGACTGACACTCTAACTCTCTGCAATTTTAACCTCTCCTGTGAGTCCAGTTTTAGATTCCGATGCTTCACTTCTGGTTTACTGTATACCTTGCACCTTCCTATTGACGATGAAACACAGAAATAGCATCGGAATTTAATACAAAAGGCACAATGCCGACTTAAGTACAAGAGGACTGACAATTGAACTATGATTTGAACATCTCCTGTGAGACCAGTTTTAGATTCCGATGCTTAACTTCAGGTTTACCGTATTCCTCGGACCTTCTTATTGACGATGAAACAAAGAAATTGCATCCGATTTTTAATACAAAAGGCACAATGCCGACTTAAGTAAAAGAGGATTGACACTCTCACTTTCTATGAATTGAACCTCACATGTGAGTCCAGTTTTAGATTCCGATGCTTCACTTCAGGTTTACTGCATACCTTGCACCTTCTTACTGACGATGAAACACAGAAATTGCATCCGAATTTAAAACAAAAGGCACAATGCCGACTTAAGTACAAGAGGACTGGCACTCTCCCTTTCTATGATTTGAACCTCTCCTGTGAGTCCAGCTTTAGATTCCGATGCTTTACTTATGTTTTACTGTATCCCTTGGTCCTTCTTATTGACAATGAAAGACAGAAATTTCATCGGAATTTAATTCAAAAAGCACAATGCCGACTTAGATAAAAGAGGACTGTCACTCTCTCTTTCTATGATTTGAACCTCTCCTGTGAGTCCAGTTTTAGATTCTGATGCTTCACTTCAGGTTTACTGTATCCCTTGGACCTTCTTATTGACGATGAAACACAGAAATTGCATCCGAATTTAATACATAAGGCACAATGCCGACTTCAGTTAAAGTGGACTGACGCTCTCACTTTCTATGATTTGAAATTCTCCTGTGAGTCCAGTTTTAGATTCCGATGCGTCACTTCAGGTTTAACGTATACCTTGCACCTTCTTATTGACGATCAAACACAGAAATTGCATCGGAATTTAATACAAAAGGCTCAATGCCGACATAAGTACTAGACGACTGACACTCTAACTTTCTATGATTTGAACCTCTCCTGTGAGTCCAGTTTTAGATTCCGATGCATCACTTCAGGTTTACTGTGTCCCTCGGACCTTCTAATTGACGATGAAACACGGAAATTGCACCGAATTTAATACAAAAGGCACAATTCCGACTTAGCTACAAGAGGACTGACACTCTCACTTTCTATGATTTTAACCTCTCAAGTGAGTCCAGTTTTACATTCCGATGCTTCACTTCAGGTTTACTGTATACCAAGCACCTTCTTATTGACAATGAAACACAGAAATTGCATCGGAATTTAATACAAAAGGCACAATGCCGACTTAAGTAAAAGAGGACAGACACTCTCACATTCTATGATTTGAACCTCTCCTGTGAGTCCAGTTTTAGATTCCGATGCTTCACTTCAGGTTTACTGTTTCCGTTGGACCTTCTTATTGATGATGAAACACAGCGTTTGCATCCGAATTTAATACAAAAGGCACAATGCCGACTGAAGTACAAGAGGGCAGACACTCTGACTTTCTATGTTTTGAACCTCTCCTGTGAGCACAGTTTTAGATTCCAATGCTTCATTTCAAGTTTACTGTATCCCTTGGACTTCTTATTGACGATGAAACCCAGAAATAGCATCCGAATTTAATACAAAAGGCACAATGCCGACTTAAGTACATGAGGACTGACAATCTCACTCTCTATGATTTGAACCTCTCCTGTGAGTCCAGTTTTAGATTCCGATGCTTCACTTCAGGTTTACTGAATCCCTTGGACCTTCTTATTGACGATGTAACACAGAAATTGCATCGGAATTTAATACAAAAGGCACAATGCCGACTTAAGTACAAGAGGACTGACAATTTAACTATGATTTGAACATCTCCTGTGAGTCCAGTTTTAGATTCCGATGCTTCACTTCAGGTTTACTTTATACCTTGCACCTTCTTACTGACGATGAAACACAGATATTGCATCCGAATTTAATACAAAAGGCACAATGCCGACTTAAGTACAAGAGGACTGGCACTTTCGCTTTCTATGATTTGAACGTCTCCTGTGAGTCCAGTTTTAGATTCCGATGCTTCACTTATGGTTTACTGTATCCCTTGGTCCTTCTTATTGACGATGAAAGACAGAAATTTCATCGGAATTTAATTCAAAGGGCACAATGCCGACTTAGATAAAAGAGGACTGTCACTCTCTTTCTATGATTTGAACCTCTCCTGTGAGTCCAGTTTTAGATTCCGATGCTTCACTTCAGGTTTACTGTATCCCTTGGACCTTCTCATTGACGATGAAACACGGAAAATACATCCGGTTTACATACATAAGGCACAATGCCGACTTAAGTAAAAGAGGACTGACACTCTCACTTTCTATGATTTGAAATTCTCCTGTGAGTCCAGTTTTAGATTCCGATGCGTCACTTCAGGTTTACCGTATACCTTGCTCCTTCTTATTGACGATGAAACACAGAAATTGCATCGGAATTTAATACAAAAAGCACAATGCCGTCATAAGTACAAGAGGATTGACACTCTAACTTTCTATGATTTGAACCTCTACTGTGAGTCCAGTTTTAGATTCCGATGCTTCACTTCAGGTTCACTGTATCCCTAGGGCCTTCTTATTGAC
The DNA here is from genome assembly GCF_021461395.2 of Schistocerca americana. NCBI lineage: Eukaryota > Metazoa > Arthropoda > Insecta > Orthoptera > Acrididae > Schistocerca > Schistocerca americana. Next base: position 39,373,128 of record NC_060128.1, read on the forward strand.
GATGAAATACAGAAATTGCATCCGAATTTAATACAAAAGGCACAATGGCGACTTAAGTAAAAGAGGACTGACACTCTCTCTTTCTATGATTTGAACCTATCCTGTGAGTCCAGTTTTAGATTCCGATGATTCACTTCTGGTTTACTGAATACCTTGCACCTTCTTATTGACGATGAAACATAGAAATTACATCGGAATTACATTCAAAAGGCACAATGCCGTTTTAAGTACAAGAGGACTGACAGTCTAACCCTCAATGAGTTGAACCTCTCCTGCGAGTCCAGCTTAGATTCCGATGCTTCACTTCAGGTTTACTGTATCCCTTGGATCTTCTTATTGACGATGAAACACACTAATTGCATCCAAATTTAATACAAAAGGCACAACGCCGACTTAAGTAAAAGAGGACTGACGATCTCATTTTCTATGATATGAACTTCTCCTGTCAGTCCAGTTTTAGATTCCGATGCTTCACTTCAGGTTCACTGTATCCCTAGGGCCTTCTTATTGACGATGAAATACAGAAATTGCATCGGAATTAAATTCAAAAGGCACAATGCAGACTTAAGTACAAGAGGACAGACACTCTAAGTTTCTATGATTTGAACCTCTCCTGTGAGTCCAGTTTTAGATTCCGATGATTCATTTCAGGTTTACTGTATCTCTTGGACCTTCTTATTGACGATGAAACACAGAAATTGCTTCCGAATTTAATACAAAAGGCACAATGCCGACTTAAGTACATGAGGACTGACACTCTCACTTTCTATGATTTGAACCTCTCCTGTGAGTCCAGTTTTAGATTCCGATGCTACACTTCAGGTTTACTGTATCCCTTGGACCTTCTTATTGACGATGGAATACAGAAATTGCTTCCGAATGTAATACAAAAGGAACAATGCTGACTTAAGTGAAAGAGGACTGACACTCTCTCTTTCTATGATTTGAACCTCTCCTGTGAGTCCAGTTTTAGATTCCGATGCTTCATTGCAGGTTTACTGTATCCCTTGGACCTTCTTATTGACGATGAAACACAGATATTGCACTGGAATTAAATTCAAAAGGCACAATGCCGACTTAAGTACAAGAGGACTGACACCCTAGCTCTCTACAATTTGAACCTCTCCTGTGAGTCCAGTTTTAGATTCCGATGCTTCACTTCAGGTTTACTGTATACCTTGCACCTTCTTATTGACGATGAAACATAAAAATTGCATCGGAATTAATTTCAAAAGGCACAATGCCGTTTTAAGTACAAGACGACTGACACTCTAACCTTCTATGATTTGAACCTCTCCTGTGAGTCCAGTTTTAGATTCCGATGCTTCACTTCAGGTTTACTGTATCCCTTGGATCTTCTTATTGACGATGAAACACACTAATTGCATCCGAATTTAATACAAAAGGCACAACGCCGACTTAAGTAAAAGAGGACTGACACTCTCACTTTCTATGATTTGAACCTCTCCTGTGAGTCCAGTTTTAGATTCCGATGCTTCACTTCAAGTTTACTGTATCCCTTGGACTTTCTTATTGACGATGAAATACAGAAATTGCATCCGAATTTAATACAAAAGGCACAATGGCGACTTAAGTATAAGAGGACTGACACTCTTTCTTTCTATGATTTGAACCTCTCCTGTGAGTCCAGTTTTAGATTCCGATGATTCACTTCAGGTTTACTGTATACCTTGCACCTTCTTATTGACGATGAAACATAGAAATTTCATCGGAATTTAATACAAAAGGCACAATGCCGACATAAGTACAAGAGGACTGACACTCTAACTTTCTATGATTTGAACCTCTCCTGTGAGTCCAGTTTTAGATTCCGATGCTTCACTTCAGGTTTACTGTGTCCCTCGGACCTTCTAATTGACGATGAAACACGGAAATTGCACCGAATTTAATACAAAAGGCACAAATCCGACTTAGCTACAAGAGGACTGACACTCTCACTTTCTATGATTTTAACCTCTCAAGTGAGTCCAGTTTTACATTCCGATGCTTCACTTCAGGTTTACTGTATACCAAGCACCTTCTTATTGACGATGAAACACAGAAAATGCATCGGAATTTAATACAAAAGGCACAATGCCGACTGAAGTACAAGAGGGCAGACACTCTGACTTTCTATGTTTTGAACCTCTCCTGTGAGCCCAGTTTTAGATTCCAATGCTTCATTTCAAGTTTACTGTATCCCTTGGACCTTCTTATTGACGATGAAACCCAGAAATAGCATCCGAATTTAATACAAAAGGCACAATGCCGACTTAAGTACATGAGGACTGACAATCTCACTCTCTATGATTTGAACCTCTCCTGTGAGTCCAGTTTTAGATTCCGATGCTTCACTTCAGGTTTACTGAATCCCTTGGACCTTCTTATTGACGATGAAACACAGAAATTGCATCGGAATTTAATACAAAAGGCACAATGCCGACTTAAGTACAAGAGGACTGACAATTTAACTATGATTTGAACTTCTCCTGTGAGTCCAGTTTTAGATTCCGATGCTTCATTTCAGGTTTACTGTATTCCTCGGACCTTCTTATTGACGATGAAACAATGAAATTGCGTCCGAATTTGATACAAAAGGCACAATGCCGACTTAAGAAAAAGAGGATTGACACTCTCACTTTCTACGATTTGAACCTCACATGTTACTCCAGTTTTAGATTCCGATGCTTCACTTCAGGTTTACTTTATACCTTGCACCTTCTTACTGACGATGAAACACAGATATTGCATCCGAATTTAATACAAAAGGCACAATGCCGACTTAAGTACAAGAGGACTGGCACTTTCGCTTTCTATGATTTGAACGTCTCCTGTGAGTCCAGTTTTAGATTCCGATGCTTCACTTATGGTTTACTGTATCCCTTGGTCCTTCTTATTGACGATGAAACACAGAAATTGCATCGGAATTTAATACAAAAAGCACAATGCCGTCATAAGTACAAGAGGATTGACACTCTAACTTTCTATGATTTGAACCTCTCCTGTGAGTCCAGTTTTAGATTCCGATGCTTCACTTCAATTTCACTGTATCCCTAGGACCTTCTTATTGACGATGAAATACAGAAATTGCATCCGAATTTAATACAAAAGGCACAATGGCGACTTAAGTAAAAGAGGACTGACACTCTCTCTTTCTATGATTTGAACCTATCCTGTGAGTCCAGTTTTAGATTCCGATGATTCACTTCTGGTTTACTGTATACCTTGCACCTTCTTATTGACGATGAAACATAGAAATTACATCGGAATTACATTCAAAAGGCACAATGCCGTTTTAAGTACAAGAGGACTGACAGTCTAACCCTCAATGAGTTGAACCTCTCCTGCGAGTCCAGCTTAGATTCCGATGCTTCACTTCAGGTTTACTGTATCCCTTGGATCTTCTTATTGACGATGAAACACACTAATTGCATCCAAATTTAATACAAAAGGCACAACGCCGACTTAAGTAAAAGAGGACTGACGATCTCACTTTCTATGATATGAACTTCTCCTGTGAGTCCAGTTTTAGATTCCGATGCGTCACTTCAGGTTTACCGTATACCTTGCACCTTCTTATTGACGATGAAATACAGAAATTGCATCCGAATTTAATACAAAAGGCACAATGCCGACTTAAGTAAAAGAGGACTGACAATCTCGCTTTCTGTGATTTGAACCTCTCCTGTGAGTCCAGTTTTAGATTCCGATGCTTCACTTCATTTTTACTGTATACCTTCCACCTTCCTATTGACGATGAAACACAGAAATTGCATCGGAATTAAATTCAAAAGGCACAATGCAGACTTAAGTACAAGAGGACAGACACTCTAAGTTTCTATGATTTGAACCTCTCCTGTGAGTCCAGTTTTAGATTCCGATGATTCATTTCAGGTTTACTGTATCTCTTGGACCTTCTTATTGACGATGAAATACAGAAATTGCTTCCGAATTTAATACAAAAGGCACAATGCCGACTTAAGTACATGAGGACTGACACTCTCACTTTCTATTATTTGAACCTCTCCTGTGAGTCCAGTTTTCGATTCCGATGCTACACTTCAGGTTTACTGTATCCCTTGGACCTTCTTATTGACGATGGAATACAGAAATTGCTTCCGAATGTAATACAAAAGGAACAATGCTGACTTAAGTGAAAGAGGACTGACACTCTCTCTTTCTATGATTTGAACCTCTCCTGTGAGTCCAGTTTTAGATTCCGATGCTTCATTTCAGGTTTACTGTATCCCTTGGACCTTCTTATTGACGATGAAACACAGATATTGCATCGGAATTAAATTCAAAAGGCACAATGCCGACTTAAGTACAAGAGGACTGACACCCTAGCTCTCTACAATTTGAACCTCTCCTGTGAGTCCAGTTTTAGATTCCGATGCTTCACTTCAGGTTTACTGTATACCTTGCACCTTCTTATTGACGATGAAACATAAAAATTGCATCGGAATTAATTTCAAAAGGCACAATGCCGTTTTAAGTACAAGACGACTGACACTCTAACCTTCTATGATTTGAACCTCTCCTGTGAGTCCAGTTTTAGATTCCGATGCTTCACTTCAGGTTTACTGTATCCCTTGGATCTTCTTATTGACGATGAAACACACTAATTGCATCCGAATTTAATACAAAAGGCACAACGCCGACTAAAGTAAAAGAGGACTGACACTCTCACTTTCTATGATTTCAACCTCTCCTGTGAGTCCAGTTTTAGATTCCGATGCTTCACTTCAAGTTTACTGTATCCCTTGGACTTTTTATTGACGATGAAACACAGAAATTGCATCCGAATTGAATACAAAAGGCACAAATCCGACTTAAGTAAAAGAGGACTGACACTCTCACTTTCTATGATTTGAACGTCTCCTGTGAGTCCAGTTTTAAATTCCGATGCTTCATTTCAGGTTTACTGTATACCGTGCACCTTTTTCTTGACGATGAAGCACAGAAATTGCATCCGAATTTACTACAAAAGGCACAATGTCGACTTAAATACAAGAGGACTAACACTCTCCCTTGCTATGATTTGAACCTCTCCTGTGAGTCCAGATTTAGATTCCGATGCTTCACTTCAGGTTTACTGTATCCCTTGGACCTTCTTATTGACGATGGAATACAGAAATTGGTTCCGAATGTAATACAAAAGGCACAATGCCAACTTAAGTAAAAGAGGACTGACACTCTCTCTTTCTATGATTTGAACGTATCCTGTGAGTCCAGTTTTAGATTCCGATGCCTCATTTCATGTTTACTGTATCCCTTGGACCTTCTTATTGACGATGAAACACAGATATTGCATCGGAATTAAATTCAAAAGGCACAATGCCGACTTAAGTACAGGAGGACTGACACTCTAGCTCTCTACAATTTGAACCTCTCCTGTGAGTCCAGTTTTAGACTCCGATGCTTCACTTCTGGTTTACTGTATACCTTGCACCCTCTTATTGACTATGAAAGAAAGTAATTGCATCGGAATTAAATTCAAAAGGCACAATGCCGATTTAAGTACAACAGGACTGACACTCTAACTATCTATGATTTGAACCTTTCCTGTGAGTCCAGTTTTAGATTCCGGAGCTTCACTTCAGGTTTACTGTATCCCTTGGACCTTCTAATTGACGATGAAACACAGAAATTGAGCCGAATTCAATACAAAAGGCACAATGCCGACTTAACTACAAGAGGACTGACACTCTCACTTTCTATGATTTGAACCTCTCCTGTGAGTCCAGTTTTAGATTCCGATGCTTCACTTCAGGTTTACTGTATACCTAGCACCTTCTTATTGACGATGAAACACAGAAATTGCATCGGAATATAATAGAAAAAACACAATGCCGACTTAAGTAAAAGAGGACAGACACTCTCACTTTCTATGATTTGAACGTCTCCTGTGAGTCCAGTTTTAGATTCCGATGCTTCACTTCAGGATTACTGTATACCTTGCAGCTTCTTATTGGCGATGAAACACAGAAATTGCATCGGAATTAAATTCAAAAGGCACAATGCCAACTTAAGTACAAGAGGACTGACACTCTAACTATCTATGGTTTGAACCTCTCCTGTGAGTCCAGTTTTAGATTCCGATGCTTCACTTCAGGTTTACTGTATCCCTTGGACCTTCTTATTGACGATGAAAACCAGAAATTGCATCCGAATTTAATACAAAAGGCACAATGCCGACTTAAGTACAAGAGGACTGACAATTTAACTATGATTTGAACAACTCCTGTGAGTCCAGTTTTAGGTTCCGATGCTTCATTTCAGGTTTACTGTATTCTTCGGACCTTCTTATTGACGATGAAACAAAGAAATTGCATCCGAATTTGATACAAAAGGCACAATGCCGACATAAGAAAAAGAGGATTGACACTCTCACTTTGTACGATTTGAGCCTCACATGTGAGTCCAGTTTTAGATTCCGATGCTTCACTTCAGGTTTACTGTATACCTTGCACCTTCTTACTGACGATGAAACACAGAAATTGCATCCGAATTTAATACAAAAGGCACAATGCCGACTTAAGTACAAGAGGACTGACACTTTCCCTTTCTATGATTTGAACGTCTCCTGTGAGTCCAGTTTTAGATTCCGATGCTTCACTTATGGTTTACTGTATCCCTTGGTCCTTCTTATTGACGATGAAAGACAGAAATTTCATCGGAATTTAATTCAAAGGGCACAGTGCCGACTTAGATAAAAGAGGACTGTCACTCTCTTTCTATGATTTGAACCTCTCCTGTGAGTCCAGTTTTAGATTCCGATGCTTCACTTCAGGTTTACTGTATCCCTTGGACCTTCTCATTGACGATGAAACACAGAAAATACATCCGAATTTAATACATAAGGCACAATGCCGACTTAAGTAAAAGAGGACTGACACTCTCTCTTTCTATGATTTGAACCTCTCCTGTGAGTCCAGTTTTAGATTCCGATGTTTCACTTCTGATTTACTGTATACCTTGCACCTTCTTATTGACGATCAAACATAGAAATTACACGGGAATTTAATACAAAATGCACAATGCCGTCACAAGTACAAGAGGATTGACACTCTAACTTTCTATGATTTGAACCTCTCATGTGAGTCCAGTTTTAGATTCCGATGCTTCACTTCAGGTTCACTGTATCCCTTGTATCTTCTTATTGACGATGAAATACAGAAATTGCATCCGAATTTAATACAAAAGGCACAATGGCGACTTAAGTAAAAGAGGGCTGACACTCTCTCTTTCTATGATTTGAACCTCTCCTGTGAGTCCAGTTTTGGATTCCGATGATTCACTTCTGGTTTACTGTATACCTTGCACCTTCTTATTGACGATGAAACATAGAAATTACATCGGAATTAAATTCTAAAGGCACAATGCCGTTTTAAGTACAAGAGGACTGACACTCTAACCCTCAATGATTTGAACCTCTCCTGTGAGTCCAGCTTTAGATTCCGATGCTTCACTTCAGGTTTACTGTATCCCTTGGACCGTCTTATTGACGATGAAGCACAGAAATTGCATCCCAATCTAATACAAAAGTCACAATGCCGACTTTAGTACAAGAGGACTCACACTCTAACTTTCTGTGATTTGAACCTCTCCTGTGAGTCCAGTTTTCGATTCCGATGCTTCTCTTCAGGTTTACTGTATCCCTTGTACCTTCTTATTGACGATGAAACACAGAAATTGCATCCGAATTTAATACAAAAGGCACAATGCCGACTGAAGTACAAGAAGACTGACATACTAACTCTCTATGATTTTAACCTCTCCTGTGAGTCCAGTTTTAGATTCCGATGCTTCACTTCAGGTTTACTCTATCCCTAGGACCTTTTTATTAACGATGAAACACAGAAATTGCATCCGAAATTAATACAAAAGTCACAATGCCTACTTAAGGACAAGAGGACTGACACACTAACTTTCCATGATTTGAACCTCTCCTGTGAGTCCAGTTTTAGATTCCGATCCTTCACCTCAGGTTTACTGTATCCCTTGGACCTTCTTATTCACGATGAAACACAGAAATTGTATCCGAATTTAATACAAAAATCACAATGCCGAATTAAGTACAAGAGGACTGACACTCTAATTTTCGATGATTTGAACCCCTCCTGTGAGTCCAGTTGTAGATTCGGATACTTCACTTCAGGTTTACTAAATCCCTTGGACCTTGTTATTGACGATGAAACACAGAAATTGCATACGAACTCAATACAAAAGTCACAATGCCGACATAAGTACAAGAGAACTGACACTCTAACTTTCTATGATTTGAACCTCTCCTGTGAGACCAGTTTTAGATTCCGATGCTTCACTTCAGGTTTACTGTATCCCTTGGACCTTCTTATAGACGATGAAACACAGAAATTGCATCCGAACTTAATACAAAAGTCACAATGCCGACTTAAGTACAAGAGGACTGACACTCTAACTTTCCATGATTTGAACCTCTCCTGTGAGTCCAGTTTTAGATTCCGATGCTTCACTTCAGGTTTACTGTATCTCTTGGACCTTCTTATTGACGATGAAACACAGAAATTGCATCCGAATTTAATACAAAAGTCACAAAGCCGACTTGAGTACAAGAGGACTAACACTTTAACTTTCTATGATATGAACCTCTGCTGTGAGTCCAGTTTTCGATTCCGATGCTTCACTTCAGGTTTACTGTATCCCTTGGACCGTCTTATTGACGATGAAGCACAGAAATTGCATCCCAATCTAATACAAAAGTCACAATGCCGACTTAAGTACATGAGGACTCACACTCTAACTTTCTGTGATTTGAACCTCTCCTGTGAGTCCAGTTTTCGATTCCGATGCTTCTCTTCAGGTTTACTGTATCCCTTGTACCTTCTTATTGACGATGAAACACAGAAATTGCATCCGAATTTAATACAAAAGGCACAATGCCGACTGAAGTACAAGAAGACTGACTCACTAACTTTCTATGATTTTAACCTCTCCTGTGAGTCCAGTTTTAGATTCCGATGCTTTACTTCAGGTTTACTGTATCCCTTGGACCTTCTTATTAACGATGAAACACAGAAATTGCATCCGAAATTAATACAAAAGTCACAATGCCTACTTAAGAACAAGAGGACTGACACACTAACTTTCCATGATTTGAACCTCTCCTGTGAGTCCAGTTTTAGATTCCGATGCTTCACCTCAGGTTTACTGTATCCCTTGGACCTTCTTATTGACGATGAAACACAGAAATTGTATCCGAATTTAATACAAAAATCACAATGCCGAATTAAGTAGAAGAGGACTGACACTGTAACTTTCTATGATTTGAACCCCTCCTGTGAGTCCAGTTTTAGATTCCGATGCTTCCTTCAGGTTTACTGTATCTCTTGGTCCTTCTTATAGACGATGAAACACAGAAATTGCATCCGAACTTAATACAAAAGTCACAATGCCGACATAAGTACAAGAGAACTGACACTCTAACTTTCCATGATTTGAACCCCTCCTGTGAGTTGAGTTGTAGATTCGGATACTTCACTTCAGGTTTACTGTATCCCTTGGACCTTCTTATTGACGATGAAACACAGATATTGCATCCGAATTTAATACAAAAGTCACAATGCCGACTTAAGTACAAGAAGACTGACACTCTAACTTTCTATGATTTGAACCTCTCCTGTGAGTCCAGTTTTAGATTCCGATGCTTCACTTCAGATTTACTGTATCCCTTGGACCTTCTTATTAACGATGAAACACACAAATTGCATCCGAATTTAATACAAAAGGCACAATGCCACCTTAAATACAAGAGGACAGACACCCTAACTTGGTACGGTTTGAATATCTCCTGTGAGTCCAGTTTTGGATTCCGATGCTGCACTTCAGGTTTACTGCATCCCTTGGACCTTCTTATTGACGATGAAACACAGATATTGCATCCGAAATTAATACAAAAGTCACAATGCCGACTTAAGTACAAGAGGACTGACACTCTAACTTTCCATGATTTGAACCTGTCCTGTGAGTCCAGTTTTAGATTCCGATGCTTCACTTCAGGTTTACTGTATCCCTTGGACCTTCTTATTGACGATTAAACACAGAAATTGCATCCGAATTTAATACAAAAGTCACAAAGCCGACTTGAGTACAAGAGGACTGTCACTCTAACTTTCTATGATATGAAACTCTGCTGTGAGTCCAGTTTTCGATTCCGATGCTTCACTTCAGGTTTACTGTATCCCTTGGACCGTCTTATTGACGATAAAGCACAGAAATTGCATCCCAATCTAATACAAAAGTCACAATGCCGACTTAAGTACAAGAGGACTCACACTCTAACTTTCTGTGATTTGAACCTCTCCTGTGAGTCCAGTTTTCGATTCCGATGCTTCTCTTCAGGTTTACTGTATCCCTTGTACCTTCTTATTGACGATGAAACACAGAAATTGCATCCGAATTTAATACAAAAGGCACAATGCCGACTGAAGTACAAGAAGACTGGCATACTAACTCTCTATGATTTTAACCTCTCCTGTGAGTCCAGTTTTAGATTCCGATGCTTCACTTCCGGTTTACTGTATCCCTTGGACCTTCTTATTAACGATGAAACACAGAAATTGCATCCGAAATTAATACAATAGTCACAATGCCTACTTAAGGACAAGAGGACTGACACACTAACTTTCCATGATTTGAACCTCTCCTGTGAGTCCAGTTTTAGATTCCGATGCTTCACCTCAGGTTTACTGTATCCCTTGGACCTTCTTATTCACGATGAAACACAGAAATTGTATCCGAATTTAATACAAAAATCACAATGCCGAATTAAGTACAAGAGGACTTACACTCTAATTTTCGATGATTTGAACCCTTCCTGTGAGTCCAGTTGTAGATTCGGATACTTCACTTCAGGTTTACTAAATCCCTTGGACCTTGTTATTGACGATGAAACACAGAAATTGCATACGAACTCAATACAAAAGTCACAATGCCGACATAAGTACAAGAGAACTGACACTCAAACTTTCTATGATTTGAACCTCTCCTGTGAGACCAGTTTTAGATTCCGATGCTTCACTTCAGGTTTACTGTATCCCTTGGACCTTCTTATAGACGATGAAACACAGAAATTGCATCCGAACTTAATACAAAAGTCACAATGCCGACATAAGTACAAGAGAACTGACACTTTAACTTCCTATGATTTGAACCCCTCCTGTGAGTCCAGTTGTAGATTCGGATACTTCACTTAAGGTTTACTGTATCCCTTGGACCTTCTTATTGACGATGAAACACAGAAATTGCATCCAAATTTAATACAAAAGTCACAATGCCGACTTAAGTACAAGAGGACTGACACTCAAACTTTCTCTGATTTGAACCTCTCCTGTGAGTCCAGTTTTAGATTCCGATGATCCACTTCCGGTTTACTGTATCCCTTGGACCTTCTTATTGACGATGAAACACAGAAATTGCATCCGAACTTAATACGAAATCACAATGCCGACTTAAGTACAAGAGGACTGACACTCTCACTTTCTATGATTTGAACCTCTCCTGTAAGTCCAGTTTTAGATTTCGATGCTTCACTTCAGGATTACTGTATACCATGGACGTTCTTATTGACGATGAAACACAGAAATTGCATCCGAATTTAATACAAAAGGCACAATGCCGACTTAAGTAAAAGCGGACTGACACTATCACTTTCTGTGATTTGAACCTCTCCTGTGAGTCCAGTTTTAGATTCCGATGCTTCACTTCAGGTCTACTGTATACCTTGCACCTTGTTATTGACGATGAAACACAGAAATTGCATCGGAATTAAATTCTAAAGGCACAATGCCGACTTAAGTACGATAGGCATGACACTCTAACTTTCTAAGATTTGAACCTCTACTGGGAATCCAGTTTTAGATTCCGATGCTTCACTTCAGGTTTACTGTATATCTTGGACCTTCTTATTGACGATGAAACACAGAAATTGCATCCGAATTTAAAACTAAAGGCACAATGCCGACTTAAGTACAAGAGGACTGACACTCTAACTTTCTCTGGTTTGAACCTCTCCCGTGAGTCCACTTTTAGATTCCGATGCTTCACTTCAGGTTTACTGTATTCCTTAGAACTTCATATTGACGATGAAACACAGATATTGCATCGGGATTAAATTCAAAAGGCACAATGCGGACTTAAGTACAAGAGGACTGACACTCTAATTTTCTATGATTTGAACCCCTCCTGTGAGTCCAGTTGTAGATTCGGATACTTCACTTCAGGTTTACTAATTCCCTTGGACCTTATTATTGACGATGAAACACAGAAATTGCATACGAACTCAATACAAAAGTCACAATGCCGACATAAGAACAAGAGAACTGACACTCTAACTTTCTATGATTTGAACCTCTCCTGTGAGACCAGTTTTAGATTCCGATGCTTCACTTCAGGTTTACTGTATCCCTTGGACCTTCTTATAGACGATGAAACACAGAAATTGCATCCGAACTTAATACAAAAGTCACAATGCCGACATAAGTACAAGAGAACTGACACTTTAACTTTCTATGATTTGAACCCCTCCTGTGAGTCCAGTTGTAGATTCGGATACTTCACTTAAGGTTTACTGTATCCCTTGGACCTTCTTATTGACGATGAAACACAGAAATTGCATCCTAATTTAATACAAAAGTCACAATGCCGACTTAAGTACAAGAGGACTGACACTCTAACTTTCTCTGATTTGAACCTCTCCTGTGAGTCCAGTTTTAGATTCCGATGATCCACTTCAGGTTTACTGTATCCCTTGGACCTTCTTATTGACGATGAAACACAGAAATTGCATCCGAACTTAATACGAAATCACAATGCCGTCTTAAGTACAAGAGGACTGACACTCTCACTTTCTATGATTTGAACCTCTCTTGTAAGTCCAGTTTTAGATTTCGATGCTTCACTTCAGGATTACTGTATACCGTGGACCTTCTTATTGACGATGAAACACAGAAATTGCATCCGAATCTAATACAAAAGGCACAATGCCGACTTAAGTAAAAGCGGACTGACACTATCACTTTCTGTGATTTCAACCTCTCCTGTGAGTCCAGTTTTAGATTCCGATGCTTCACTTCAGGTCTACTATATCCCTTGGACCTTCTTATAGACGATGAAACACAGAAATTGCATCCGAACTTAATGCAAAAGTCACAATGCCGACATAAGTACAAGAGAACTGACACTTTAACTTTCTATGATTTGAACCCCTCCTGTGAGTCCAGTTGTAGATTCGGATACTTCGCTTAAGGTTTACTGTATCCCTTGGACCTTCTTATTGACGATGAAACACAGAAATTGCATCCAAATTTAATACAAAAGTCACAATGCCGACTTAAGTACAAGAGGACTGACACTCTAACTTTCTCGGATTTGAACCTCTCCTGTGAGTCCAGTTTTAGATTCCGATGATCCACTTCAGGTTTACAGTATCCCTTGGACCTTCTTATTGACGATGAAACACAGAAATTGCATCAGAACTTAATACGAAATCACAATGCTGACTTAAGTACAAGAGGACTGACACTCTCACTTTCTATGATTTGAACCTCTCCTGTAAGTCCAGTTTTAGATTTCGATGCTTCACTTCAGGATTACTGTATACCATGGACCTTCTTATTGACGATGAAACACAGAAATTGCATCCGAATTTAATACAAAAGGCACAATGCCGACTTAAGTAAAAGCGAACTGACACTATCACTTTCTGTGATTTGAACCTCTCCTGTGAGTCCAGTTTTAGATTCCGATGCTTCACTTCACGTCTACTGTATACCTTGCACCTTCTTATTGACGATGAAACACAGAAATTGCATCCGAATTTAATACAAAAGGCACAATGCCGACTTAAGTAAAAGCGGACTGACACTATCACTTTCTATGAATTGAACCTCTCCTGTGAGTCCAGTTTTAGATTCCGATGCTTCACTTCAGGTCTACTGTATACCTTGCACCTTCTTATTGACGATGAAACACAGAAATTGCATCGGAATTAAATTCAAAAGGCACAATGCCGACTTAAGTACAATAGGAGTGACACTCTAACTTTCTAAGATTTGAACCTCTACTGGGAGTCCAGTTTTAGATTCCGATGCTTCACTTCAGGTTTACTGTATACCTTACAACTTCATATTGACGATGAAACACAGATATTGCATCGGGATTAAATTCAAAAGGCACAATGCCTACTTAAGTACAAGAGGACTGACACTCTAATTTTCTATGATTTGAACCCCTCCTGTGAGTCCAGTTGTAGATTCGGATACTTCACTTCAGGTTTACTAAATCCCTTGGACCTTGTTATTGACGATGAAACACAGAAATTGCATACGAACTCAATACAAAAGTCACAATGCCGACATAAGTACAAGAGTACTGACACTCTAACTTTCTATGATTTGAACCTCTCCTGTGAGACAAGTTTTAGATTCCGATGCTTCACTTCAAGTTTACTGTATCCCTTGGACCTTCTTATAGACGATGAAACACAGAAATTGCATCCGAACTTAATACAAAAGTCACAATGCCGACATAAGTACAAGAGAACTGACACTTTAACTTTCTATGATTTGAACCCCTCCTGTGAGTCCAGTTGTAGATTCGGATACTTCACTTAAGGTTTACTGTATCCCTTGGACCTTCTTATTGTCGATGAAACACAGAAATTGCATCCAAATTTAACACAAAAGTCACAATGCCGACTTAAGTACAAGAGGACTGACACTCTAACTTTCTCTGATTTGAACCTCTCCTGTGAGTCCAGTTTTAGATTCCGATGATCCACTTCAGGTTTACTGTATCCCTTGGACCTTCTTATTGACGATGAAACACAGAAATTGCATCCGAACTTAATACGAAATCACAATGCCGACTTAAGTACAAGAGGACTAACACTCTCACTTTCTATGATTTGAACCTCTCCTGTAAGTCCAGTTTTAGATTTCGATGCTTCACTTCAGGATTACTGTATACCATGGACCTTCTTATTGACGATGAAACACAGAAATTGCATCCGAATTTAATACAAAAGGCACAATGCCGACTAAAGTAAAAGCGGACTGACACTATCACTTTCTGTGATTTGAACCTCTCCTGTGAGTCCAGTTTTAGATTCCGATGCTTCACTTCAGGTCTACTGTATCCCTTGGACCTTCTTATAGACGATGAAACACAGAAATTGCATCCGAACTTAATACAAAAGTCACAATGCCGACATAAGTACAAGAGAACTGACACTTTAACTTTCTATGATTTGAACCCCTCCTGTGAGTCCAGTTGTAGATTCGGATACTTCACTTAAAGTTTACTGTATCCCTTGGACCTTCTTATTGACGATGAAACACAGAAATTGCATCCAAATTTAATACAAAAGTCACAATGCCGACTTAAGTACAAGAGGACTGACACTCTAACTTTCTCTGATTTAAACCTCTCCTGTGAGTCCAGTTTTAGATTCCGATGATCCACTTCAGGTTTACTGTATCCCTTGGACCTTCTTATTGACGATGAAACACAGAAATTGCATCCGAACTTAATACGAAATCACAATGCTGACTTAAGTACAAGGGGACTGACACTCTCACTTTCTATGATCTGAACCTCTCCTGTAAGTCCAGTTTTAGATTTCGATGCTTCACTTCAGGATTACTGTATACCATGGACCTTCTTATTGACGATGAAACACAGAAATTGCATCGGAATTAAATTCAAAAGGCACAATGCCGACTTAAGTACAATAGGAGTGACACTCTAACTTTCTAAGATTTGAACCTCTACTGGGAGTCCAGTTTTAGATTCCGATGCTTCACTTCAGGTTTACTGTATATCTTGGACCTTCTTATTGACGATGAAACACAGAAATTGCATCAGAACTTAATACGAAATCACAATGCCGACTTAAGTACAAGAGGACTGACACTCTCACTTTCTATAATTTGAACCTCTCCTGTAAGTCCAGTTTTAGATTTCGATGCTTCACTTCAGGATTACTGTATACCATGGACCTTCTTATTGACGATGAAACACAGAAATTGCATCTGAATTTAATACAAAAGGCACAATGCCGACTTAAGTTAAAGCGGACTGACACTATAACTTTCTGTGATTTGAACCTCTCCTGTGAGTCCAGTTTTAGATTCCGATGCTTCACTTCAGGTCTACTGTATACCTTGCAGCTTCTTGTTGACGATGAAACACAGAAATTGCATCGGAATTAAATTCAAAAGGCACAATGCCGACTTAAGTACGATAGGAGTGACACTCTAACTTTCTAAGATTTGAACCTCTACTGGGAGTCCAGTTTTAGATTCCGATGCTTCACTTCAGGTTTACTGTATATCTTGAACCTTCTTATTGACGATGAAACACAGAAATTGCATCCGAATTTAAAACTAAAGGCACAATGGTGACTTAAGTACAAGAGGACTGACACTCTAACTTTCTCTGGTTTGAACCTCTCCCGTGAGTCCAGTTTTAGATTCCGATGCTTCACTTCAGGTTTACTGTATACCTTACAACTTCATATTGACGATGAAACACAGATATTGCATCGGGATTAAATTCAAAAGGCACAATGCGGACTTAAGTACAAGAGGACTGACACTCTAACTATCTATGATTTGATCCTCTCCTGTGAGTCCAGATTTAGATTCCGATGCTTCACTTCAGGTTTACTGTATCCCATGGAACTTCTTGTTGACAATGAACCACAGAAATTGCATTCGAATTTAATACAAATGTCACAAAGCCGACTAAAGAACTAGAGGACTGACACTCTCACTCTCTATGATTTGAACCTCTCCTGTGAGTCCAGTTTTGGATTCCGATTCTTCACTTCAGGTTTACTGTATACCTTGCACCGTCGTATTGACGATGAAACACAGATATTGCATCGGAATTAAATTCAAAAGGTACAATGCCGACTTAAGTACAGGAGGACTGACACTCTAACTTACTATGATTTGAACCTCTCCTGTGAGTCCAGTTTTAGATTCCGATGCTTCACTTCAGGTTTACTGTATCCCTTGGACCTTCTTATTGACGATGAAACACAGAAATTGTATCGGATATGAATTCAAAAGGCACAATGCCGACTTAAGTACAAGAGGACTGACACTCTAACTTTCTGTGACTTGAACCTCTGCTGTGAGTCCAGTTTTAGATTCCGATGCTTCACTTCAGGTTTACTGTATATCTTGGACCTTCTTATTGACGATGAAACACAGAAATTGCATCCGAATTTAAAACTAAAGGCACAATGCCGACTTAAGTACAAGAGGACTGACACAGTAACTTTCTATGGTTTGAACCTCTCCCGTGAGTCCAGTTTTAGATTCCGATGCTTCATTACAGGTTTACTGTATCCCTTGGACCTTCTTATTGACGATGAAACACAGAAATTGCATCGGAATTTAATACAAAAGGCACAATGCCGACATAAGTACAAGAGGACTGACACTCTCAATTTCTATGATGTTTACCTGTCCTGTGAGTCCAGTTTTAGATTCCCATGCTTCACTTCAGGTTTCATGTATCCCTTGGACCATCTTATTGACGATGAAATACAGAAACTGCATCCGAATTTAATACGAAAGGCACAATGCCGACTTAAGTAAAAGACTATTGACACTCTCTCTTTCTATGATTTGAACCTCTCCTGTGAGTCCAGTTTTAGATTCCGATGCTTCACTTCTGGTTTACTGTATACCTTGCACCTTCCTATTGACGATGAAACACAGAAATTGCATCGGAATTAAATTCAAAAGGCACAATGCCGACTTAAGTACAAGAGGACTGACACTCTAACTATCTATGATTTGAACCTCTCCTGTGAGTCCAGATTTAGATTCCGATGCTTCACTTCAGGTTTACTGTATCCCATGGACCTTCTTATTGACGATGAAACACAGAAATTGCATCCGAATTTAATACAAATGTCACATAGTCGACTTAAGAACTAGAGGACTGACACTCTCACTTTATATGATTTGAACCTCTCCTGTGAGTCCAGTTTTGGATTCCGATGCTTCACTTCAGGTTTACTGTATACCTTGCACCGTCGTATTGACGATGAAACACAGATATTGCATCGGAATTAAATTCAAAAGGCACAATGCCGACTTAAGTACAGGAGGACTGACACTCTAACTTACTATGATTTGAACCTCTCCTGTGAGTCCAGTTTTAGATTCCGATGCTTCACTTCAGGTTTACTGTATCCCTTGGACCTTCTTATTGACGATGAAACACAGAAATTGCATCGGAATTGAATTCAAAATTCACAATGCCGACTTAAGTACAAGAGGACTGACACTCTAACTTTCTGTGACCTGAACCTCTGCTGTGAGTCCAGTTTTAGATTCCGATGCTTCACTTCAGGTTTACTGTATCCCTTGGACCTTCCTACTGACAATGAAACACAGAAATTGCATCCGAATTTAATACAAAAGGCACAATGCCGACATAAGTAAAAGACGACTGACACTCTCACTTTATATGATTTGAACCAGTCCTGTGAGTCCAGTTTTAGATTCCGACGCGTCACTTCAGGTTTTCTGTATACCTTGCACCTTCTTATTGACGATGAAACACAGAAATTGCATCGGAATTTAATACAAAAGGCACAATGCCGACATAATTACAAGAGGACTGACACTCTCAATTTCTATGATGTTTACCTCTCCTGTGAGTCCAGTTTTAGATTCCGATGCTACACTTCAGGTTTAATGTATCCCTTACACCTTCTTATTGACGATGAAACACAGATATTGCATCCGAATTTAATACAAAAGGCTCAATGCCGACTTAAGTACAAGAGGACTGACACTCTCACTTTCTATGATTTGAACTCGTCCTGTAAGTCCAGTTTTAGATTCCGATGCTTCACTTCAGGTTTACTGTAACCATGGACCTTCTTATTGACAACGAAACACAGAAATTGCATCCGAATTTAATACAAAAGGCACAATGACGACTTAAGTAAAAGCAGACTGACACTCTCACTTTCTGTGATTTGAACCTCTCCTGTGAGTCCAGTTTTAGATTCCGATGCTTCACTTCAGGTTTACTGTATACCTTGCACCTTCTTATTGACGATGAAACACAGAAATTGCATCGGAATTAAATTCAAAAGGCACAATGCCGACTTAAGTACAAGAAGAATGACACTCTAACTTTCTAAGATTTTAACGTCTACTGTGAGTCCAGTTTTGGATTCCGATGCTTTCACTTTAGGTTTACTGTATACCTTGGACCTTCTTATAGACGATGAAACACAGAAATTGCATCCGAATTTAATACAAGAGGCACAAGTCGACTTAAGTACAAGAGGACTGACACTCAAACATTCTATGGTTTGAACCTTTCCTGTGGGTCCAGTTTTAGATTCCGATGCTTCACTTCAGGTTTACTGTATCCCTTGGACCTTCTTATTGACGATGAAACACAGATATTGCATCCGATTTTAATACAAAAGGCACAATGCCGACTTAAGTAACAGAAGACTGACACTTCCATTTTCTATGATTTGAACTTGTCCTGTGAATCCAGTTTTAGATTCCGACGCATCACTTCAGGTTTACTGTATACCTTGCACCTTCTTATTGACGATGAAACACAGAAATTGCATCGGAATTTAATACAAAAGGCACAATGCCGACATAAGTACAAGAGGACTGACACTCTCACTTCCTATGATGTGAACCTCTCCTGTGAGTCCAGTTTTAGATTCCCATGCTTCACTTCAGGTTTAATGAATCCCTTATGCCTTCTTATTCACGATGAAATACAGAAATTGCATCCGAATTTAATACGAAAGACACAATGCCGACTTAACTAAAAGAGGATTGACACTCTCTCTTTCTATAATTTGAACCTCTCCTTTGAGTCCAGTTTTGGATTCCGATGCTTCACTTCAGGTTTACTGTATCCCATGGACCTTCTTATTGACGATGAAGCACAGAAATTGCATCCGAACTTAATACGAAAGGCACAATGCCGACTTAAGTACAAGAGGACTGACACTCTCACTTTCTGTGATTTGAACCTCTCCTGTGAGTCCAGTTTTAGATTCCGATCCTTCACTTCAGGTTTAATGAATCCCTTATACCTTCTTATTCACGATGAAATACAGAAATTGCATCCGAATTTAATACAAAAGGCACAATGCCGACTTAAGTAAAAGAAGACTGACACTCTCATTTTCTATGATGTGAACCTGTCCTGTGAGTCCAATTTTAGATTCCGACGCGTCACTTCAGGATTTCTGTATACCTTGCACCTTCTTATTGACGATGAAACACAGAAATTGCATCGGAATTAAATTCAAAAGGCACAATGCCGACTTAAGTTCAAGAGGAGTGACACTCTAACTTTCTAAGATTTGAACCTCTACTGGGAGTCCAGTTTTAGATTCCGATGCTTCACTTCAGGTTTACTGTATACCTTGGACCTTCTTATTGACGATGAAACACAGAAATTGCATCGGAATTAAATTCAAAAGGCACAATGCCGACATAAGTACAAGAGGACGGACACTCTAACTCTCTACGATTTGAACCTCTCCTGTGAGTTCGGTTTTAGATTCCGATGCTTCACTTCAGGTTTACTGTATACCTTACACCTTTATATAGACGATGAAACACAGATATTGCATCGGGATTAAATTCAAAATTCACAATGCCGACTTAAGTACAAGAGGACTGACACTCTAACTATCTATGATTTGAACCTCTCCTGTGAGTCCAGATTTAGATTCCGATGCTTCACTTCAGGTTTACTGTATCCCATGGACCTTCTAATTGACGATGAAACACAGAAATTGCATCCGAATTTAATACAAAAGGCACAATGCCAACTTAAGTACAAGAGGACTGACACTCTCACTTTCTATGATTTGAACCTCTCCTGTGAGCCCAGTTTTAGATTCGGATGCTTCACTTCAGGTTTACTCTATACTTTGCACCTTCTTATTGACGATGAAACACAGAAATTGCATCCGAATTTAATACAAAAGACACAATGCCGACTTAAGTACAAGAGGACGGACAATCTCCCTTTCTATGATTTGAACCTCTCCTGTGGGTCCAGCTTTAGATTCCGATGCTTCACTTCAGGTTTACTGTATCCCTTCGACCTTCTTATTGACGATGAAACACAGAAATTGCACCCGAACTCAATACGAAAGGCACAATGCCGACTTAAGTACAAGAGGACTGACACTCTCACTTTCTATGATTTGAACCACTCCTGTAAGTCCAGTTTTAGATTCCCATGCTTCACTTCAGGTATACTGTATACCTTGGACCTTTTTATTGACGATGAAACACAGAAATTGCATCCGAATTTAATACAAAACGCACAAAGCCGACTTAAATATTAGAGGATTGACACTCGCACTTTCTATGATTTGAACCTCTTCTGTGAGTTCAGTTTTAGATTCCTATGCTTCACTTCAGGTTTATAGTATCACTTGGACCTTCTTATTGACGATGAAACACAGAAATTGCATCCGAAGTTAATACAAAAGGTACAATCCCGACTTAAGTAAAAGAAGACTGACACTCTCATTTTCTATGATTTGAACCTGTCCTGTGAGTCGAGTTTTAGATTCCGATGCATCACTTCAGGTTTACAGTATACCTTGCACCATCTTATTGACGATGAAACACAGAAATTGCATCGGGATTAAATTCAAAAGGCAAATTGCCGACTTAAGTACAAGAGGACTGTCACTCTAACTATCTATGATTTGAACCTCTCCTGTGAGTCCAGTTTTAGATTCCGATGCTTCACTTCAGGTTTACTGTATCCTTTGGACCTTCTTATTGAAGATGAAACACAGAAATTGCATCCGAATTTAATACAAAAGGCACAATGCCGACTTAAGTAAAAGCGGTCTGACACTCTCTCTTTCTATGATTTGAAACTCTCCTGTGAGTCCAGTTTTAGATTCCGATGCTTCACTTCAGGTTTACTGTATCCCTTGGACCATCTTACTGACGATGAAACACAGAAATTGTATCCGAATTTAATACAAATGGCACAATGCCGACTTAAGTTCAAGAGGACTGGCACTCTAACTCTCTATGATTTGAACCTTTTCTGTGAGTTCGGTTTTAGATTCCGATGCTTCACTTCAGGTTTACTGTATACCTTACACCTTCATATTGACGATGAAACACAGATATTGCATCGGGATTAAATTCAAAAGGCACAATGCCGACTTAAGTACAAGAGGATTGACACTCTAACTATCTATGATTTGAACCTCTCGTGTGAGTCCAGATTTAGATTCCGATGCTTCACTTCAGGTTTACTGTATCCCATGGACCTTCTAATTGACGATGAAACACAGAAATGGCATCCGAATTTAATACAAAAGGCTCAAAGCCAACTTAAGTACAAGAGGACTGACACTTTCACTTTCTATGATTTGAACCTTTCCTGTGAGCCCAGTTTTAGATTCGGATGCTTCACTTCAGGTTTACTGTATACCATGCACCTTCTTATTGACGATGAAACACAGAAATTGCATCCGAATTTAATACAAAATGCACAATGCCGACTTATGTAGAAGAGGACTGACACTCTCACTTTCTATGGTTTGAACCTCTCCTGTAAGTCCAGTTTTAGATTCCGATGCTTCACTACAGGTTTACTGTATACCTTGGACCTTTTTATTGACGATGAAACACAGAAATTGCATCCGAATTTAATACAAAAGTCACAATACCGACTTAAGTAAAAGCAGACTGTCACTCTCACTTTCTGTGATTTGAACCTCACCTGTGAGTCCTGTTTTAGATTCCGATGCTACACTTCAGGTTTACTGTATCCCTTGGACCTTCCTATTGACGATGAAACACAGAGTTTGCATCCGAATTTAATACAAAAGGCACAATGCCGACTAAAGTACAAGAGGACTGACACTCATTCTCTGATTTGAACCTCTCCTGTGTGTCCGGTTTCAGATTCCGATGCTTCACTTCAGGTTTACTGTATCCCTTGGACCTTCTTATTGACGATGAAACACAGAAATTGCATCGGAATTAAATTCAAAAGGCACAATGCCGACTTAAGTACAAGAGGACTGACACTCTCACTTTCTATGATTTGAACCTCTCCTGCAAGTCCAGTTTTAGATTCCGATGCTTCACTTCAGGTTTAGTGTATACCGTGGACCTTCTTATTGATGATGAAACACAGAAATTGCATCCGAATTTAATACAAAAGGCACAATGCCGACTTCAGTAAAAGCGGACTGACACTCTCACTTTCTGCGATTTGAACCGCTCCTGTGAGTCCAGTTTTAGATTCCGATCTTCACTTCACGTTTACTGTATATCTTGCACCTTCTTATTGACGATGAAACACAGAAATTGCATCGGAATTAAATTCAAAAGGCACAATACCGACATAAGTACAAGAGGAGTGACACTCTAACTTTCTAAGATT
The DNA here is from genome assembly GCF_021461395.2 of Schistocerca americana. Lineage (NCBI taxonomy): Eukaryota > Metazoa > Arthropoda > Insecta > Orthoptera > Acrididae > Schistocerca > Schistocerca americana. The sequence continues at coordinate 39,396,618 of NC_060128.1, forward strand.
TGAACCTCTTCTGTGAGTCCAGTTTTAGATTCCGATGCTTCACTTCAGGTTTACAGTATCCCTTGGACCTTCTTATTGACGATGAAACATAGACATTGCATCCGAAGTTAATACAAAAGGTACAATGCCGACTTAAGTAAAAGAAGACTGACACTCTCATTTTCTTTGATTTGAACCTGTCCTGTGAGTCCAGTTTTAGATTCCGATGCTTCACTTCAGGTTTACTGTTTACCTTGCACCATCTTATTGACGATGAAACACAGAAATTGCATTGGGATTAAATTCAAATTGCACAATGCCGACCTAAGTACTAGAGGACTGACACTCTAACTATCTATGATTTGAACCTGTCCTGTGAGTCCAGATTTAGATTCCGATGCTTCATTTCAGGTTTACTGTATCCCATGGACCTTATAATTGACGATGAAACACAGAAATTGCATCCGAATTTAATACAAAAGGCACAATGCCAACTTAAGCACAAGAGGACTGACACTCTCACTTTCTATGATTTGAACCTCTCCTGTGAGCCCAGTTTTAGATTCGGATGCTTCACATCAGGTTTACTGTATACATTGCACATTCTTGTTGACGATGAAACTCAGAAATTGTATCCGAATTCAATACAAAAGGCACAATGCTGACTTAAGTACAAGAGGACTGACAATCTCCCTTTCTATGATTTGTACCTCCCCTGTGAGTCCAGTTTTAGATTCCGATGCTTCACATCAGGCTTACTGTATCCCTTCGACCTTCTTATTGATGATGAAACACAGAAATTGCATCCGAACTTAATACGAAAGGCACAATGCCGACTTAAGTACAAGAGGACTGACACTCTCACTTTCTATAATTTGAATTCTCCTGTAAGTCCAGTTTTAGATTCCGATGCTTCACTTCAGGTTTACTGTATACCTTGCACCTTCTTATTGACGATGAAACACAGAAATTGCATCGGAATTAAATTCAAAAGGCACATTGCCGACTTAAGTACAAGAGGACTGGCACTCTAACTATCTATGATTTGAACCTCTCCTGTGAGTCCAGATTTAGATTCCGATGCTTCACTTCAGTTTTACTGTATCCCATGGACCTTCTAATTGACGATGAAACACAGAAATTGCATCCGAATTTAATACAAAAGGCACAAAGTCAACTTAAGTACAAGAGGACTGACACTTTCACTTTCTATGATTTGAACCTTTCCTATGAGCCCAGTTTTAGATTCGGATGCTTCACTTCAGGTTTACTGTATACCTTGCACCTTCTTATTGACGATGAAACACAGAAAATGCATCCGAATTTAATACAAAATGCACAATGCCGACTTATGTAGAAGAGGACTGACACTCTCACTTTCTATGGTTTGAACCTCTCCTGTGAGTCCAGTTTTAGATTCCGATGCTTCACAGCAGGTTTATTGTATCCCTTGGCCCTTCTTATTGACGATGAAACACAGAAATTGCATCCGATTTTAATATAAAACGCACAATGCCGACTTAAATATTAGAGGATTGACACTCGCACTTTCTATGATTTGAACCTGTCCTGTGAGTCCAGTTTTAGATTCCGATGCTTCACTTCAGGTTTACAAATACTTTGCACCATCTTATTGACGATGAAACACAGAAATTGCATCGGGATTAAATTCAAAAGGCACAATGCCGACTTAAGTACAAGAGGACTGACACTGTAACTATCTATGATTTGAACCTCTCCTGTGAGTCCAGTTTTAGATTCCGATGCTTCACTTCAGGTTTACTGTATCCCTTGGACCTTCTTATTGAAGATGAAACACAGAAATTGCATCCGAATTTAATACAAAAGGCACAATGCCGACTTAAGTAAAAGCGGACTGACACTCTCTCTGTCTATGATTTGAACCTCTCCTGTGAGTCCAGTTTTAGATTCCGATGCTTCACGTCAGGTTTACTGTATCCCTTGGACCATCTTACTGACGATGAAACACAGAAATTGTATCCGAATTTAATACAAATGGCACAATGCCGACTTAAGTACAAGAGGACTGACACTCTCGTTTTCTATGATTTGAACCTCTCCTGTGAGTCCAGTTTTAAATTCCGATGCTTCACTTCAGGTTTACTGTATACCTTGCACCATCTTATTGACGATGAAACACAGAAATTGCATCGGAATTTAATACAAAAGTCACAATACCGACTTAAGTAAAAGCGGACTGTCACTCTCACGTTCTATGATTTGAACCTCACCTGTGAGTCCATTTTTAGATTCCGATGCTTCACTTCAGGTTTACTGTATCCCTTGGACCTCCTTATTAACGATGAAACACAGAGTTTGCATCCGAATTTAATACAAATGGCACAATGCCGACTAAAGTACAGGAGGACTGACACCCATTCTCTGATTTGAACCTCTCCTTTGTGTCCGGTTTCAGATTCCGATGCTTCACTTCAGGTTTACTGTATCCCTTGGACCTTCCTATTGACGATGAAGCACAGATATTGCATCGGAAATAAATTAAAAGGCACAATGCCGACTTAAGTACAAGAGGACTGACACTCTCACTTTATATGATTTGAACCTGTCCTGTGAGTCCAGTTTTAGATTCCGACGCGTCACTTCAGGTTTTCTGTATACCTTGCACCTTCTTATTGACGATGAAACACAGAAATTGCATCGGAATTTAATACAAAAGGCACAATGCCGACATAATTACAAGAGGACTGACACTCTCAATTTCTATGATGTTTACCTCTCCTGTGAGTCCAGTTATAGATTCCGATGCTACACTTCAGGTTTAATGTATCCCTTACACCTTCTTATTGACGATGAAACACAGATATTGCATCCGAATTTAATACAAAAGGCTCAATGCCGACTTAAGTACAAGAGGACTGACACTCTCACTTTCTATGATTTGAACTCGTCCTGTAAGTCCAGTTTTAGATTCCGATGCTTCACTTCAGGTTTACTGTAACCATGGACCTTCTTATTGACAACGAAACACAGAAATTGCATCCGAATTTAATACAAAAGGCACAATGCCGACTTAAGTAAAAGCAGACTGACACTCTCACTTTCTGTGATTTGAACCTCTCCTGTGAGTCCAGTTTTAGATTCCGATGCTTCACTTCAGGTTTACTGTATACCTTGCACCTTCTTATTGACGATGAAACACAGAAATTGCATCGGAATTAAATTCAAAAGGCACAATGCCGACATAAGTACAAGAGGACGGACACTCTAACTCTCTACGATTTGAACCTCTCCTGTGAGTTCGGTTTTAGATTCCGATGCTTCACTTCAGGTTTACTGTATACCTTACACCTTTATATAGACGATGAAACACAGATATTGCATCGGGATTAAATTCAAAATTCACAATGCCGACTTAAGTACAAGAGGACTGACACTCTAACTATCTATGATTTGAACCTCTCCTGTGAGTCCAGATTTAGATTCCGATGCTTCACTTCAGGTTTACTGTATCCCATGGACCTTCTTATTGACGATGAAGCACAGAAATTGCATCCGAACTTAATACGAAAGGCACAATGCCGACTTAAGTACAAGAGGACTGACACTCTCACTTTCTGTGATTTGAACCTCTCCTGTGAGTCCAGTTTTAGATTCCGATCCTTCACTTCAGGTTTAATGAATCCCTTATACCTTCTTATTCACGATGAAATACAGAAATTGCATCCGAATTTAATACAAAAGGCACAATGCCGACTTAAGTAAAAGAAGACTGACACTCTCATTTTCTATGATGTGAACCTGTCCTGTGAGTCCAATTTTAGATTCCGACGCGTCACTTCAGGATTTCTGTATACCTTGCACCTTCTTATTGACGATGAAACACAGAAATTGCATCGGAATTAAATTCAAAAGGCACAATGCCGACTTAAGTTCAAGAGGAGTGACACTCTAACTTTCTAAGATTTGAACCTCTACTGGGAGTCCAGTTTTAGATTCCGATGCTTCACTTCAGGTTTACTGTATACCTTGGACCTTCTTATTGACGATGAAACACAGAAATTGCATCGGAATTAAATTCAAAAGGCACAATGCCGACATAAGTACAAGAGGACGGACACTCTAACTCTCTACGATTTGAACCTCTCCTGTGAGTTCGGTTTTAGATTCCGATGCTTCACTTCAGGTTTACTGTATACCTTACACCTTTATATAGACGATGAAACACAGATATTGCATCGGGATTAAATTCAAAATTCACAATGCCGACTTAAGTACAAGAGGACTGACACTCTAACTATCTATGATTTGAACCTCTCCTGTGAGTCCAGATTTAGATTCCGATGCTTCACTTCAGGTTTACTGTATCCCATGGACCTTCTAATTGACGATGAAACACAGAAATTGCATCCGAATTTAATACAAAAGGCACAATGCCAACTTAAGTACAAGAGGACTGACACTCTCACTTTCTATGATTTGAACCTCTCCTGTGAGCCCAGTTTTAGATTCGGATGCTTCACTTCAGGTTTACTCTATACTTTGCACCTTCTTATTGACGATGAAACACAGAAATTGCATCCGAATTTAATACAAAAGACACAATGCCGACTTAAGTACAAGAGGACGGACAATCTCCCTTTCTATGATTTGAACCTCTCCTGTGGGTCCAGCTTTAGATTCCGATGCTTCACTTCAGGTTTACTGTATCCCTTCGACCTTCTTATTGACGATGAAACACAGAAATTGCACCCGAACTCAATACGAAAGGCACAATGCCGACTTAAGTACAAGAGGACTGACACTCTCACTTTCTATGATTTGAACCACTCCTGTAAGTCCAGTTTTAGATTCCCATGCTTCACTTCAGGTATACTGTATACCTTGGACCTTTTTATTGACGATGAAACACAGAAATTGCATCCGAATTTAATACAAAACGCACAAAGCCGACTTAAATATTAGAGGATTGACACTCGCACTTTCTATGATTTGAACCTCTTCTGTGAGTTCAGTTTTAGATTCCTATGCTTCACTTCAGGTTTATAGTATCACTTGGACCTTCTTATTGACGATGAAACACAGAAATTGCATCCGAAGTTAATACAAAAGGTACAATCCCGACTTAAGTAAAAGAAGACTGACACTCTCATTTTCTATGATTTGAACCTGTCCTGTGAGTCGAGTTTTAGATTCCGATGCATCACTTCAGGTTTACAGTATACCTTGCACCATCTTATTGACGATGAAACACAGAAATTGCATCGGGATTAAATTCAAAAGGCAAATTGCCGACTTAAGTACAAGAGGACTGTCACTCTAACTATCTATGATTTGAACCTCTCCTGTGAGTCCAGTTTTAGATTCCGATGCTTCACTTCAGGTTTACTGTATCCTTTGGACCTTCTTATTGAAGATGAAACACAGAAATTGCATCCGAATTTAATACAAAAGGCACAATGCCGACTTAAGTAAAAGCGGTCTGACACTCTCTCTTTCTATGATTTGAAACTCTCCTGTGAGTCCAGTTTTAGATTCCGATGCTTCACTTCAGGTTTACTGTAACCATGGACCTTCTTATTGACAACGAAACACAGAAATTGCATCCGAATTTAATACAAAAGGCACAATGCCGACTTAAGTAAAAGCAGACTGACACTCTCACTTTCTGTGATTTGAACCTCTCCTGTGAGTCCAGTTTTGGATTCCGATGCTTCACTTCAGGTTTACTGTATCCCATGGACCTTCTTATTGACGATGAAGCACAGAAATTGCATCCGAACTTAATACGAAAGGCACAATGCCGACTTAAGTACAAGAGGACTGACACTCTCACTTTCTGTGATTTGAACCTCTCCTGTGAGTCCAGTTTTAGATTCCGATCCTTCACTTCAGGTTTAATGAATCCCTTATACCTTCTTATTCACGATGAAATACAGAAATTGCATCCGAATTTAATACAAAAGGCACAATGCCGACTTAAGTAAAAGAAGACTGACACTCTCATTTTCTATGATGTGAACCTGTCCTGTGAGTCCAATTTTAGATTCCGACGCGTCACTTCAGGATTTCTGTATACCTTGCACCTTCTTATTGACGATGAAACACAGAAATTGCATCGGAATTAAATTCAAAAGGCACAATGCCGACTTAAGTTCAAGAGGAGTGACACTCTAACTTTCTAAGATTTGAACCTCTACTGGGAGTCCAGTTTTAGATTCCGATGCTTCACTTCAGGTTTACTGTATACCTTGGACCTTCTTATTGACGATGAAACACAGAAATTGCATCGGAATTAAATTCAAAAGGCACAATGCCGACATAAGTACAAGAGGACGGACACTCTAACTCTCTACGATTTGAACCTCTCCTGTGAGTTCGGTTTTAGATTCCGATGCTTCACTTCAGGTTTACTGTATACCTTACACCTTTATATAGACGATGAAACACAGATATTGCATCGGGATTAAATTCAAAATTCACAATGCCGACTTAAGTACAAGAGGACTGACACTCTAACTATCTATGATTTGAACCTCTCCTGTGAGTCCAGATTTAGATTCCGATGCTTCACTTCAGGTTTACTGTATCCCATGGACCTTCTAATTGACGATGAAACACAGAAATTGCATCCGAATTTAATACAAAAGGCACAATGCCAACTTAAGTACAAGAGGACTGACACTCTCACTTTCTATGATTTGAACCTCTCCTGTGAGCCCAGTTTTAGATTCGGATGCTTCACTTCAGGTTTACTCTATACTTTGCACCTTCTTATTGACGATGAAACACAGAAATTGCATCCGAATTTAATACAAAAGACACAATGCCGACTTAAGTACAAGAGGACGGACAATCTCCCTTTCTATGATTTGAACCTCTCCTGTGGGTCCAGCTTTAGATTCCGATGCTTCACTTCAGGTTTACTGTATCCCTTCGACCTTCTTATTGACGATGAAACACAGAAATTGCACCCGAACTCAATACGAAAGGCACAATGCCGACTTAAGTACAAGAGGACTGACACTCTCACTTTCTATGATTTGAACCACTCCTGTAAGTCCAGTTTTAGATTCCCATGCTTCACTTCAGGTATACTGTATACCTTGGACCTTTTTATTGACGATGAAACACAGAAATTGCATCCGAATTTAATACAAAACGCACAAAGCCGACTTAAATATTAGAGGATTGACACTCGCACTTTCTATGATTTGAACCTCTTCTGTGAGTTCAGTTTTAGATTCCTATGCTTCACTTCAGGTTTATAGTATCACTTGGACCTTCTTATTGACGATGAAACACAGAAATTGCATCCGAAGTTAATACAAAAGGTACAATCCCGACTTAAGTAAAAGAAGACTGACACTCTCATTTTCTATGATTTGAACCTGTCCTGTGAGTCGAGTTTTAGATTCCGATGCATCACTTCAGGTTTACAGTATACCTTGCACCATCTTATTGACGATGAAACACAGAAATTGCATCGGGATTAAATTCAAAAGGCAAATTGCCGACTTAAGTACAAGAGGACTGTCACTCTAACTATCTATGATTTGAACCTCTCCTGTGAGTCCAGTTTTAGATTCCGATGCTTCACTTCAGGTTTACTGTATCCTTTGGACCTTCTTATTGAAGATGAAACACAGAAATTGCATCCGAATTTAATACAAAAGGCACAATGCCGACTTAAGTAAAAGCGGTCTGACACTCTCTCTTTCTATGATTTGAAACTCTCCTGTGAGTCCAGTTTTAGATTCCGATGCTTCACTTCAGGTTTACTGTATCCCTTGGACCATCTTACTGACGATGAAACACAGAAATTGTATCCGAATTTAATACAAATGGCACAATGCCGACTTAAGTTCAAGAGGACTGGCACTCTAACTCTCTATGATTTGAACCTTTTCTGTGAGTTCGGTTTTAGATTCCGATGCTTCACTTCAGGTTTACTGTATACCTTACACCTTCATATTGACGATGAAACACAGATATTGCATCGGGATTAAATTCAAAAGGCACAATGCCGACTTAAGTACAAGAGGATTGACACTCTAACTATCTATGATTTGAACCTCTCGTGTGAGTCCAGATTTAGATTCCGATGCTTCACTTCAGGTTTACTGTATCCCATGGACCTTCTAATTGACGATGAAACACAGAAATGGCATCCGAATTTAATACAAAAGGCTCAAAGCCAACTTAAGTACAAGAGGACTGACACTTTCACTTTCTATGATTTGAACCTTTCCTGTGAGCCCAGTTTTAGATTCGGATGCTTCACTTCAGGTTTACTGTATACCATGCACCTTCTTATTGACGATGAAACACAGAAATTGCATCCGAATTTAATACAAAATGCACAATGCCGACTTATGTAGAAGAGGACTGACACTCTCACTTTCTATGGTTTGAACCTCTCCTGTAAGTCCAGTTTTAGATTCCGATGCTTCACTACAGGTTTACTGTATACCTTGGACCTTTTTATTGACGATGAAACACAGAAATTGCATCCGAATTTAATACAAAAGTCACAATACCGACTTAAGTAAAAGCAGACTGTCACTCTCACTTTCTGTGATTTGAACCTCACCTGTGAGTCCTGTTTTAGATTCCGATGCTACACTTCAGGTTTACTGTATCCCTTGGACCTTCCTATTGACGATGAAACACAGAGTTTGCATCCGAATTTAATACAAAAGGCACAATGCCGACTAAAGTACAAGAGGACTGACACTCATTCTCTGATTTGAACCTCTCCTGTGTGTCCGGTTTCAGATTCCGATGCTTCACTTCAGGTTTACTGTATCCCTTGGACCTTCTTATTGACGATGAAACACAGAAATTGCATCGGAATTAAATTCAAAAGGCACAATGCCGACTTAAGTACAAGAGGACTGACACTCTCACTTTCTATGATTTGAACCTCTCCTGCAAGTCCAGTTTTAGATTCCGATGCTTCACTTCAGGTTTAGTGTATACCGTGGACCTTCTTATTGATGATGAAACACAGAAATTGCATCCGAATTTAATACAAAAGGCACAATGCCGACTTCAGTAAAAGCGGACTGACACTCTCACTTTCTGCGATTTGAACCGCTCCTGTGAGTCCAGTTTTAGATTCCGATCTTCACTTCACGTTTACTGTATATCTTGCACCTTCTTATTGACGATGAAACACAGAAATTGCATCGGAATTAAATTCAAAAGGCACAATACCGACATAAGTACAAGAGGAGTGACACTCTAACTTTCTAAGATTTGAACCTCTTCTGTGAGTCCAGTTTTAGATTCCGATGCTTCACTTCAGGTTTACAGTATCCCTTGGACCTTCTTATTGACGATGAAACATAGACATTGCATCCGAAGTTAATACAAAAGGTACAATGCCGACTTAAGTAAAAGAAGACTGACACTCTCATTTTCTTTGATTTGAACCTGTCCTGTGAGTCCAGTTTTAGATTCCGATGCTTCACTTCAGGTTTACTGTTTACCTTGCACCATCTTATTGACGATGAAACACAGAAATTGCATTGGGATTAAATTCAAATTGCACAATGCCGACCTAAGTACTAGAGGACTGACACTCTAACTATCTATGATTTGAACCTGTCCTGTGAGTCCAGATTTAGATTCCGATGCTTCATTTCAGGTTTACTGTATCCCATGGACCTTATAATTGACGATGAAACACAGAAATTGCATCCGAATTTAATACAAAAGGCACAATGCCAACTTAAGCACAAGAGGACTGACACTCTCACTTTCTATGATTTGAACCTCTCCTGTGAGCCCAGTTTTAGATTCGGATGCTTCACATCAGGTTTACTGTATACCTTGCACATTCTTGTTGACGATGAAACTCAGAAATTGTATCCGAATTCAATACAAAAGGCACAATGCTGACTTAAGTACAAGAGGACTGACAATCTCCCTTTCTATGATTTGTACCTCCCCTGTGAGTCCAGTTTTAGATTCCGATGCTTCACATCAGGCTTACTGTATCCCTTCGACCTTCTTATTGATGATGAAACACAGAAATTGCATCCGAACTTAATACGAAAGGCACAATGCCGACTTAAGTACAAGAGGACTGACACTCTCACTTTCTATAATTTGAATTCTCCTGTAAGTCCAGTTTTAGATTCCGATGCTTCACTTCAGGTTTACTGTATACCTTGCACCTTCTTATTGACGATGAAACACAGAAATTGCATCGGAATTAAATTCAAAAGGCACATTGCCGACTTAAGTACAAGAGGACTGGCACTCTAACTATCTATGATTTGAACCTCTCCTGTGAGTCCAGATTTAGATTCCGATGCTTCACTTCAGTTTTACTGTATCCCATGGACCTTCTAATTGACGATGAAACACAGAAATTGCATCCGAATTTAATACAAAAGGCACAAAGTCAACTTAAGTACAAGAGGACTGACACTTTCACTTTCTATGATTTGAACCTTTCCTATGAGCCCAGTTTTAGATTCGGATGCTTCACTTCAGGTTTACTGTATACCTTGCACCTTCTTATTGACGATGAAACACAGAAAATGCATCCGAATTTAATACAAAATGCACAATGCCGACTTATGTAGAAGAGGACTGACACTCTCACTTTCTATGGTTTGAACCTCTCCTGTGAGTCCAGTTTTAGATTCCGATGCTTCACAGCAGGTTTATTGTATCCCTTGGCCCTTCTTATTGACGATGAAACACAGAAATTGCATCCGATTTTAATATAAAACGCACAATGCCGACTTAAATATTAGAGGATTGACACTCGCACTTTCTATGATTTGAACCTGTCCTGTGAGTCCAGTTTTAGATTCCGATGCTTCACTTCAGGTTTACAAATACTTTGCACCATCTTATTGACGATGAAACACAGAAATTGCATCGGGATTAAATTCAAAAGGCACAATGCCGACTTAAGTACAAGAGGACTGACACTGTAACTATCTATGATTTGAACCTCTCCTGTGAGTCCAGTTTTAGATTCCGATGCTTCACTTCAGGTTTACTGTATCCCTTGGACCTTCTTATTGAAGATGAAACACAGAAATTGCATCCGAATTTAATACAAAAGGCACAATGCCGACTTAAGTAAAAGCGGACTGACACTCTCTCTGTCTATGATTTGAACCTCTCCTGTGAGTCCAGTTTTAGATTCCGATGCTTCAAGTCAGGTTTACTGTATCCCTTGGACCATCTTACTGACGATGAAACACAGAAATTGTATCCGAATTTAATACAAATGGCACAATGCCGACTTAAGTACAAGAGGACTGACACTCTCGTTTTCTATGATTTGAACCTCTCCTGTGAGTCCAGTTTTAAATTCCGATGCTTCACTTCAGGTTTACTGTATACCTTGCACCATCTTATTGACGATGAAACACAGAAATTGCATCGGAATTTAATACAAAAGTCACAATACCGACTTAAGTAAAAGCGGACTGTCACTCTCACGTTCTATGATTTGAACCTCACCTGTGAGTCCATTTTTAGATTCCGATGCTTCACTTCAGGTTTACTGTATCCCTTGGACCTCCTTATTAACGATGAAACACAGAGTTTGCATCCGAATTTAATACAAATGGCACAATGCCGACTAAAGTACAGGAGGACTGACACCCATTCTCTGATTTGAACCTCTCCTTTGTGTCCGGTTTCAGATTCCGATGCTTCACTTCAGGTTTACTGTATCCCTTGGACCTTCCTATTGACGATGAAGCACAGATATTGCATCGGAAATAAATTAAAAGGCACAATGCCGACTTAAGTACAAGAGGACTGACACTCTCACTTTATATGATTTGAACCTGTCCTGTGAGTCCAGTTTTAGATTCCGACGCGTCACTTCAGGTTTTCTGTATACCTTGCACCTTCTTATTGACGATGAAACACAGAAATTGCATCGGAATTTAATACAAAAGGCACAATGCCGACATAATTACAAGAGGACTGACACTCTCAATTTCTATGATGTTTACCTCTCCTGTGAGTCCAGTTATAGATTCCGATGCTACACTTCAGGTTTAATGTATCCCTTACACCTTCTTATTGACGATGAAACACAGATATTGCATCCGAATTTAATACAAAAGGCTCAATGCCGACTTAAGTACAAGAGGACTGACACTCTCACTTTCTATGATTTGAACTCGTCCTGTAAGTCCAGTTTTAGATTCCGATGCTTCACTTCAGGTTTACTGTAACCATGGACCTTCTTATTGACAACGAAACACAGAAATTGCATCCGAATTTAATACAAAAGGCACAATGCCGACTTAAGTAAAAGCAGACTGACACTCTCACTTTCTGTGATTTGAACCTCTCCTGTGAGTCCAGTTTTAGATTCCGATGCTTCACTTCAGGTTTACTGTATACCTTGCACCTTCTTATTGACGATGAAACACAGAAATTGCATCGGAATTAAATTCAAAAGGCACAATGCCGACTTAAGTACAAGAAGGTGACACTCTAACTTTCTAAGATTTTAACCTCTACTGTGAGTCCAGTTTTGGATTCCGATGCTTTCACTTTAGGTTTACTGTATACCTTGGACCTTCTTATAGACGATGAAACACAGAAATTGCATCCGAATTTAATACAAGAGGCACAAGTCGACTTAAGTACAAGAGGACTGACACTCAAACATTCTATGGTTTGAACCTTTCCTGTGAGTCCAGTTTTAGATTCCGATGCTTCACTTCAGGTTTACTGTATCCCTTGGACCTTCTTATTGACGATGAAACACAGATATTGCATCCGAATTTAATATAAAGGCACAATGCCGACTTAAGTAACAGAAGACTGACACTTCCATTTTCTATGATTTGAACTTGTCCTGTGAGTCCAGTTTTAGATTCCGACGCATCACTTCAGGTTTACTGTATACCTTGCACCTTCTTATTGACGATGAAACACAGAAATTGCATCGGAATTTAATACAAAAGGCACAATGCCGACATAAGTACAAGAGGACTGACACTCTCACTTCCTATGATGTGAACCTCTCCTGTGAGTCCAGTTTTAGATTCCCATGCTTCACTTCAGGTTTAATGAAGCCCTTATGCCTTCTTATTCACGATGAAATACAGAAATTGCATCCGAATATAATACGAAAGACACAATGCCGACTTAAGTAAAAGAGGATTGACACTCTCTCTTTCTATAATTTGAACCTCTCCTTTGAGTCCAGTTTTGGATTCCGATGCTTCACTTCAGGTTTACTGTATCCCATGGACCTTCTTATTGACGATGAAGCACAGAAATTGCATCCGAACTTAATACGAAAGGCACAATGCCGACTTAAGTACAAGAGGACTGACACTCTCACTTTCTGTGATTTGAACCTCTCCTGTGAGTCCAGTTTTAGATTCCGATCCTTCACTTCAGGTTTAATGAATCCCTTATACCTTCTTATTCACGATGAAATACAGAAATTGCATCCGAATTTAATACAAAAGGCACAATGCCGACTTAAGTAAAAGAAGACTGACACTCTCATTTTCTATGATGTGAACCTGTCCTGTGAGTCCAATTTTAGATTCCGACGCGTCACTTCAGGATTTCTGTATACCTTGCACCTTGTTATTGACGATGAAACACAGAAATTGCATCGGAATTAAATTCAAAAGGCACAATGCCGACTTAAGTACAAGAGGAGTGACACTCTAACTTTCTAAGATTTGAACCTCTACTGGGAGTCCAGTTTTAGATTCCGATGCTTCACTTCAGGTTTACTGTATACCTTGGACCTTCTTATTGACGATGAAACACAGAAATTGCATCGGAATTAAATTCAAAAGGCACAATGCCGACATAAGTACAAGAGGACTGACACTCTAACTCTCTACGATTTGAACCTCTCCTGTGAGTTCGGTTTTAGATTCCGATGCTTCACTTCAGGTTTACTGTATACCTTACACCTTTATATAGACGATGAAACACAGATATTGCATCGGGATTAAATTCAAAATTCACAATGCCGACTTAAGTACAAGAGGACTGACACTCTAACTATCTATGATTTGAACCTCTCCTGTGAGTCCAGATTTAGATTCCGATGCTTCACTTCAGGTTTACTGTATCCCATGGACCTTCTAATTGACGATGAAACACAGAAATTGCATCCGAATTTAATACAAAAGGCACAATGCCAACTTAAGTACAAGAGGACTGACACTCTCACTTTCTATGATTTGAACCTCTCCTGTGAGCCCAGTTTTAGATTCGGATGCTTCACTTCAGGTTTACTCTATACTTTGCACCTTCTTATTGACGATGAAACACGGAAATTGCATCCGAATTTAATACAAAAGACACAATGCCGACTTAAGTACAAGAGGACGGACAATCTCCCTTTCTATGATTTGAACCTCTCCTGTGGGTCCAGTTTTAGATTCCGATGCTTCACTTCAGGTTTACTGTATCCCTTCGACCTTCTTATTGACGATGAAACACAGAAATTGCACCCGAACTCAATACGAAAGGCACAATGCCGACTTAAGTACAAGAGGACTGACACTCTCACTTTCTATGATTTGAACCACTCCTGTAAGTCCAGTTTTAGATTCCGATGCTTCACTTCAGGTATACTGTATACCTTGGACCTTCTTATTGACGATGAAACACAGAAATTGCATCCGAAGTTAATACAAAAGGTACAATCCCGACTTAAGTAAAAGAAGACTGACACTCTCATTTTCTATGATTTGAACCTGTCCTGTGAGTCCAGTTTTAGATTCCGATGGTTCACTTCAGGTTTACAGTATACCTTGCACCATCTTATTGACGATGAAACACAGAAATTGCATCGGGATTAAATTCAAAAGGCAAATTGCCGACTTAAGTACAAGAGGACTGACACTCTAACTATCTATGATTTGAACCTCTCCTGTGAGTCCAGTTTTAGATTCCGATGCTTCACTTCAGGTTTACTGTATCCCTTGGACCTTCTTATTGAAGATGAAACACAGAAATTGCATCCGAATTTAATACAAAAGGCACAATGCCGACTTAAGTAAAAGCGGTCTGACACTCTCTCTTTCTATGATTTGAAACTCTCCTGTGAGTCCAGTTTTAGATTCCGATGCTTCACTTCAGGTTTACTGTATCCCTTGGACCATCTTACTGACGATGAAACACAGAAATTGTATCCGAATTTAATACAAATGGCACAATGCCGACTTAAGTACAAGAGGACTGACACTCTCGTTTTCTATGATTTGAACCTCTCCTGTGAGTCCAGTTTTAAATTCCGATGCTTCACTTCAGGTTTACTGTATACCTTGCACCATCTTATTGACGATGAAACACAGAAATTGCATCGGAATTTAATACAAAAGTCACAATACCGACTTAAGTAAAGGCGGACTGTAACTCTCACTTTCTATGATTTGAACCTCACCTGTGAGTCCTGTTTTAGATTCCGATGCTTCACTTCAGGTTTACTGTATCCCTTGGACCTTCTTATTGACGATGAAACACAGAGTTTGCATCCGAATTTAATACAAAAGGCACAATGCCGACTAAAGTACAAGAGGACAGACACTAATTCTCTGATTTGAACCTCTCCTGTGTGTCCGGTTTAAGATTCCGATGCTTCACTTCAAGTTTACTGTATCCCTTGGACCTTCTTATTGACAATGAAACACAGAAATTGCATCGGAAATAAATTCAAAAGGCACAATGACGACTTAAGTACAAGAGGACTGACACTCTCACTTTCTATGATTTGAACCTCTCCTGTGAGTCCAGTTTTAGTTTCCGATGCTTCACTTCAGGTTTACTGTATACCTTGCACCTTCTTATTGACGATGAAACACAGAAATTGCATTCGAATTTAATACAAAATGCACAATGCCGACTTAAGTAGAAGAGGACTGTCAATCTCCCTTTCTATGATTTGAACCTCTCCTGCGAGTCCATTTTTAGATTCCGATGCTTCACTTCAGGTCTACTGTATCTCTTGGACCTTCTTATTGACGATGAAACACAGAAATTGCATCCGAACTTAATACGAAAGGCACAATGCCAACTTAAGTACAAGAGGACTGACACTCTCACTTTCTAGGATTTGAACCTCTCCTGCAAGTCCAGTTTTAGATTCCGATGCTTCACATCAGGTTTACTGTATACCTTGCACATTCTTATTGACGATGAAACACAGAAATTGCATCGGAATTAAATTCAAAAGGCACATTGCCGACTTAAGTACAAGAGGACTGGCACTCTAACTCTCTATGATTTGAACCTTTTCTGTGAGTTCGGTTTTAGATTCCGATGCTTCACTTCAGGTTTACTGTATACCTTACACCTTCATATTGACGATGAAACACAGATATTGCATCGGGATTAAATTCAAAAGGCACAATGCCGACTTAAGTACAAGAGGATTGACACTCTAACTATCTATGATTTGAACCTCTCGTGTGAGTCCAGATTTAGATTCCGATGCTTCACTTCAGGTTTACTGTATCCCATGGACCTTCTAATTGACGATGAAACACAGAAATTGCATCCGAATTTAATACAAAAGGCACAAAGCCAACTTAAGTACAAGAGGACTGACACTTTCACTTTCTATGATTTGAACCTTTCCTGTGAGCCCAGTTTTAGATTCGGATGCTTCACTTCAGGTTTACTGTATACCATGCACCTTCGTATTGACGATGAAACACAGAAATTGCATCCGAATTTAATACAAAATGCACAATGCCGACTTATGTAGAAGAGGACTGACACTCTCACTTTCTATGGTTTGAACCTCTCCTGTAAGTCCAGTTTTAGATTCCGATGCTTCACTACAGGTTTACTGTATACCTTGGACCTTTTTATTGACGATGAAACACAGAAATTGCATCCGAATTTAATACAAAAGTCACAATACCGACTTAAGTAAAAGCAGACTGTCACTCTCACTTTCTGTGATTTGAACCTCACCTGTGAGTCCTGTTTTAGATTCCGATGCTTCACTTCAGGTTTACTGTATCCCTTGGACCTTCCTATTGACGATGAAACACAGAGTTTGCATCCGAATTTAATACAAAAGGCACAATGCCGACTAAAGTACAAGACGACTGACACTCATTCTCTGATTTGAACCTCTCCTGTGTGTCCGGTTTCAGATTCCGATGCTTCACTTCAGGTTTACTGTATCCCTTGGACCTTCTTATTGACGATGAAACACAGAAATTGCATCGCAAATAAATTCAAAAGGCACAATGCCGACTTAAGTACAAGAGGACTGACACTCTCACTTTCTATGATTTGAACCTCTCCTGCAAGTCCAGTTTTAGATTCCGATGCTTCACTTCAGGTTTAGTGTATACCGTGGACCTTCTTATTGATGATGAAACACAGAAATTGCATCCGAATTTAATACAAAAGGCACAATGCCGACTTCAGTAAAAGCGGAATGACACTCTCACTTTCTGCGATTTGAACCGCTCCTGTGAGTCCAGTTTTAGATTCCGATCTTCACTTCACGTTTACTGTATATCTTGCACCTTCTTATTGACGATGAAACACAGAAATTGCATCGGAATTAAATTCAAAAGGCACAATACCGACTTAAGTACAAGAGGAGTGACACTCTAACTTTCTAAGATTTGAACCTCTTCTGTGAGTCCAGTTTTAGATTCCGATGCTTCACTTCAGGTTTACAGTATCCCTTGGACCTTCTTATTGACGATGAAACATAGACATTGCATCCGAAGTTAATACAAAAGGTACAATGCCCACTTAAGTAAAAGAAGACTGACACTCTCATTTTCTTTGATTTGAACCTGTCCTGTGAGTCCAGTTTTAGATTCCGATGCTTCACTTCAGGTTTACTGTTTACCTTGCACCATCTTATTGACGATGAAACACAGAAATTGCATCGGGATTAAATTCAAAATGCACAATGCCTACCTAAGTACTAGAGGACTGACACTCTAACTATCTATGATTTGAACCTGTCCTGTGAGTCCAGATTTAGATTCCGATGCTTCATTTCAGGTTTACTGTATCCCATGGACCTTATAATTGACGATGAAACACAGAAATTGCATCCGAATTTAATACAAAAGGCACAATGCCAACTTAAGCACAAGAGGACTGACACTCTCACTTTCTATGATTTGAACCTCTCCTGTGAGCCCAGTTTTAGATTCGGATGCTTCACATCAGGTTTACTGTATACCTTGCACATTCTTATTGACGATGAAACTCAGAAATTGTATCCGAATTCAATACAAAAGGCACAATGCTGACTAAAGTACAAGAGGACTGACAATCTCCCTTTCTATGATTTGAACCTCCCCTGTGAGTCCAGTTTTAGATTCCGATGCTTCACATCAGGCTTACTGTATCCCTTCGACCTTCTTATTGACGATGAAACACAGAAATTGCATCCGAACTTAATACGAAAGGCACAATGCCGACTTAAGTACAAGAGGACTGACACTCTCACTTTCTATAATTTGAATTCTCCTGTAAGTCCAGTTTTAGATTCCGATGCTTCACTTCAGGTTTACTGTATACCTTGCACCTTCTTATTGACGATGAAACACAGAAATTGCATCGGAATTAAATTCAAAAGGCACATTGCCGACTTAAGTACAAGAGGACTGGCACTCTAACTATCTATGATTTGAACCTCTCCTGTGAGTCCAGATTTAGATTCCGATGCTTCACTTCAGGTTTACTGTATCCCATGGACCTTCTAATTGACGATGAAACACAGAAATTGCATCCGAATTTAATACAAAAGGCACAAAGCCAACTTAAGTACAAGAGGACTGACACTTAAACTTTCTATGATTTGAACCTTTCCTGTGAGCCCAGTTTTAGATTCGGATGCTTCACTTCAGGTTTACTGTATACCTTGCACCTTCTTATTGACGATGAAACACAGAAAATGCATCCGAATTTAATACAAAATGCACAATGCCGACTTATGTAGAAGAGGACTGACACACTTACTTTCTGTGATTTGAACCTCTCCTGTAAGTCCAGTTTTAGATTGCGATGCTTCACTACAGGTTTACTGTATACCTTGGACCTTTTTATTGACGATGAAACACAGAAATTGCATTCGAATTTAATACAAAAGTCACAATGCCGACATAAGTAAAAGAGGACTGACACTCTCACTTTCTGTGATTTGAACCTCTCCTGTGAGTACAGTTTTAGATTCCGATGCTTCACTTCAGGTTTACTGTATATCTTGCACCTTCTTATTGCCGATGAAACACAGAAATTGCATCGGAAATAAATTCAAAAGGCACAATGCCGACTTCAGTACAAGAGGACTGACACTTTCACTTTCTATGATTTGAACCTTTCCTGTGAGCCCAGTTTTAGATTCGGATGCTTCACTTTAGGTTTACTGTATACCTTGCACCTTCTTATTGACGATGAAACACAGAAAATGCATTCGAATTTAATACAAAATGCACAATGCCGAGTTATGTAGAAGAGGACTGACACTCTAACTTTCTAAGATTTGAACCTCTACTGTGAGTCCAGTTTTGGATTCCGATGCCTCACTTCAGGTTTACTGTATACCTTGGACCTTCTTATTGACGATGAAAAACAGAAATTGCATCCGAATTTAATACAAAAGGAACAAGGCCGACTTAAGTACAAGAGGACTGATACTCTAACTTTCTATGGTTTGAACCTCTCCTGTGAGTCCAGTTTTAGATTCCGATGCTTCACAGCAGGTTTATTGTATCCCTTGGCCCTTCTTATTGACGATGAAACACAGAAATTGCATCCGATTTTAATATAAAACGCACAATGCCGACTTAAATATTAGAGGATTGACACTCGCACTTTCTATGATTTGAACCTGTCCTGTGAGTCCAGTTTTAGATTCCGATGCTTCACTTCAGGTTTACAAATACTTTGCACCATCTTATTGACGATGAAACACAGAAATTGCATCGGGATTAAATTCAAAAGGCACAATGCCGACTTAAGTACAAGAGGACTGACACTGTAGCTATCTATGATTTAAACCTCTCCTGTGAGTCCAGTTTTAGATTCCGATGCTTCACTTCAGGTTTACTGTATCCCTTGGACCTTCTTATTGAAGATGAAACACAGAAATTGCATCCGAATTTAATACAAAAGGCACAATGCCGACTTAAGTAAAAGCGGACTGACACTCTCTCTGTCTATGATTTGAACCTCTCCTGTGAGTCCAGTTTTAGATTCCGATGCTTCACGTCAGGTTTACTGTATCCCTTGGACCATCTTACTGACGATGAAACACAGAAATTGTATCCGAATTTAATACAAATGGCACAATGCCGACTTAAGTACAAGAGGACTGACACTCTCGTTTTCTATGATTTGAACCTCTCCTGTGAGTCCAGTTTTAAATTCCGATGCTTCACTTCAGGTTTACTGTATACCTTGCACCATCTTATTGACGATGAAACACAGAAATTGCATCGGAATTTAATACAAAAGTCACAATACCGACTTAAGTAAAAGCGGACTGTCACTCTCACGTTCTATGATTTGAACCTCACCTGTGAGTCCATTTTTAGATTCCGATGCTTCACTTCAGGTTTATTGTATCCCTTGGACCTTCTTATTAACGATGAAACACAGAGTTTGCATCCGAATTTAATACAAATGGCACAATGCCGACTAAAGTACAAGAGGACTGACACCCATTCTCTGATTTGAACCTCTCCTTTGTGTCCGGTTTCAGATTCCGATGCTTCACTTCAGGTTTACTGTTTCCCTTGGACCTTCCTATTGACGATGAAGCACAGATATTGCATCGGAAATAAATTAAAAGGCACAATGCCGACTTAAGTACAAGAGGACTGACACTCTCAATTTCTATGATTTGAACCTCTCCTGTGAGTCCAGTTTTAGTTTCCGATGCTTCACTTCAGGTTTACTGTATACCTTGCACCGTCTTATTGACGATGAAACACAGAAATTGCATCTGAATTTAATACAAAAGGCACAATGCCGACTTAAGTAGAAGAGGACTAACAATCTCCCTTTCTATGATTTGAACCTCTCCTGCGAGTCCATTTTTAGATTCCGATGCTTCACTTCAGGTTTACCGTATCTCTTGGACCTTCTTATTAACGATGAAACACAGAAATTGCATCCGAACTTAATACGAAAGGCACAATTCCAACTTAAGTACAAGAGGACTGACACTCTCACTTTCTATGAATTGAACCTCTCCTGTAAGTCCAGTTTTAGATTCCGATGCTTCACTTCAGGTTTAGTGTATACCGTGGACCTTCTTATTGACGACGAAACACAGAAATTGCATCCGAATTTAATACAAAAGGCACAAAGCCGACTTAAGTAAAAGCGGACTGACACTCTCACTTTCTGTGATTTGAACCGCTCCTGTGAGTCCAGTTTTAGATTCCGATGCTTCACTTCACGTTTACTGTATATCATGCACCTTCTTATTGACGATGAAACACAGAAACTGCATCGGAATTAAATTCAAAAGGCACAATACCGACTTAAGTACAAGAGGAGTGACACTCTAACTTTCTAAGAATTGAACCTCTACTGTGAGTCCAGTTTTGGATTCCGATGCTTCACTTCAGGTTTACTGTATTCCTTGGACCTTCTTATTGACGATGGAACACAGAAATTGCATCCGAATTTAATACAAAAGGCACAAGGCCGACTTAAGTAAAAGAAGACTGACACTCTCATTTTCTATGATTTGAACCTGTCCTGTGAGTCCAGTTTTAGATTCCGATGCTTCACTTCAGGTTTACAGTATCCCTTGGACCTTCTTATTGACGATGAAACACAGTAATTGCATCCGAATTTAATACAAAAGGCACAAAGCCGACTTAAGTAAAAGCGGACTGACACTCTCACTTTCTGTGATTTGAACCGCTCCTGTGAGTCCAGTTTTAGATTCCGATGCTTCACTTCACGTTTACTGTATATCATGCACCTTCTTATTGACGATGAAACACAGAAACTGCATCGGAATTAAATTCAAAAGGCACAATACCGACTTAAGTACAAGAGGAGTGACACTCTAACTTTCTAAGAATTGAACCTCTACTGTGAGTCCAGTTTTGGATTCCGATGCTTCACTTCAGGTTTACTGTATTCCTTGGACCTTCTTATTGACGATGGAACACAGAAATTGCATCCGAATTTAATACAAAAGGCACAAGGCCGACTTAAGTAAAAGAAGACTGACACTCTCATTTTCTATGATTTGAACCTGTCCTGTGAGTCCAGTTTTAGATTCCGATGCTTCACTTCAGGTTTACTGTATACCTTGCACCATCTTATTGACTATGAAACACAGAAATTGCATCGGGATTAAATTCTAAAGGCACAATGCCGACTTAAGTAAAAGCGGACTGACACTCTCACTTTCTATGATTTGAACCTCACCCGTGAGTCCAGTTTTAGATTCCGATGCTTCACTTCCGGTTTACTGTATCCCTTGGACCTTCTTTTTGACGATGAAACACAGAGTTTGCATCCGAATTTAATACAAAAGGCACAATACCGACTAAAGTACAAGAAGACTGGCACTCATTCTCTGATTTGAACCTCTCCTGTGTGTCCAGTTTCAGATTCCGATGCTTCACTTTAGATTTACTGTATCCCTTGGACCTTCTTATTGACGATGAAACACAGAAATTGCATCGGGATTAAATTCAAAAGGCACAATGCCGACTTAAGTACAAGAGGAGTGACACTCTAATTTTCTAAGGTTTGAACCTCTACTGGGAGTCCAGTTTTAGATTCCGAAGCTTCACTTCAGGTTTACTGTATACCTTGGACCTTCTTATTGACGATGAAACACAGAAATTGCATCCGAATTTAATACAAGAAGCACAATGCCGACTTGAATACAAGAGGACTGACACTCTAACTTTCTATGGTTTGAACCTCTCCTGTGAGTCCAGTTTTGGATTCCGATGCTTCACTACAGGTTTACTGTATCCCTTGGACCTTATTATTGACCATGGAACACAGAAATTGCATCCGAATTTAAAACAAATGGCACAATGCCGACTTAAGAACTAGAGGACTGACACTCTCACTTTCT
Organism: Schistocerca americana; assembly: GCF_021461395.2. NCBI lineage: Eukaryota > Metazoa > Arthropoda > Insecta > Orthoptera > Acrididae > Schistocerca > Schistocerca americana. The sequence continues at coordinate 39,419,653 of NC_060128.1, forward strand.
ATGATTTGAACCTCTCCTGTGAGTCCAGTTTTAGATTCCGATGCTGCACTACTGGTTTACTGTATACCTTGCACCGTCTTATTGACGATGAAACATAGATATTGCATCGGAATTAAATTCAAAAGGCACAATGCCGACTTAAGTACAAGAGGACTGACACCCTAACGTTCTATGATTTGAACCTCTCCTGTGAGTCCAGTTTTAGATTCCGATGCTTCACTTCAGGTTTACTGTATCCCTTGGACCTTCTTATTGATGATGAAACACAGAAATTGCATCGGAATTAAATTCAAAAGGCACAATGCCGACTTAAGTACAAGAGGACTGACACTCTAACTTTCTATGATTTCAACCTCTGCTGTGAGTCCAGTTTTAGATTCCGATGCTTCACTTCAGGTTTACTGTATCCCTTGGACCTTCTTATTGACAATGAAACACAGAAATTGCATCCGAATTTAATACAAAAGGCACAATGCCGACCTAAGTAAAAGAGGACTGACACTCTCTCTTTCTATGATTTGAACCTCTCCTGTGAGTCCAGTTTTAGTTTCCGATGCTTCACTTCAGGTTTACTGTATCCCTTGCACCATCTTACTGACGATGAAACACAGAAATTGTATCCGAATTTAATACAAATGGCACAATGCCGACTTAAGTACAAGAGGACTGACACTCTCGTTTTCTATGATTTGACCCTCTCCTGTTTGTCCAGTTTCAAATTCCGATAATTCACTTCAGGTTTACTGTATACCTTGCACCATATTTTGACGATGAAACACAGAAATTGCATCGGAATTTAATACAAAAGTCACAATGCCGACTTAAGTAAAAGCGGGCTGACACTCTCACTTTCTATGATTTGAACCTCACCTGTGAGTCCTGTTTTAGATTCCGATGCTTCACTTCAGGTTTACTGTATCCCTTGGACCTTCTTATTGACGATGAAACACAGAAATTGCATTCGAATTTAATACAAAACGCACAATGCCGACTTAAATTCTAGAGGACTGACACTCGCACTTACTATGATTAGAACCTTTTCTGTGAGTCCAGTTTTAGATTCCGATGCTTCACTTCAGGTTTACAGTATCCCTTGGACCTTCTTATTGACGATGAAACACAGAAATTGCATCCGAAGTTGATACAAAAGGTACAATGCCGACTTAAGTAAAAGAAGACTGACACTCTCATTTTCTATGATTTGAACCTGTCCTGTGAGTCCAGTTTTAGATTCCGATCCTTCACTTCGGGTTTACTGTATACCTTGCACCATCTTATTGACTATGAAACACAGAAATTGCATCGGGATTAAATTCTAAAGGCACAATGCCGACTTAAGTAAAAGCGGACTGACACTCTCACTTTCTATGATTTGAACCTCACCCGTGAGTCCAGTTGTAGATTCCGATGCTTCAATTCCGGTTTACTGTATCCCTTGGACCTTCTTTTTGACGATGAAACACAGAGTTTGCATCCGAATTTAATACAAAAGGCACAATACCGACTAAAGTACAAGAGGACTGGCACTCATTCTCTGATTTGAACCTCTCCTGTGTGTCCAGTTTCAGATTCCGATGCTTCACTTTAGGTTTACTGTATCCCTTGGACCTTCTTATTGACGATGAAACACAGGAATTGCATCGGGATTAAATTCAAAAAGCACAATGCCGACATAAGTACAAGAGGAATGCCACTCTCACTTTCTATGATGTGATCGTCTCCTGTGGGTCCAGTTTTAGATTCCGATGCTGCACTACAGGTTTACTGTATACCTTGCACCGTCTTATTGACGATGAAACATAGATATTGCATCGGAATTAAATTCAAAAGGCACAATGCCGACTTAAGTACAAGAGGACTGACACCCTAACGTTCTATGATTTGAACCTCTCCTGTGAGTCCAGTTTTAGATTCCGATGCTTCACTTCAGGTTTACTGTATCCCTTGGACCGTCTTATTGATGATGAAACACAGAAATTGCATCGGAATTAAATTCAAAAGGCACAATGCCGACTTAAGTATAAGAGGACTGACACTCTAACTTTCTATGATTTCAACCTCTGCTGTGAGTCCAGTTTTAGATTCCGATGCTTCACTTCAGGTTTACTGTATCCCTTGGACCTTCTTATTGACAATGAAACACAGAAATTGCATCCGAATTTAATACAAAAGGCACAATGCCGACCTAAGTAAAAGAGGACTGACACTCTCTCTTTCTATGATTTGAACCTCTCCTGTGAGTCCAGTTTTAGTTTCCGATGCTTCACTTCAGGTTTACTGTATCCCTTGCACCATCTTACTGACGATGAAACACAGAAATTGTATCCGAATTTAATACAAATGGCACAATGCCGACTTAAGTACAAGAGGACTGACACTCTCGTTTTCTATGATTTGACCCTCTCCTGTTTGTCCAGTTTCAAATTCCGATAATTCACTTCAGGTTTACTGTATACCTTGCACCATATTTTGACGATGAAACACAGAAATTGCATCGGAATTTAATACAAAAGTCACAATGCCGACTTAAGTAAAAGCGGGCTGACACTCTCACTTTCTATGATTTGAACCTCACCTGTGAGTCCTGTTTTAGATTCCGATGCTTCACTTCAGGTTTACTGTATCCCTTGGACCTTCTTATTGACGATGAAACACAGAAATTGCATTCGAATTTAATACAAAACGCACAATGCCGACTTAAATTCTAGAGGACTGACACTCGCACTTACTATGATTTGAACCTCTTCTGTGAGTCCAGTTTTAGATTCCGATGCTTCACTTCAGGTTTACAGTATCCCTTGGACCTTCTTATTGACGATGAAACACAGAAATTGCATTCGAATTTAATACAAAACGCACAATGCCGACTTAAATTCTAGAGGACTGACACTCGCACTTACTATGATTTGAACCTCTTCTGTGAGTCCAGTTTTAGATTCCGATGCTTCACTTCAGGTTTACAGTATCCCTTGGACCTTCTTATTGACGATGAAACACAGAAATTGCATCCGAAGTTAATACAAAAGGTACAATGCCGACTTAAGTAAAAGAAGACTGACACTCTCATTTTCTATGATTTGAACCTGTCCTGTGAGTCCAGTTTTAGATTCCGATGCTTCACTTCAGGTTTACTGTATACCTTGCACCATCTTATTGACTATGAAACACAGAAATTGCATCGGGATTAAATTCTAAAGGCACAATGCCGACTTAAGTAAAAGCGGACTGACACTCTCACTTTCTATGATTTGAACCTCACCCGTGAGTCCAGTTGTAGATTCCGATGCTTCAATTCCGGTTTACTGTATCCCTTGGACCTTCTTTTTGACGATGAAACACAGAGTTTGCATCCGAATTTAATACAAAAGGCACAATACCGACTAAAGTACAAGAGGACTGGCACTCATTCTCTGATTTGAACCTCTCCTGTGTGTCCAGTTTCAGATTCCGATGCTTCACTTTAGATTTACTGTATCCCTTGGACCTTCTTATTGACGATGAAACACAGAAATTGCATCGGGATTAAATTCAAAAGGCACAATGCCGACTTAAGTACAAGAGGAGTGACACTCTAATTTTCTAAGGTTTGAACCTCTACTGGGAGTCCAGTTTTAGATTCCGAAGCTTCACTTCAGGTATACCTTGGACCTTCTTATTGACGATGAAACACAGAAATTGCATCCGAATTTAATACAAGAAGCACAATGCCGACTTGAATACAAGAGGACTGACACTCTAACTTTCTATGGTTTGAACCTCTCCTGTGAGTCCAGTTTTGGATTCCGATGCTTCACTACAGGTTTACTGTATCCCTTGGACCTTATTATTGACCATGAAACACAGAAATTGCATCCGAATTTAATACAAATGGCACAATGCCGACTTAAGAACTAGAGGACTGACCCTCTCACTTTCTATGATTTGAACCTCTCCTGTGAGTCCAGTTTTAGATTCCGATGCTTCACTACAGGTTTACTGTATACCTTGCACCGTCTTATTGACGATGAAACACAGATATTGCATCGGAATTAAATTCAAAAGGCACAATGCCAACTTAAGTACAAGAGGACTGACACCCTAACGTTCTATGATTTGAACCTCTCCTGTGAGTCCAGTTTTAGATTCCGATGCTTCACTTCAGGTTTACTGTATCCCTTGGACCTTCTTATTGATGATGAAACACAGAAATTGCATCGGAATTAAATTCAAAAGGCACAATGCCGACTTAAGTACAAGAGGACTGACACTCTAACTTTCTATGATTTCAACCTCTGCTGTGAGTCCAGTTTTAGATTCCGATGCTTCACTTCAGGTTTACTGTATCCCTTGGACCTTCTTATTGATGATGAAACACAGAAATTGCATCGGAATTAAATTCAAAAGGCACAATGCCGACTTAAGTACAAGAGGACTGACACTCTAACTTTCTATGATTTCAACCTCTGCTGTGAGTCCAGTTTTAGATTCCGATGTTTCACTTCAGGTTTACTGTATCCCTTGGACCTTCTTATTGACGATGAAACACAGAGTTTGCATCCGAATCTAATACAAAGGGCACAATGCCGACTAAAGTACAAGAGGACTGACACTCATTCTCTGATTTGAATCTCTCCTGTGTGTCTAGTTTCAGATTCCGATGCTTCACTTTGAGTTTACTGTATCCCTTGGACCTTCTTATTGACGATGAAACACAGAAATTGCATCGGGATTAAATTGAAAAGGCACAATGACGACTGAAGTACAAGAGGAGTGACACTATAATTTTCTAAGATTTGAACCTCTACTGGGAGTCCAGTTTTAGATTCCGAAGCTTCACTTCAGGTTTACTGTATACCTTGGACCTTCGTATTGACGATGAAACACAGAAATTGCATCCGAATTTAATACAAAAGGCACAATGCCGACTTAAGTACAAGAGCACTGACACTCTAACTTTCTATGGTTTGAACCTCTCCTGTGAGTCCAGTTTTGGATTCCGATGCATCACTTCAGGTTTACTGTATACCTTGCACAGTCTTATTGACGATGAAACACAAATATTGCATCGGAATTAAATTCAAAAGGCACAATGCCGACTTAAGTACAAGAGGAGTGACACTCTAACTTTCTAAGATTTGAACCTCTACTGGGAGTCCAGTTTTAGATTCCGATGCTTCACTTCAGGTTTACTGTATACCTTGGACCTTCTTACTGACGATGAAACACAGAAATTGCATCCGAATTTAATACAAAAGGCACAATGACGACTTAAGTACAAGAGGACTGACACTGTAACTTTCTATGATTTGAACCTCTCCTGTGAGTCCAGTTTTAGATTCCGATGCTTCACTTCAGGTTTACTGTATCCCTTGCACCATCTTACTGACGATGAAACACAGAAATTGTATCCGAATTTAATACAAATGGCACAATGCCGACTTAAGTAGAAGAGGACTGACACTCTTGTTTTCTATGATTTGAACCTCTCCTGTGAGTCCAGTTTCAAATTCCGATAATTCACTTCAGGTTTACTGTATACCTTGCACCATATTTTTGACGATGAAACACAGAAATTGCATCGGAATTTAATACAAAAGTCACAATGCCGACTTAAGTAAAAGCGGGCTGACACTCTCACTTTCTATGATTTGAACCTCACCTGTGAGTCCTGTTTTAGATTCCGATGCTTCACTTCAGGTTTACTGTATCCCTTGGACCTTCTTGTTGACGATGAAACACAGAGTTTGCATCCGAATCTAATACAAAAGGCACAATGCCGACTAAAGTACAAGAGGACTGACACTCATTCTCTGATTTGAATCTCTCCTGTGTTGTCTAGTTTCAGATTCCGATGCTTCACTTTGAGTTTACTGTATCCCTTGGACCTTCTTATTGACGATGAAACACAGAAATTGCATCGGGATTAAATTGAAAAGGCACAATGACGACTGAAGTACAAGAGGAGTGACACTATAATTTTCTAAGATTTGAACCTCTACTGGGAGTCCAGTTTTAGATTCCGAAGCTTCACTTCAGGTTTACTGTATACCTTGGACCTTCGTATTGACGATGAAACACAGAAATTGCATCCGAATTTAATACAAAAGGCACAATGCCGACTTAAGTACAAGAGCACTGACACTCTAACTTTCTATGGTTTGAACCTCTCCTGTGAGTCCAGTTTTGGATTCCGATGCATCACTTCAGGTTTACTGTATACCTTGCACCGTCTTATTGACGATGAAACACAGATATTGCATCGGAATTAAATTCAAAAGGCACAATGCCGACTTAAGTACAAGAGGAGTGACACTCTAACTTTCTAAGATTTGAACCTCTACTGGGAGTCCAGTTTTAGATTCCGATGCTTCACTTCAGGTTTACTGTATACCTTGGACCTTCTTACTGACGATGAAACACAGAAATTGCATCCGAATTTTATACTAAAGGCACAATGACGACTTAAGTACAAGAGGACTGACACTGTAACTTTCTATGGTTTGAACCTCTCCTGTGAGTCCAGTTTTAGATTCCGATGCTTCACTACAGGTTTACTGTATCTTTTGGACCTTCTTATTGATGATGAAACACAGAAATTGCATCCGAATTTAATACAAATGTCACAATACCGACTTAAGAACTAGAGGACTGGCACTCTCACTTTCTATGTTTTGAACCTCTCCTGTGAGTCCAGTTTTGATTCCGATAATTCACTTCAGGGTTACTGTATAACTTGCACCGTCTTATTGACGATGAAACACAGATATTGCATCGGAATTAAATTCAAAAGTCACAATGCCGACTTAAGTACAAGAGGACCGATACTCTAACTTTCAATGATTTGAACCTCTCTTGTGAGTCCAGATTTAGATTCCGATGCTTCACTTCAGGTTTACTGTATCCCTTGGACCTTCTTATTGACAATGAAACACAGAAATTGCATCCGAATATAATACAAAAGGCTCAATGACGACTTAAGTTCAAGAGGACTGACACTCTAACTTTCTGTGCTTTCAACCTCTCCTGTGAGTCCAGTTTTAGATTCCGATGCTTCTCTTCAGGTTTACTGTATCCCTTGGACCTTCTTATTGACGATGAAACACAAAAATAGCATCCGAATTTCATACAAAAGGCACAATGCCGACTTCAGTACAAGAGGACTGACACTCTCACTTTCTATGATTTGAACCTCTCCTGTGAGTCCAGTTTTAGATTCCGACGCGTCACTTCAGGTTTACTGTATCCCTTGGACCTTCTTATTGAAGATGAAACACAGAAATAGCATCCGAATTTAATAGAAAAGCCACAATGCCGACTTAAGTAAAAGCGGACTGACACTCTCTCTTTCTATGATTTGAACCTCTCCTGTGAGTCCAGTTTTAGATTCCGATGCTTCACTTCAGGTTTACTGTATCCCTTGGACCTTTTTATTGACGATGAAAGACAGAAATTGCATCCGAACTTAATATGAAAGGCACAATGCCGACTTAAGTACAAGAGGAGTGACACTCTAACTTTCTAAGATTTGAACCTCCACTGGGAGTCCAGTTTCAGATTCCGATGCTCACTTCAGGTTTACTGTATACCTTGGACCTTCTTATTGACGATGAAACACAGAAATTGCATCCGAATTTAATACAAGAGGCACAATGCCGACTTAAGAACAAGGGGACTGACACTCTAACTTTCTATGATTTGAACCTCTCCTGTGAGTCCAGTGTTGGATTCCAATGCTTCACTTCAGGTTTACTGTATACCATGCACCGTCTTATTGACGATAAAACTCAGATATTGCATCGGAATTAGATTCAAAATTCACAATGCCGACTTAAGTACAAGAGGACTGACACTCTAACTCTCTATGATTTCAACGTCTCCTGTGAGTTCAGTTTTAGATTCCGATGCTTCACTTCAGGTTTACTGTATACCTTACACCTTCATATTAACGATGAAACACAGAAATTGCATCGGGATTAAATTGAAAAGGCACAATGCCGACTTAAGAACAAGAGGACTGACACTCTAACTATCTATGATTTGAACCTCTCCTGTGAGTCCAGATTTAGATTCCGATGCCTCACTTCAGGTTTACTGTATCCCTTGGACCTTCTAAATGACGATGGAACACAGAAATAGCATCCGAATTTAATACAAAAGACACAATGCAGACTTAAGTAAAAGCGGACTGACACTCTCTTTTTATATGATTTGAACCTCTCCTGTGAGTCCAGTTTTAGATTCCGATGCTTCACTTCAGGTTTACTGTATACCTTGCACCTTCTTATTGACGATGAAACACAGAAATTGCATCGGAATTAAATTCAAAAGGCACAATGCCGACTTAAGTACAAGAGGACTGACACTCTAAATTTCTATGATTTGAACCTCTGCTGTGAGTCCAGTTTTAGATTCCGATGCTTCACTTCGGGTTTACTGTATCCCTTGGACCTTCTTATTGACAATGAAACACAGAAATTGCATCGGAATTAAATTCGAAAGGCACAATGCCGACTTAAGTAAAGAGAACTGACACTCTAACTCTCTATGATTTGAACCTCTCCTGTGAGTCCAGTTTTAGATTCCGATGCTTCACTTCAGGTTTACTGTATCCCTTGGACCTTCTTATTGACGATGAAACACAGAGTTTGCATCCGAATTTAATACAAAAGGCACAATGACGACTTAAGTACAAGAGGACTGACACTCTAACTTTCTATGCTTTGAACCTCTCCTGTGAGTCCAGTTTTAGATTCCGATGCTTCACTTCAGGTTTACTGTATCCCTTGGACCTTCTTATTGACGATGAAACACAAAAATTGCATCCGAATTTATTACAAAAGGCACAATGCCGACTTAAGTACAAGAGGACTGACACTCTCACCTTCTATGATTTGAACCTCTCCTGTGAGTCCAGTTTTAGATTCCGATGCTTCACTTCAGGTATACTGTATCCCTTGGACCTTCTTATTGACGATGAAACACAGAAATTGCTTCCGAATTTAATACAAAAGGCACAATGCCGACTTAAGTAAAAGAAGACTGACACTCTCATTTTCTATGATTTGAACCTGTCCTGTGAGTCCAGTTGCAGATTCCGACGGGTCACTTCAGGTTTACTGTATACCTTGCACGTTCTTATTGACGATGAACCACAGAAATTGCATCGGAATTTAATACAAAAGGCACAATGCCGACATAAGTACAAGAGGACTGACACTCTCACTTTCTATGATGTGAACCTCTCCTGTGAGTCCAGTTTTTGATTCCTATGCTTCACTTCAGGTTTAATGTATCCCTTGGACCTTCTTATTAACGATGAAATACAGAAATTGCATCCGAATTTAATACGAAAGGCACAATGCCGACTTAAGCAAAAGAGGATTGACACTCTCTCTTTATATGATTTGAACCTCTCCTGTGAGTCCAGTTTTAGATTCCGATGCTTCACTTCAGGTTTACTGTATCCCTTGCACCTTCTTTTTGACGATGAAACACAGAGTTTGCATCCGAGTTTAATACAAAAGGCACAATGCCGACTAAAGTACAAGAGGACTGTCACTCATTCTCTGATTTGAACCTCTCCTGTGTGTCCAGTTTCAGATTCCGATGCTTCACTTTAGGTTTACTATATCCCTTGGACCTTCTTATTGACGATGATACACAGAAATTGCATCGGGATTAAATTCAAAAGGCACAATGCCGACTTAAGTACAAGAGGAGTGACACTCTAACTTTCTAAGGTTTGAACCTCTCCTGTGAGTCCAGTTTTGGATTCCGATGCTTCACTACAGGTTTACTGTATCCCTTGGACCTTATTATTGGCCATGAAGCACAGAAATTGCATCCGAATTTAATAAAAACGGCACAATGCCGACTTAAGAACTAGAGGACTGACACTCTCACTTTCTATGATTTGAACCTCTCCTGTGAGTCCAGTTTTGGATTCCGATGCTTCACTACAGGTTTACTGTATACCTTGCACCGTCTTATTGACGATGAAACACAGATATTGCATCGGAATTAAATTCAAAAGGCACAATGCCGACTTAAGTACAAGAGGACTGACACCCTAACGTTCTATGATTTGAACCTCTCCTGTAGTGTACAGTTTTAGATTCCGATGCTTCACTTCAGGTTTACTGTATCCCTTGGACCTTCTTATTGACGATGAAACACAGAAATTGCATCGGAATTAAATTCAAAAGGCACAATGCCGACTTAAGTACAAGAGGACTGACACTCTAACTTTCTATGATTTCAACCTCTGCTGTGAGTCCAGTTTTAGATTCCGATGCTTCAATTCAGGTTTACTGTATCCCTTGGACCTTCTTATTGACAATGAAACACAGAAATTGCATCCGAATTTAATACAAAAGGCACAATGCCGACTTAAGTAAAAGAGGACTGACACTCTCTCTTTCTATGATTTGAACCTCTCCTGTGAGTCCAGTTTTAGATTCCGATGCTTCACTTCAGGTTTACTGTATCCCTTGCACCATCTTACTGACGATGAAACACAGATTGTATCCGCATTTAATACAAATGGCACAATGCCGACTTAAGTACAAGAGGACTGACACTCTCGTTTTCTATGATTTGAACCTCTCCTGTGAGTCCAGTTTTAAATTCCGATGCTTCACATCAGGTTTACTGTATACCTTGCACCATCTTTTTGACGATGAAACACAGAAATTGCATCGGAATTTAATACAAAAGTCACAATGCCGACTTAAGTAAAAGCAGACTGACACTCTCACTTTCTATGATTTGAACCTCACCTGTGAGTTCAGTTTTAGATTCCGATGCTTCACTTCAGGTTTTTTGTATCCCTTGCACCTTCTTATTGACGATGAAACACAGAGTTTGCATCCGAGTTTAATACAAAAGTCACAATGCCGACTAAAGTACAAGAGGACTGGCACTCATTCTCTGATTTGAACCTTTAATGTGTGTCCAGTTTCAGATTCCGATGCTTCACTTTAGGTTTACTGTATCCCTTGGACCTTCTTATTGACGATGAAACACAGAAATTGCATCGGGTATAAATTCAAAAGGCACAATGCCGACTTAAGTACAAGAGGAGTGACACTTTAACCTTCTAAGGTTTGAACCTCTACTGGGAGTCCAGTTTTAGATTCCGAAGCTTCACTTAAGGTTTACTGTATACCTTGGACCTTCTTATTGACGATGAAACACAGAAATTGCATCCGAATTTAATACAAGAGGCACAATGCCGACTTAAGTAAAAGAGGACTGACACTCTAATTTTCTATGGTTTGAACCTCTCCTGTGAGTCCAGTTTTGGATTCCGATGCTTCACTACAGGTTTACTGTATCCCTTGGACCTTATTATTGACCATGAAACACAGAAATTGCATCCGAATTTAATACAAATGGCACAATGCCGACTTAAGAACTAGTGGACTGACACTCTCACTTTCTATGATTTGAACCTCTCCTGTGAGTCCAGTTTTGGATTCCGATGCTTCACTACAGGTTTACTGTATACCTTGCACCGTGTTATTGACGATGAAACACAGATATTGCATCGGAATTAAATTAAAAAGGCACAATGCCGACTTAAGTACAAGAGGACTGACACCCTAACGTTCTATGATTTGAACGTCTCCTGTGAGTCCAGTTTTAGATTCCGATGCTTCACTTAGGGTTTACTGTATCCCTTGGACCTTCTTATTGACAATGAAACACAGAAATTGCATCCGAATTTAATACAAAAGGCACAATGCCGACTTAAGTAAGAGAGGACTGACACTCTCTCTTTCTATGATTTGAACCTCTCCTGTGAGTCCAGTTTTAGATTCCGATGCTTCACTTCAGGTTCACTGTATCCCTTGCACCATCTTACTAACGATGAAACACAGATTGTATCCGCATTTAATACAAATGGCACAATGCCGACTTAAGTACAAGAGGACTGACACTCTCGTTTTCTATGATTTGAACCTCTCCTGTGAGTCCAGTTTTAAATTCCGATGCTTCACTTCAGGTTTACTGTATCCCTTGGACCTTCTTATTGACGATGAAACACAGAGTTTGCATCCGAATTTAATACATAAGGCATATGCCGACTAAAGTACAAGAGGACTGACACTCATTCTCTGATTTGAAACTCTCCTGTGTGTCTAGTTTCAGATTCCGATGCTTCACTTTAGGTTTACTGTATCCCTTGGACCTTCTTGTTGACGATGAAACACAGAAATTGCATCGGGATTAAATTCAAAAGGCACAATGACGACTGAAGTACAAGAGGAGTGACACTATAATTTTCTAAGATTTGAACCTCTACTGGGAGTCCAGTTTTAGATTCCGAAGCTTCACGTCAGGTTTACTGTATATCTTGGACCTTCGTATTGACGATGAAACACAGAAATTGCATCCGAATTTAATACAAAAGGCACAATGCCGACTTAAGTACAAGAGGACTGACACTCTAACTTTCTATGGTTTGAACCTCTCCTGTGAGTCCAGTTTTGGATTCCGATGCTTCACTACAGGTTTACTGTATCCGTTGGACCTTCTTATTGACCATGATACACAGAAAATGCATCCGAATTTAATACAAATGGCACAATGCCGACTTAAGAACTAGAGGACCGACTCTCTCACTTTCTATGATTTGAGCCTCTCCTGTGAGTCCAGTTTTGGATTCCGATGCTTCACTTCAGGTTTACTGTATCCCTTTTACCTTCTTATTGACGATGAGACATAGAAATTGCATCCGAATTTCATACAAAAGGCACAATGCCGACTTAAGTACAAGAGGACTGACACACTAACTGTCTATGTTTTGAACCTCTCCTGTGAGTCCAGTTTTAGATTCCGATGCTTCACTTCAGGTTTACTGTATCCCTTGGTCCTTCTCATTGACGATGAAACACAGAGTTTGCATCCGAATTTAATACAAAAGACACAATGACGACGTAAGTACAAGAGGACTGACACTCTAACTTTCTATGCTTTGAACTTCTCCTGTGAGTCCAGTTTTAGATTCCGATGCTTCACTTCAGGTTTACTGTATCCCTTGGACCTTCTTATTGACGATGAAACACAGAAATTGCATCCGAACTTAATACGAAAGGCATAATGCCGACTTAAGTACAAGAGGACTGACACTCTCACTTGCTATGATTTGAACCTCTCCTGTAATCCAGTATTAGATTCCGATGCTTCACTTCAGGTTTAGTGTATACCTTGGACCTTCTTATTGACGATGAAACACAGAAATTGCATCCGAATATAATGCAAAAGGCAAATAGCCGACTTAAGTAAAAGCGGACTGACACTCTCACTTTCTGTGATTTGAACCTCTCCTGTGAGTCCAGTTTTAGATTCCGATGCTTCACTTCAGGTTTACTGTATACCTTGCACCTTCTTATTGACGATGAAACACAGAAATTGCATCGGAATTAAATTCAAAAGACTTAATGCCGACTTAAGTACAAGAGGAGTGACACTCTAACTTTCTAAGATTTGAACCTCTACTGGGAGTCCAGTTTTAGATTCCGATGGTTCACTTCAGGTTTACTGTATCCCCTGGACCTTCTTATTGACGATGAAACACAGAAATTGCATCCGAATTTAATACAAAAGGCACAATGTCGACTTAAGTACAAGAGGACTGACACTGTAACTTTCTATGGTTTGAACCTCTCCTGTGAGTCCAGATTTAGATTCCGATGCTTCACTACAGGTTTACTGTATCCTTTGGACCTTCTTATTGACGATGAAACACAGAAATTGCATCCGAATTTAATACAAATGGCACAATGCCGACTTAAGAACTAGAGGACTGGCACTCTCACTTTCTATGATTTGAACCTCTCCTGTGAGTCCAGTTTTGGATTCCGATAATTCATTTCAGGGTTACTGTATAACTTGCACCGTCTTATTGACGATGAACCACAGATATAGCATCCGAATTTAATACAAAATGCACAATGCCGACTTAAGTAAAAGAAGAATGACACTCTCATTTTCTATGATTTGAGCCCGTCCTGTGAGTCCAGTTTTAGATTCCGACGCGTCATTTCAGGTTTCCAGTATACCTTGCACGTTCTTATTGACGATGAAACACAGAAATTGCATCGGAATGTAATACATAAGGGACAATGCCGACATAAGTACAAGAGGACTGACACTCTCACTTTCTATGATGATAACCTCTCCTGTGAGTCCAGTTTTAGATTCCGATGCTTCACTTCAGGTTTAATGTATCCCTTGGACCTTCTTATTGACGATGAAATACAGAATTTGCATCCAAATTTAATACAAAAGGCATAATGCCGATTAAGGTAAAAGAGGATTGACACTCTCTCTTTCTATGATTTGAACCTCTCCTGTGAGACCAGTTTTATATTCCGATGCTTCACTTCTGGTTTACTGTATACCTTGCACCTTCTTATTGACGATGAAACACAAAAATTGTATCCGAATTTAATACAAAAGGCACAATGCCGACTAAAGTACAAGAGGACTGACAATCTCCCTTTCTATGATTTGAACCTCTCCTGTGAGTCAAGTTTTAGATTCCGATGGTTCCGTTCAGGTTTACTGTATACCTTGCACCTTCTTATTGACGATGAAACACAGAAATTGCATCGGAATTAAATTCAAAAGGCACAATGCCGACTTAAGTACAAGAGGACTTACACTCTATCTATGATTTGAACCTCACCTGTCAGTCCAGATTTAGATTCCGATGCATCACTTCAGGTTTACTGTATCCCTTGGACCTTCTAATTGACGATGAAACACAGAAATTGCATCAAAATTTAATACAGAAGGCACAATGACATCTTAAGTACAAGAGGACTGACACTCTCACTTTCTATAATCTGAACCTCTCCTGTGAGCCCAGTTTTATATTCCGATGCTTCACTTCTGGTTTACTGTATACCTTGCACCTTCTTATTGACGATGAAACACAGAAATTGTATCCGAATTTAATACAAAAGGCACAATGCCGACTTAAGTACAAGAGGACTGACAATATCCCTTTCAACGATTTAAACCTCTACTGTGAGTTCAGTTTTAGATTCCGATGCATCACTTCAGGTTCACTGTATCCCTTGGACCTTCTTATTGACGATGAAACACAGAAATTACATCCGAATTTAATACAAAAGGCACAATGCCGACTTAAGTAAAAGAGGACTGACACTCTCACTTCCTGTGATTTTAGCCTCTCCTGTGAGTCCAGTTTTACATTTTGATGCTTCACTTCAGGTTAACTGTATACCTTGCACCTTCGTATTGATGATGAAACACCGAAATTGCATCCGAATTTAATACAAAAGGCACAAGTCCGACTTAAGTACAAGAGGACTGACACTCTAACTATCTATGATTTGAACCTCTCCTGTGAGTCCAGTTTTAGATTCCGATGCTTCACTTCAGGTTTACTGTATCCCTTGGACCTTCTTATTGAAGATGAAACACAGAAATAGCATCCGAATTTAATAGAAAAGGCACAATGCCGACTTAAGTAAAAGCAGACTGACACTCTCTCTTTCTATGATTTGAACCCATCCTGTGAGTCCAGTTTTAGATTCCGATGCTTCACTTCAGATTTACTGTTTCCCTTAGACCATCTTACTGACGTTGAAACACAGAAATTGTATCCGAATTTAATACAAAAGGCACAATGCCGACTTAAGTACAAGAGGACTGACAGTCTCGTTTTCTATGATTTGAACCTCTCCTGTGAGTCCAGTTTTAAATTCCGATGCTTCACTTCAGGTTTACTGTATACCTTGCACCATCTTATTGACGATTAAACACAGAAATTGCATCGGAATTTAATACAAAAGTCACAATGTTAACTTAAGTAAAAGCGGACTGACACTCTCACTTTCTATGATTTGAACCTCTCCTGTGAGTCCAGTTTTAGATTCCGATGCTTCACTTCAGGTTTACTGTATCCCTTGGTCCTTCTTATTGACGATGAAACACAGAAATTGCATCCGAATATAACACAAACGGCACAATGCCAACTTAAGTACAAGAGGACTGACACTCTCACTTTCTATGATTTGAACCTCTCTCGTGAGTCCAGTTTTGGATTCCGATGCTTCACTTCAGGTTAACTGTATACCATGCACCTTCTTATTGACGATGAAACACAGAGTTTGCATCCGAATTTAATACAAAAGGCACAATGCCGACTAAAGTACAATAGGACTGACACTCATTCTCTGTTTTGAACCTCTCCTGTGAGTCCAGTTACAGATTCCGATGCTTCACTTCAGGTTTACTGTATCCCTTTGACCTTCTTATTGACGATGAAACACAGAAATTGCATCCGAATTTAATACAAAAGGCACAATGCCGACTTAAGTAAAAGAGGATTGACACTCTATCTTTCTATGATTTGAACCTCTCTTGTGAGTCCAGTTTTGGATTCCGATGCTTCACTTCAGGTTAACTGTATACCTTGCACCTTCTTATTGACGATGAAACACAGAAATTGCATCGGAATTAAATTCAAAAGGCACAATGCCGACTTAAGTACAAGAGGGCTGACACTCTAACTCTCTATGATTTGAACCTCTGCTGTGAGTTCAGTTTTAGGTTCCGATGCTTCACTTCAGGTTTACAGTATACCTTGCACCTTCTTATTGACGATGAAACACAGAAATAGCATCCGAATTTAATACAAAAGGCACAATGCCGACTTAAGTACAAGAGGACTGACACTCTCACTTTCTATGATTTGAACCTCTCCTGTGAGTCCAGTTTTAGATTCCGATGCTTCACTTCAGGTTTACTGTATCCCTTGGACCTTCTAATTGCCGATGAAACACAGAAATTTCATCCGAATTTAATACAAACGGCACAATGCCAACTTCAGTACAAGAGGACTGACACTCTAACTTTCTATGCTTTGAACCTCTCCTGTGAGACCAGTTTTAGATTCCGATGCTTCACTTCAGGTTTACTGTATCCCTTGGACCTTCTTATTGACGATGAAACACAAAAATTGCATCCGAAGTTAATACAAAAGGCACAATGCCGACTTAAGTACAAGAGGACTGACACTCTCACTTTCTATGATTTGAACCTCTCCTGTGACTCCAGTTTTAGATTCCGATGCTTCACTTCAGGTTTACTGTATACCTTGCACCTTCTTATTGACGATGAAACTAAGAAATTGCATCCGAATTTATTACAAGAGGCACAATGCCGACTTAAGTAGAAGAGGACTGACAATCTTTCTTTCTATGATTTGAACCTCTCCTGCGAGTCCATTTTTAGTTTCCGATGCTTCACTTCAGGTTTACTGTATCCCTTGGACCTTCTTATTGACGATGAAAGACCGAAATTGCATCCAAACTTAATACGAAAAGCACAATGCCGACTTAAGTACAAGAGGACTGACACTCTCACTTTCTATGATTTGAACCTCTCCTGTAAGTCCAGTTTTAGCTTTCGATGCTTCACTTCAGGTTAAGTGTATACCGTGGACATTTTTATTGACGATGAAACACAGAAATTGCATTCGAATTTAATACAAAAGGCACAATGCCGACTTAAGTAAAACCGGACTGACACCTTCACTTTCTGTGATTTGAACCTCTCCTGTGAGTCCAGTTTTAGATTCCGATGCTTCACTTCAGGTTTACTGTATACCTTGCACCTTCTTATTGACGATGAAACACAGAAAAATCATCGGAATTAAATTCAAAAGGCACAATGCCGACTTAAGTACAAGAGGAGTGACACTCTAACTTTCTAAGATTTGAACCTCCACTGGGAGTCCAGTTTCAGATTCCGATGCTCACTTCAGGTTTACTGTATACCTTGGACCTTCTTATTGACGATGAAACACAGAAATTGCATCCGAATTGAATACAAAAGGCACAATGCCGACTTAAGAACAAGGGGACTGACACTCTAAATTTCTATGGTTTGAACCTCTCCTGCGAGTCCATTTTTAGATTCCGATGCTTCACTTCAGGTTTATTGTATCCCTCGGACCTTCTTGTTGACGATGAAAGACAGAAATTGCATCCGAACTTAATACGAAAGGCACAATGCCGACTTAAGTACAAGAGGACTGACACTCTCACTTTCTATGATTTGAACCTCTCCTGTGAGTCCAGTTTTAGATTCCGATGCTTCACTTCGGGTTTACTGTATCCCTTGGACCTTCTTATTGACGATGAAACACAGAGTTTGCATCCGAATTTAATACAAAAGGCACAATGCCGACTAAAGTACAATAGGACTGACACTCATTCTCTGTTTTGAACCTCTCCTGTGAGTCCAGTTACAGATTCCGATGCTTCTATTCAGGTTCACTGTATCCCTTGGTCCTTCTTATTGACGATGAAACACAGAAATTGCATCCGAATATAATACAAAAGGGACAATGCCGACTTAAGTAAAAGAGGACTCACACTCTCACTTTCTGTGATTTGAACCTCTCCTGTGAGTCCAGTTTTAGATTCCGATTCTTCACTTCAGGTTTACTGTATCCCTTTGACCTTCTTATTGACGATGAAACACAGAAATTGCATCCGAATTTAATACAAAAGGCACAATGCCGACTTAAGTAAAAGAGGATTGACACTCTATCTTTCTATGATTTGAACCTCTCTTGTGAGTCCAGTTTTGGATTCCGATGCTTCACTTCAGGTTAACTGTATACCTTGCACCTTCTTATTGACGATGAAACACAGAATTTGCATCGGAATTAAATTCAAAAGGCACAATGCCGACTTAAGTACAAGAGGACTGACACTCTAACTCTCTCTGATTTGAACCTCTGCTATGAGTTCAGTTTAAGGTTCCGATGCTTCACTTCAGGTTTGCAGTATACCTTGCACCTTCTTATTGACGATGAAACACAGAAATAGCATCCGAATTTAATACAAAAGGCACAATGCCGACTTAAGTACAAGAGGACTGACACTCTCACTTTCTATGATTTGAACCTCTCCTGTGAGTCCAGTTTTAGATTCCGATGCTTCACTTCAGGTTTACTGTATCCCTTGGACCTTCTAATTGACGATGAAACACAGAAATTGCATCCGAATTTAATACAAACGGCACAATGCCAACTTAAGTACAAGAGGACTGACACTCTCACTTTCTATGATTTGAACCTCTCCTGTGAGTCCAGTTTTAGTTTCCGATGCTTCACTTCAGGTTTACTGTATACCTTGCACCTTCTTATTGACGATGAAACACAGAAATTGCATCCGAATTTAATACAAAAGGCACAATGCCGACTTAAGTAGAAGAGGACTGACATTCTTCTTTTCTATGATTTGAACCTCTCCTGCGAGTCCAGTTTTAGATACCGATGCTTCACTTCAGGTTTACTGTATACCATGCAACGTCTTATTGACGATAAAACTCAGATATTGCATTGGAATTAAATTCAAAAGGCACAATGCCGTCTTAAGTACAAGAGGACTGACACTCAAACCTTCTATGATTTGAACCTCTCCTGTGAGTCCAGTTTTAGAATCCGATGCTGCACTTCAGGTATACTGTATCCCTTGGACCTTCTTATTGACGATGAAACACAGATATTGCTTCCGAATTTAATACAAAAGGCACAATGCCGGCTTAAGTAAAAGAAGACTGACACTCTCATTTTCTATGATTTGAACCTGTCCTGTGACTCCAGTTTTAGATTCCGATGCTTCACTTCAGGTTTACTGTATCCCTTGGACCTTCTTATTGACGATGAAACACATAAATTGCATCCGAAGTTAATACAAAAGGCACAATGCCGACTTAAGTACAAGAGGACTGACACTCTCACTTTCTATGATTTGAGCCTCTCCTGTGACTCCAGTTTTAGATTCCGATGCTTCACTTCAGGTTTACTGTATCCCTTGGACCTTCTTATTGACGATGAAACACAGAGTTTGCATCCGAATTTAATACAAAAGGCACAATGACGACTTAAGTACAAGAGGACTTACACTCTAACTTTCTATGCTTTGAACCTCTCCTGTGAGTCCAGTTTTAGATTCCGATGCTTCACTTCAGGTTTACTGTATCCCCTGGCCCTTCTTATTGACGATGAAACACAGAAATTGCATCTGAATTTAATACTAAAGGCCAATGCCGACTTTTATAAAAGAGGATTGACACTCTCTCTTTCTATGATTTGAACCTCTCCTGTGAGTCCAGTTTTGGATTCCGTTGCTTCACTTCAGGTTTACTGTATACCTTGCACCTTCTTATTGACGATGAAACACAGAAATTGCATCGGAATTAAATTCAAAAGGCACAATGCCGACTTAAGTACAAGAGGACTGACACTCTAACTCTCTATGATTTGAACCTCTCCTGTGAGTTCAGTTTTAGATTCCGATGCTTCACTTCAGGTTTACTGTATACCTTGCACCTTCTTATTGACGATGAAACACAGAAATTGCATCCGAATTTAGTACAAAAGGCACAATGCCGACTTAAGTACAAGAGGACTGACACTCTCACGTTCTATGATTTGAACCTTTCCTGTGAGTTCAGTTTTAGATTCCGATGCTTCACTTCAGGTTTACTGTATACCTTGCACCTTCTTATTGACGATGAAACACAGAAATTGCATCGGAATTTAATACAAAAAGCACAATGCCGACTTAAGTAAAAGAGGACTGACACTCTCACTTTCTATGATATGAACCTCTACTGGGAGTCCAGTTTCAGATTCCGATGCTTCACTTCAGGTTTACTGTATCCATTGGACATTCTTATTTAAGATGAAACACAGAAATTGCATCCGAATTTAATACAAAAGGCACAATGCCGACTTAAGTAAATGAGGACTGACACTCTCTCTTTCTATGATTTGAACCTCTCCTGTGAGTCCAGTTTTAGATTCCGAAGCTTCACTTCAGGTTTACTGTATCCCTTGGACCTTCTTGTTGACGACGAAACACAGAAATTGCATCGGAATTTAATACAAAAAGCACAATGCCGACTTCAGTAAAAGTGGACTGACACTCTCTCTTTCTATGATTTGAACCTCTCCTGTGAGTCCAGTTTTAAATTTCGACGCTTCACTTCAGGTCTACTGTATACCTTGACCCTCCATATTGACGATGAAACACAGAAATTGCATCGGAATTTAATACAAAAGGCACAATGCCGACCTAAGTAAAAGAGGACTGACTCTCTCACTTTCTATGTTTTGAACCCCTCCTGTGAGTCCAGTTTCAGATTCCGATGCTTCACTTCAGGTTTACTGTATCCCTTGGACATTCTTATTGACGATGAAACACAAAAATTGCATCCGAACTTAATACAAATGGCACAATGCCGACTTAAGTACAAGAGGACTGACACTCTCACTTTCTATGATTTGAACCTCTCCTGTGAGTCTTGTTTTAGATTCCGATGCTTCACATCAGGTTTACTGTATCCCTTGGACCTTCTTATTGACGATGAAACACAGGAATTGCTTTCGAATTTAATACAAAAGGCACAATGCCGACTTAAGTAAAAGAAGACTGACACTCTCATTTTCTATGATTTGAACCTGTCCTGTGAGTCCAGTTTTAGGCTCCGACGGGACTCTTCAGGTTTACTGTATACCTTGCACCTTCTTATTGACGATGAACCACAGAAATTGCATCGGAATTTAATACAAAAGGCACAATGCCGACATAAGTACAAGAGGACTGCCACTCTCACTTTCTATGATGTGAACGTCTCCTGTGAGTCCAGTTTTAGATTCCGATGCTTCACTTCATGTTTAATGTATCCCTTGGACCTTCTTATTAACGATGAAATACAGAAATTGCATCCGAATGTAATACGAAAGGCACAATGCCGACTTAAGTAAAAGAGGATTGACACTCTCTCTTTCTATGATTTGAACCCCTCCTGTGAGTCCAGTTTTAGATTCCGATGCTTCACTTCGGGTTTACTGTATACCTTGCACCTTCTAATTGACGATGAAACACAGAAATTGCATCGGAATTAAATTCAAAATTCACAATGCCGACTTAAGTACAAGAGGACTGACACTCTAACTCTCTATGATTTGAACCTCTCCTGTGAGTTCAGTTTCAGATTCCGATGCTTCACTTCAGGTTTACTGCATACCTTACACCTTCATATTGACGATGAAACACAGAAATTGCATCGGGATTAAATTGAAAAGGCACAATGCCGACTTAAGAGCAAGAGGACTGACACTCTAACTATCTATGATTTGAACCTCTCCTGTGAGTCCAGATTTAGATTCCGATGCCTCACTTCAGGTTTACTGTATCTCTTGGACCCTCTAAATGACGATGGAACACAGAAATTGCATCCGAATTTAATACAAAAGACACAAGCAGACTTAAGTAAAAGCGGACTGACACTCTCTTTTTTTATGATTTGAACCTCTCCTGTGAGTCCAGTTTTAGATTCCGATGCTTCACTTTAGGTTTACTGTATACCTTGCACCTTCTTATTGACGATGAAACACAAAAATTGCATCCGAAGTTAATACAAAAGGCACAATGCCGACTTTAGTACAAGAGGACTGACACTCTCACTTTGTATGATTTGAACCTCTCCTGTGACTCCAGTTTTAGATTCAGATGCTTCACTTCAGGTTTACTGTATCCCTTGGACCTTCTTATTGACGATGAAACACAGAGTTTGCATCCGAATTGAATACAAAAGGCACAATGACGACTTAAGTACAGGAGGACTGACACTCTAACTTTCTATGCTTTGAACCTCTCCTGTGAGTCCAGTTTTAGATTCCGATGCTTCACTTCAGGTTTACTGTATCCCTTGGACCTTCTTATTGACGATGAAACACAAAAATTGCATTCGAATTTAATACAAAAGGCACAATGCCGACTTAAGTACAAGAGGACTGACTCTCTCACTATCTATGATTTGAACCTCTCCTGTGAGTCCAGTTTTAGATTCCGATGCTTCACTTCAGGTTTACTGTATCCCTTGGACCTTCTTATTGACGATGAAACTTAGAAATTGCTTCCGAATTTAATACAAAAGGCACAATGCCGACTTAAGTGAAAGAAGACTGACACTCTCATTTTCTATGATTTGAACCTGTCCTGTGAGTCTAGTTTTAGATTCCGACGGGTCAAATCAGGTTAACTGTATACCTTGCACCTTCCTATTGACGATGAACCACAGAAATTGCATCGGAATTTAATACAAAAGGCACAATGCCGACATAAGTACAAGAGGTCTGACACTCTCACTTTGTATGATGTGAACGTCTCCTGTGAGTCCAGTTTTAGATTCCGATGCTTCACTTCATGTTTAATGTATCCCTTGGACCTTCTTATTAACGATGAAATACAGAAATTGCATCCGAATGTAATACGAAAGGCACAATGCCGACTTAAGTAAAAGAGGATTGACACTCTCTCTTTCTATGATTTGAACCCCTCCTGTGAGTCCAGTTTTAGATTCCGATGCTTCACTTCGGGTTTACTGTATACCTTGCACCTTCTAATTGACGATGAAACACAGAAATTGCATCGGAATTAAATTCAAAATTCACAATGCCGACTTAAGTACAAGAGGACTGACACTCTAACTCTCTATGATTTGAACCTCTCCTGTGAGTTCAGTTTCAGATTCCGATGCTTCACTTCAGGTTTACTGCATACCTTACACCTTCATATTGACGATGAAACACAGAAATTGCATCGGGATTAAATTGAAAAGGCACAATGCCGACTTAAGAACAAGAGGACTGACACTCTAACTATCTATGATTTGAACCTCTCCTGTGAGTCCAGATTTAGATTCCGATGCCTCACTTCAGGTTTACTGTATCTCTTGGACCCTCTAAATGACGATGGAACACAGAAATTGCATCCGAATTTAATACAAAAGACACAAGCAGACTTAAGTAAAAGCGGACTGACACTCTCTTTTTTTATGATTTGAACCTCTCCTGTGAGTCCAGTTTTAGATTCCGATGCTTCACTTTAGGTTTACTGTATACCTTGCACCTTCTTATTGACGATGAAACACAAAAATTGCATCCGAAGTTAATACAAAAGGCACAATGCCGACTTTAGTACAAGAGGACTGACACTCTCACTTTCTATGATTTGAACCTCTCCTGTGACTCCAGTTTTAGATTCCGATGCTTCACTTCAGGTTTACTGTATCCCTTGGACCTTCTTATTGACGATGAAACACAGAGTTTGCATCCGAATTGAATACAAAAGGCACAATGACGACTTAAGTACAGGAGGACTGACACTCTAACTTTCTATGCTTTGAACCTCTCCTGTGAGTCCAGTTTTAGATTCCGATGCTTCACTTCAGGTTTACTGTATCCCTTGGACCTTCTTATTGACGATGAAACACAAAAATTGCATTCGAATTTAATACAAAAGGCACAATGCCGACTTAAGTACAAGAGGACTGACTCTCTCACTATCTATGATTTGAACCTCTCCTGTGAGTCCAGTTTTAGATTCCGATGCTTCACTTCAGGTTTACTGTATCCCTTGGACCTTCTTATTGACGATGAAACTTAGAAATTGCTTCCGAATTTAATACAAAAGGCACAATGCCGACTTAAGTGAAAGAAGACTGACACTCTCATTTTCTATGATTTGAACCTGTCCTGTGAGTCTAGTTTTAGATTCCGACGGGTCAAATCAGGTTAACTGTATACCTTGCACCTTCCTATTGACGATGAACCACAGAAATTGCATCGGAATTTAATACAAAAGGCACAATGCCGACATAAGTACAAGAGGTCTGACACTCTCACTTTGTATGATGTGAACCTCTCCTGTGAGTCCAGTTTTAGATTCCAATGCTTCACTTCAGGTTTAATGTATCCCATGGACCTTCTTATTAACGATGAAATACAGAAATTGCATCCGAATTTAATACGAAAGGCACAATGCCGACTTAAGTAAAAGAGGATTGACACTCTCTCTTTCTATGATTTGAACCTCTCCTGTGAGTCCAGTTTTAGATTCCGATGCTTCACTTCAGGTTTACTGTATACCTTACACCTTCTTATTGACGATGAAACACAGAAATTGCATTGGAATTAAATTCAAAATTCACAATGCCGACTTATGTACAAGAGGACTGACACTCTCACTCTCTATGATTTGAACATCTCCTGTCAGTTCAGTTTTAGATTCCGATGCTTCACTTCAGGTTTACTGCATACCTTACACCTTCATATTGACGATGAAACACAGAAATTGCATCGGGATTAAATTCAAAAGGCACAATGCCGACTTAAGAACAAGAGGACTGACACTCTAACTATCTATGATTTGATCCACTCCTGTGAGTCCAGTTTTAGATTCCGATGCTTCACTTCAGGTTTACTGTATCCCTTGTACCATCTTACTGACGATGAAACACAGAAATTGTATCCGAATTTAATACAAAAGGCACAATGCCGACTTAAGTACAAGAGGACTGACACTCTCGTTTTCTATGATTTGATCCTCTCCTGTGAATCCAGTTTTAAATTCCGATGCTTCACTTCAGGTTTACCGTATACCTTGCACCTTCGTATTGACGATGAAACACAGAAATTGCATCGGAATTTGATACAAAAGTCACAATGCCAACTTAAGTAAAAGCGGACTGACACTCTCACATTCAATGTTTTGAACCTCTCCTGTGAGTCCAGTTTTAGATTCCGATGCTTCACTTCAGGTTTACTGTATCCCTTGGACCTTCTTATTGACGATGAAACACAGAGTTTGCATCCGAATTTAATACAAAAAAGGAACAATGACGACTTCAGTACAAGAGGACTGACACTCTAACTTTCTATGCTTTGAACCTCTCCTGTGAGACCAGTTTTAGATTCCGATGCTTCACTTCAGGTTTACTGTATCCCTTGGACCTTCTTATTGACGATGAAGCACAAAAATTGCATCCGAAGTTAATACAAAAGGCACAATGCCGACTTAAGTACAAGAGGACTGACACTCTCACTTTCTATGATTTGAACCTCTCCTGTGACTCCAGTTTTAGATTCCGATGCTTCACTTCAGGTTTACTGTATCCCCTGGACCTTCTTATTGACGATGAAACACAGAAATTTCATCCGAATTTAATACTAAAGGCCAATGCCGACTTTTCAAAAAGAGGATTGACACTCTCTCTTTCTATGATTTGAACCTCTCCTGTGAGTCCAGTTTTGGATTCCGATGCTTCACTTCAGGTTTACTGTATCCCCTGGACCTTCTTATTGACGATGAAACACAGAAATTGCATCCGAATTTAGTACAAAAGGCACAATGCCGACTTAAGTACAAGAGGACTGACACTCTCACATTCTATGATTTGAACCTCTCCTGTGAGTTCAGTTTTAGATTCCGATGCTTCACTTCAGGTTTACTGT
Source organism: Schistocerca americana (assembly GCF_021461395.2). NCBI lineage: Eukaryota > Metazoa > Arthropoda > Insecta > Orthoptera > Acrididae > Schistocerca > Schistocerca americana. The sequence continues at coordinate 39,445,991 of NC_060128.1, forward strand.
ATACCTTGCACCTTCTTATTGACGATGAAACACAGAAATTGCATCGGAATTTAATACAAAAAGCACAATGCCGACTTAAGTAAAAGAGGACTGACACTCTCACTTTCTATGTTTTGAACCCCTCCTGTGAGTCCAGTTTCAGATTCCGATGCTTCACTTCAGGTTTACTGTATCCCTTAAACATTCTTATTGACGATGAAACACAGAGTTTGCATCCAAATTTAATACAAAAGGCACAATACTGACTAAAGTACAAGAGGACTGACAGTTTAAATTTCTATGATTTGAACCTCTCCTGTGAGTCCAGTTTTAGATTCCGATGCTTCATTTCAGGTTTACTGTATCCCTTGGAACTTCTTATTGAAGATGAAACACAGAAATTGCATCGGAATTTAATACAAAATGCACAATGCCGACTTAAGTAAAAGAGGACTAACACTCTCTCTTTCTATGATTTGAACCTCTCCTGTGAGTCCAGTTTTAGATTCCGATGCGTCATGTGAGGTTTAAAGTGTCCCTTGGACCTTCGTATTGACGATGAAATAGAGAAATTGCATTGGAATTTAATACAAAAGGCACAATGCCGACTTAAGTAAAAGAGGATTGACTTTCTCTCTTTCTATGATTTGAACCTCTCCTGTGAGTCCAGTTTTAGATTCCGATGCGTCACTTCAGGTTTACTGTATACCTTGCACCTTCTTATTGACGATGAAACACAGTAATTGCATCGGAATGAAACTCAAAAGGCACAATGCCCACTTAAGTACAAGTGGACTGACACTGTAACTATCTATGATTTGTTCCTCTCCTGTGGGTCCAGTTTTAGATTCCGATACTTTACTTCAGGTTTACTGTATGCTTTGGACCTTCTAATTGACGATGAAACACAGAAATTGCATCCGAATTTAATACAAAAGGCACAATGCCAACTTAAGTACAAGAGGACTGAATCTCTCTCTTTCTATGACTTGAACGTTTCCTGTGAGTCCAGTTTTAGATTCCGATGCTTCACTTCAGGTTTACTGTAACTTTTGGACCATCTTATTGACGATGAAATACAGAAATTGCATCCGAATTTAATACACAAGGCACAATGCCGACTTAAGTAACAGAGGACTGACACTCTCTCTTTCTATGATTTGAACCTCTCCTGTGAGTCCAGTTTTAGATTCCGATGCTTCTCTTCAGGTTTACTGTATCCCTTGGACCTTCTTATTGACGATGAAACACAGAGTTTGCACACAAAGTTAATACAAAAGGCACACTACCGACTAACGTACAAGAGGACTGGCACTCTAACTTTCTATGATTTGAACTTCTCCTGTGAGTCCAGTTTCGGATTCCGTTGAATCACTTCAGGATTACTGTATACCTCGCACCTTCTTATTGACGATGAAACACAGAAATTGCAACAAAAATTAATACAAAAGGCACAATGCCGACTTCAGTAAAAGAGGACTGACACTCTCACTTTCTATGATTTGAACCTCTCCTGTGAGTCCCGATTCATATTCCGATGCATCACTTCAGGTTTACTGTATCCCTTGGACCTTCTTACTGACGATGAAACACAGAAATTGCATCCGGATTTAATACAAAAGACACAATGCCGACTTAAGTAAAAGAGGACTGACTCTCTTTCTATGATGTCAACCTCTCCTGTGAGTCCAGTTTTAGATTCCGATGCTTCACTTTATGTTTACTGTATACCTCGCACCTTCTTATTGACGATGAAACACAGAAATTGCATCCGAATTCAATACAAAAGGCACAATGCCGACTTAAGTACAAGCGAACTGACACTCTCTCTTTCTATGATTTGAACCTCTCCTGTGAGTCCAGTTTTAGATTCCGATGCTTCACTTCAGGTTTATTGTATCCCTTTGGCCTTCTTATTGATGATGAAACACAGAAATTGATTCCGAATTTAATACAAAAGGCACAATGCCGACTTAAGTAACAGAGGACTGACACTCTCTCTTTCTATGATTTGAACCTCTCCTGTGAGTCCTCTTTTAGATTCCGATGCTTCACTTCAGGTTTACTGTATCCCTTGGACTTTCTTATTGACGATGAAACACAGAAATTGCATCGGAATTTAGTACAAAAAGCACAATGCCGACTTAAGTGAAAGAGGACTGACACTCTCTCTTACTATGATTTGAACCTCTCCTGTGACTCCAGTTTCAGATTCCGATGCCTCACTTCAGGTTTACTGTATCCCCTGGACCTTCTTATTGACGATGAAATACAGAAATTGCATCCGAATTTAATACAAAAGGCACAATGCCGACTCAAGTACTAGCGGACTGACACTCTCTCATTCTGTGATTTCATCCTCTCCTGTGAGTCCAGTTTTAGATTCCTATGCTTGACTTCAGGTTTACTGTATCCCTTGGACCTTCTTATTGAAGATGAAACACAGAAATTGCATCCGAATTCAATACAAAGGGCACAATGCCGACTTAAGTACAAGAGGACTGACACTCTCACTTTCTATGATTTGAACCTCTCCTGTGACTCCAGTTTTAGATTCCGATGCTTCACTTCAGGTTTACTGTATCCCTTGGACCTTCTTATTGACGATGAAACACAGAGTTTGCATCCGAATTTAATACAAAAGGCACAATGACGACTTAAGTACAAGAGGACTGACACTCTAACTTTCTATGCTTTGAACCTCTCCTGTGAGTCCAGTTTTAGATTCCGATGCTTCACTTCAGGTTTACTGTATCCCCTGGACCTTCTTATTGACGATGAAACACAGAAATTGCATCCGAATTTAATACTAAAGGCCAATGCCGACTTTTCAAAAAGAGGATTGACACTCTCTCTTTCTATGATTTGAACCTCTCCAGTGAGTCCAGTTTTGGATTCCGATGCTTCACTTCAGGTTTACTGTATACCTTGCACCTTCTTATTGACGATGAAACACAGAAATTGCATCGGAATTAAATTCAAAAGGCACAATGCCGACTCAAGTACAAGAGGACTGACACTCTAACTCTCTATGATTTGAACCTCTCCTGTGAGTTCAGTTTTAGATTCCGATGCTTCACTTCAGGTTTACCGTATACCTTGCACCTTCTTATTGACGATGAAACACAGAAATTGCATCCGAATTTAGTACAAATGGCACAATGCCGACTTAAGTACAAGAGGACTGACACTCTCACATTCTATGATTTGAACCTCTCCTGTGAGTTCAGTTTTAGATTCCGATGCTTCACTTCAGGTTTACTGTATAACTTGCACCTTCTTATTGACGATGAAACACAGAAATTGCATCGGAATTTAATACAAAAAGCACAATGCCGACATAAGTAAAAGAGGACTGACACTCTCACTTTCTATGTTTTGAACCCCTCCTGTGAGTCCAGTTTCAGATTCCGATGCTTCACTTCAGGTTTACTGTATCCCTTGGACATTCTTATTGACGATGAAACACAGAGTTTGCATCCAAATTTAATACAAAAGGCACAACACTGACTAAAGTACAAGGGGACTGACACTTTAAATTTCTATGATTTGAACCTCTCCTGTGAGTCCAGTTTCAGATACCGATGCTTCAATTCAGGTTTACTGTATCCCTTGGACCTTCTTATTGACGATGAAACACAGAAATTGCATCCGAATTCAATACAAAAGGCACAATGCCGACTTAAGTACAAGCGAACTGACACTCTCTCTTTCTACGATTTGAACCTCTCCTGTGAGTCCAGTTTTAGATTCCGATGCTTCACTTCAGGTTTACTGTATCCCTTGGACCTTCTTATTGAAGATGAAACACAGAAATTGCATCGGAATTTAATACAAAATGCACAATGCCGACTTAAGTAAAAGAGGACTAACACTCTCTCTTTCTATGATTTGAACCTCTCCTGTGAGTCCAGTTTTAGATTCCGATGCGTCATGTGAGGTTTAAAGTGTCCCCTGGACCTTCGTATTGACGATGAAATAGAGAAATTGCATTGGAATTTAATACAAAAGGCACAATGCCGACTTAAGTAAAAGAGGATTGACACTCTCTCTTTCTATGATTTGAACCTCTCCTGTGAGTCCAGTTTTAGATTCCGATGCGTCACTTCAGGTTTACTGTATACCTTGCACCTTCTTATTGACGATGAAACACAGTAATTGCATCGGAATTGAACTCAAAAGGCACAATGCCCACTTAAGTACAAGTGGACTGACACTGTAACTATCTATGATTTGTTCCTCTCCTGTGAGTCCAGTTTTAGATTCCGATGCTTTACTTCAGGTTTACTGTATGCTTTGGACCTTCTAATTGACTATGAAACACAGAAATTGCATCCGAATTTAATACAAAAGGCACAATGCCAACTTAAGTACAAGAGGACTGAATCTCTCTCTTTCTATGACTTGAACGTTTCCTGTGAGTCCAGTTTTAGATTCCGATGCTTCACTTCAGGTTTACTGTAACTTTTGGACCATCTTATTGACGATGAAATACAGAAATTGCATCCGATTTTAATACACAAGGCACAATGCCGACTTAAGTAACAGAGGACTGACACTCTCTCTTTCTATGATTTGAACCTCTCCTGTGAGTCCAGTTTTGGATTCCGATGCTTCACTTCAGGTTTACTGTATACCTTGCACCTTCTTATTGACGATGAAACACAGAAATTGCATCGGAATTAAATTCAAAAGGCACAATGCCGACTTAAGTACAAGAGGACTGACACTCTAACTCTCTATGATTTGAACCTCTCCTGTGAGTTCAGTTTTAGATTCCGATGCTTCACTTCAGGTTTACTGTATACCTTGCACCTTCTTATTGACGATGAAACACAGAAATTGCATCCGAATTTAGTACAAAAGGCACAATGCCGACTTAAGTACAAGAGGACTGACACTCTCACATTCTATGATTTGAACCTCTCCTGTGAGTTCAGTTTTAGATTCCGATGCTTCACTTCAGGTTTACTGTATACCTTGCACCTTCTTATTGACGATGAAACACAGAAATTGCATCGGAATTTAATACAAAAAGCACAATGCCGACTTAAGTAAAAGAGGACTGACACTCTCACTTTCTATGTTTTGAACCCCTCCTGTGAGTCCAGTTTCAGATTCCGATGCTTCACTTCAGGTTTACTGTATCCCTTGGACATTCTTATTGACGATGAAACACAGAGTTTGCATCCAAATTTAATACAAAAGGCACAATACTTACTAAAGTACAAGAGGACTGACACTTTAAATTTCTATGATTTGAACCTCTCCTGTGAGTCCAGTTTCAGATACCGATGCTTCACTTCAGGTTTACTGTATCCCTTGGACCTTCTTATTGACGATGAAACACAGAAATTGCATCCGAATTCAATACAAAAGGCACAATGCCGACTTAAGTACAAGCGAACTGACACTCTCTCTTTCTATGATTTGAACCTCTCCTGTGAGTCCAGTTTTAGATTCCGATGCTTCACTTCAGGTTTACTGTATCCCTTGGACCTTCTTATTGAAGATGAAACACAGAAATTGCATCGGAATTTAATACAAAATGCACAATGCCGACTTAAGTAAAAGTGGACTAACACTCTCTCTTTCTATGATTTGAACCTCTAATGTGAGTCCACTTTTAGATTCCGATGCGTCATGTGAGGTTTAAAGTGTCCCTTGGACCTTCGTATTGACGATGAAATAGAGAAATTGCATTGGAATTTAATACAAAAGGCACAATGCCGACTTAAGTAAAAGAGGATTGACACTCTCTCTTTCTATGATTTGAACCTCTCCTGTGAGTCCAGTTTTAGATTCCGATGCGTCACTTCAGGTTTACTGTATACCTTGCACCTTCTTATTGACGATGAAACACAGTAATTGCATCGGAATTAAAATCAAAAGGCACAATGCCCACTTAAGTACAAGTGGACTGACACTGTAACTATCTACGATTTGTTCCTCTCCTGTGAGTCCAGTTTTAGATTCCGATGCTTTACTTCAGGTTTACTGTATGCTTTGGACCTTCTAATTGACGATGAAACACAGAAATTGCATCCGAATTTAATACAAAAGGCACAATGCCAACTTAAGTACAAGAGGACTGAATCTCTCTCTTTCTATGACTTGAACGTTTCCTGTGAGTCCAGTTTTAGATTCCGATGCTTCACTTCAGGTTTACTGTAACTTTTGGACCATCTTATTGACGATGAAATACAGAAATTGCATCCGATTTTAATACACAAGGCACAATGCCGACTTAAGTAACAGAGGACTGACACTCTCTCTTTCTATGATTTGAACCTCTCCTGTGAGTCCAGTTTTAGATTCCGATGCCTCTCTTCAGGTTTACTGTATCCCTTGGACCTTCTTATTGACGATGAAACACAGAGTTTGCACACAAAGTTAATACAAAAGGCACACTACCGACTGACGTACAAGAGGACTGGCACTCTAACTTTCTTTGATTTGAACTTCTCCTGTGAGTCCAGTTTCGGATTCCGTTGCATCACTTCAGGATTACTGTATACCTCGCACCTTCTTATTGACGATGAAACACAGAAATTGCAACCGAAATTAATACAAAAGGCACAATGCCGCCTTCAGTAAAAGAGGACTGACACTCTCACTTTCTATGATTTGAAACTCTCCTGTGAGTCCCGATTCATATTCCGATGCATCACTTCAGGTTTACTGTATCCCTTGGACCTTCTTACTGACGATGAAACCCAGAAATTGCATCCGGATTTAATACAAAAGGCACAATGCCGACTTAAGTAAAAGAGGACTGACTCTCTTTCTATGATGTCAACCTCTCCTGTGAGTCCAGTTTTAGATTCCGATGCTTCACTTTATGTTTACTGTATACCTCGCACCTTCTTATTGACGATGAAACACAGAAATTGCATCCGAATTCAATACAAAAGGCACAATGCCGACTTAAGTAACAGAGGACTGACACTCTCTCTTTCTATGATTTGAACCTCTCCTGTGAGTCCAGTTTTAGATTCCGATGCTTCACTTCAGGTTTACTGTATCCGTTTGGCCTTCTTATTGATGATGAAACACAGAAATTGATTCCGAATTTAATACAAAAGGCACAATGCCGACTTAAGTAACAGAGGACTGACACTCTCTCTTTCTATGATTTGAACCTCTCCTGTGAGTCCTCTTTTAGATTCCGATGCTTCACTTCAGGTTTACTGTATCCCTTGGACTTTCGTATTGACGATGAAACACAGAAATTGCATCGGAATTTAGAACAAAAGGCACAATGCCGACTTAAGTGAAAGAGGACTGACACTCTCTCTTACTATGATTTGAACCTCTCCTGTGAGTCCAGTTTCAGATTCGGATGCCTCACTTCAGGTTTACTGTATCCCCTGGACCTTCTTATTGACGATGAAATACAGAAATTGCATCCGAATTTAATACAAAAGGCACAATGCCGACTCAAGTACTAGCGGACTGACAGTCTCTCATTCTGTGATTTCATCCTCTCCTGTGAGTCCAGTTTTAGATTCCTATGCTTGACTTCAGGTTTACTGTATCCCTTGGACCTTCTTATTGAAGATCAAACACAGAAATTGCATCCGAATTCAATACAAAGGGCACAATGCCGACTTAAGTAAAAGAGGACTGACACTCTCTCTTTCTATGATTTGAACCTCTCCTGTGAGTCCAGTTTTGGATTCCGATGCTTCACTTCAGGTTTACTGTATCCCTTGGACCTTCTTATTGACGATGAAACACAGAAATTGCATCGGAATTTAATACAAAAGGCACAATGCCGACTTAAGTAAAAGAGGACTGACACTCTCACTTTCTATGATTTGAACCTCTCCTGTGAGTCCAGTTTTAGATTCCGATGCTTCTCTTCAGGTTTACTGTATCCCTTGGACCTTCTTATTGACGATGAAACACAGAGTTTGCACACAAAGTTAATACAAAAGGCACAATACCGACTAACGTACAAGAGGACTGGAACTCTAACTTTCTATGATTTGAACTTCTCCTGTGTGTCCAGTTTCGGATTCCGTTGCATCACTTCAGGATTACTGTATACCACGCACCTTCTTATTGACGATGAAACACAGAAATTGCAACCGAAATTAATACAAAAGGCACAATGCCGACTCAAGTAAAAGAGGACTGACTCCCTTTCTATGATTTGAACCTCTCCTGTGAGTCCAGTTTTAGATTCCGATGCTTCACTTTATGTTTACTGTATACCTCGCACCTTCTTATTGACGATGAAACACAGAAATTGCATCCGAATTCAATACAAAAGGCACAATGCCGACTTAAGTACAAGTGGACTGACACTCTCTCTATGATTTGATCTTCTCCTGTTAGTCCAGTTTTAGATTCCGATGCTTCACCTCACGTTTACTGTATCCCTTGGACCTTCTTATTGATGATGAAACACAGAAATTGCATCCGAATTTAATACAAAAGGCACAATGCCGACTTAAGTAAAAGAGGACAGACACTCTCTCTTTCTATGATTTGAACCTCTCCTGTGAGTCCTCTTTTAGATTCCGATGCTTCACTTCAGGTTTTTCTGTATCCCTAGGACTTTCTTATTGACGATGAAACACAGAAATTGCATCGGAATTTAGTACAAAAGGCACAATGCCGACTTAAGTGAATGAGGACTGACACTCTCTCTTACTATGATTTGAACCTCTCCAGTGAGTCCAGTTTCAGATTCCGATGCCTCACTTCAGGTTTACTGTATCCCCTGGACCTTCTTATTGACGATGAAATACAGAAATTGCATCCGAATTTAATACAAAAGACACAAAGCCGACTTAAGTACAAGCGAGCTGACACTCTCTCTTTCTATGATTTGAACCTCTCCTGTGAGTCCAGTTTTAGATTCCGATGCTTCACTTCATGTTTACTGTATACCTTGCACCTTCTTATTGACGATGAAACACAGAAATTGCATCCGAATTCAATACAAAAGGCACAATGCCGACTTAAGTACAAGCGAACTGACACTCTCTCTTTCTATGATTTGAACCTCTCCTGTCAGTCCAGTTTTAGATTCCGATGCTTCACGTCTGGCTTACTGTATCCCTTGGACCTTCTCATTGAAGATGAAACACAGAAATTGCATCCGAATTTAATACAAAATACACAATGCCGACTTAAGTAAAAGAGGACTAACACTCTCTCTTTCTATGATTTGAACCTCTCCTGTGAGTCCAGTTTTAGATTCCGATGCGTCACTTCAGGTTTACTGTATACTTTGCACCTTCTTATTGACGATGAAACACAGTAATTGCATCGCAATTAAACTCAAAAGGCACAATGCCGACTTAAGTACAAGTGGACTGACACTCTCTCTTTCTATGATTGGATCTTCTCCTGTTAGTCCAGTTTTAGATTCCGATGCTTCACTTCAGGTTTACTGTATCCCTTGGACCTTCTTATTGATGATGAAACACAGAAATTTCATCCGAATTTAATACAAAAGGCACAATGCCGACTTAAGTAAAAGAGGACTGACACTCTCTCTTTCTATGATTTGAACCTCTCCTGTGAGTCCTCTTTTAGATTCCGATGCTTCACTTCAGGTTTACTGTATCCCTTGGACTTTCTTATTGTCGATGAAACACAGAAATTGCATCGGAATTTAGTACAAAAGGCACAATGCCGACTTAAGTGAATGAGGACTGACACTCTCTCTTACTATGATTTGAACCTCTCCAGTGAGTCCAGTTTCAGATTCCGATGCCTCACTTCAGGTTTACTGTATCCCCTGGACCTTCTTATTGACGATGAAATACAGAAATTGCATCCGAATTTAGTACAAAAGGCACTATGCCGACTTAAGTACAAGCGGACTGACACTCTCTCTTTCTATGATTTCATCCTCTCCTGTGAGTCCAGTTTTAGATTCCTATGCTTGACTTCAGGTTTACTGTATGCCTTGGACCTTCTTATTGAAGATGAAACACAGAAATTGCATCCGAATTTAATACAAAAGGCACAATGCCGACTTAAGTAAAAGAGGACTGACACTCTATCTTTCTATGATTTGAACCTCTCCTGTGAGTCCAGTTTTGGATTCCGATGCTTCACTTCAGGTTTACTGTATCCCTTGGACCTTCTCATTGACGATGAAACACAGAAATTGCATCGGAATTTAACACAAAATTCACAATGCCGACTTAAGTAAAAGAGGAATGACACTCTCACTTTCTATGATTTGAACGTCTCCTGTGAGTCCAGTTTTAGATTCCGATGCTTCTCTTCAGGTTTACTGTATCCCTTGGACCTTCTTATTGACGATGAAACACAGAGTTTGCACACAAATTTAATACGAAAGGCACAATACCGACTAACGTACAAGAGGACTGGCTCCCTAACCTTCTATGATTTGAACTTCTCCTGTGAGTCCAGTTTCGGATTCCGATGCATCACTTCAGGATTACTGTATACCTTGCACCTTCTTATTGACGATGAAACTAGGAAATTGCATCCGAAATTAATACAAAAGGCACAATGCCGACTTAAGTAAAAGAGGACTGACACTCTCACTTTCTATCATTTGAACCTCTCCTGTGAGTCCAGTTTCAGATTCCGATGCTTCTCTTCAGGTTTACTGTATCCCTTGGACCTTCTTATTGACGATGAAACATAGAGTTTGCACACAAATTTAATACAAAAGGCACAATACCGACTAACGTACAAGAGGACTTGCACTCTGACTTTCAATGATTTGAACTTCTCCTGTGAGTCCAGTTTCGGATTCCGATGCTTCACTTCAGGATTACTGTAAACCTTGCACCTTCTTATTGACGATGAAACACAGAAATTGCATCCGAAATTAATACAAAAGGCACAATGCCGACTTAAGTACAAGAGGACGGACCTTCTCACTTTCTATGACTTGAACCTCTCCTGCGAGTCCAGTTCTAGATTCCGATGCTTCACTTTAGATTTACTGTATCCCATGGACCTTCTTATTGATGATGAAATACAGAAATTGCATCCGAATTTAATACAAAAGGCACAATGCCAACTTAAGTACAAGCGGACTGACACTCTCTCTTTCTATGATTTGAACCTCTCCTGTGAGTCCAGTTTTAGATTCCGATGCTTCACTTCAGGTTTACAGTATCCCTTGGACCTTCTTATTGACGATGACACGCAGAAATTGCATTGGAATTTAATACAAAAGGTACAATGCCGACTAAAGTACAAGAGAACTGACACTTTAACTTTCTATGATTTGAACCTCTCCTGTGAGTCCAGTTTCAGATTCCGATGCTTCACTTCAGGTTTACTGTATCCCTTGGACCTTCTTATTGACGATGAAACACAGAAATTGCATCCGAAATTAATACAAAAGGCACAATGCCGACTTAAGTAAAAGAGGACTGACACTCTCCCTTTCTGTGATTTGAACCTCTCCTGTGAGTCCAGTTTTAGATTCCGATGCTTCACTTCAGGTTTACTGTATGCCTTGGACCTTCTTGTTGACGATGAAACACAGAGATTTCTTCGGAATTTAACACAAGATTCACAATGTCGGCTTAAGTAAAAGAGGACTGTCACTCTCTCTTTCTATGATTTGAACCTCTCCTGTGAGTCCAGTATTAGATTCCGATGCTTCACTTCAGGTTTACTGTATATCTTGCACCTTCTTATTGACGATGAAACACACAAATTGCATCGGAATTTAATACAAATGGCGCAATGCCGACTTAAGTACAAGAGGACTGACACTCTCACTTACTATGATTTGAACCTCTCTTGTGATTCCAGTTTTAGATACCGATGGTTCACTTCAGGTTTACTGTATACCTTGCACCGTCTTATTGATGATGAAACACAAAAATTGCATCGGAATTAAATACAAAAGGCACAATGCCGACTTAAGTACAAGAAGACTGACACTCTAACTTTCTATGATTTGAACCTCCCCTGTGAGTCCAGTTTTAGATTCCGATGCTTCACTTCAGGTTTACTAGTATCCCTTGGACATTCTTATTGACGATGAAATACAGAAATTGCATCCGAATTTAATACAAAAGGCACATTGCCGACTTATGTACATGAGGACTGACACTCTAACTTTCTATTATTTGAACCTCTCCTGTGAGTCCAGTTTTACATTCCGATGCTTCACTTCAGGTTTACTGTATACCTCTCACCTTCTTATTGACGATGAAACACAGTAATTGCATCGGAATCAAATTCAAAAGGCACAATGCCGACTTAAGTACATGAGGACTGACACTCTAACTCTCTATGATTTGAACCTCTCCTGTGCGTCCAGTTTTGGATTCCGATGCTTCATTTCAGGTTTATTGTATACCTTGTACCTTCATAATAACGATGAAACACAGATATTGCATCGGAATTAAATTCAAAAGGCATAATGCCGACTTAAGTACAAGATTACTGACACTCTAACTTTCTATGATTTGAACCTCTCCTGTGAGTCCAATGTTAGATTCCGTTGCTTCACTTCAGGTTTACTGTATCCACTGGACCTTCTTATTGGCGATGGAATACACAAATTGCATCCGAATTTAATACAAAAAGCACAATACCGACTTAAGTACAAGAGGACTGACACTCTCCCTTTCTATGACATGAACATCTCCTGTGAGTCAAGTTTTAGATTCTGATGCTTCACTTCAGGTTTACTGTATCCGTAGGACCTTCTTATTGACGATGAAACACAGAAATTTCATCGGAATTTAATACAAAAGTCACAATGCCGACCTATGTGAAAGAGGCCTGTCACTCTCTCTTTCTATGATTTGAACCTCTCCTGTGAGTCCAGTTTTAGAATCCGATGCTTCACTTCCTGTTTACTGTATACCTTGCACCTTCTTATTGACGATGAAACACAGAAATTGCATCCGAATGTAATACAAAAGGCAAAATGCCGACTTAAGTACGAGAGGACTCACACTCTCACTTTCTATGATTTGAACCTCTCCTGTGAGTCCAGTTTTAGATTCCGATGCTTCACTTCAAGGTTACAGTATACCTTGGACCTTCTTGTTGACGACGAAACACAGAAATTGCATCGGAATTTAATACAAAAGGCACAATGCCGACTTAAGTAAAAGAGGACTGACACTCTCACTTTCTATGATTTGAACCTCTCCTGTGAGTCCAGTTTAAGATTCCGTTGCTTCACTTCCGGTTTACTGTATCCCTTGGACATTCTTATTGACGATGTAACACAGAAATTGCATCGGAATTTAATACAAAAGGCACAATGCCGACTTAAGTAAAAGAGGACAGACACTCTCTTTTTCTATGTTTTGAACCTCTCCTGTTAGTCCAGTTTTAAATTCCGATGCTTCACTTCGGGTTTACTGTATACCTTGCACCTTCTTATTGACGATGAAACAAAGAAATTGCATGGGAATTTAATTAAAAAATCACAATGCCGACTTAAGTACAAGAGGACTGACACTCGCACTTACTATTATTTGAACCTCTCCTGTGATTCCAGTTTTAGATTCCGATGCTTCACCTCAGGTTTTCTGTATACCTTGCACATTCTTATTGACGATGAAACACAAATATTGCATCGGAATTAAATTCAAAGAGCACAATGCCGACTTAAGTAAAAGAGGACTGACACTCTAACTCTCTATGATATGAACCTCTCCTGTGAGTCCAGTTTTGGATTCCGATGCTTCTCGTCAGGCTTACTGTATACCTTGCACCTTCTTATTGACGATGAAACACAGAAATTGCATCGGAATTAAATTCAAAAGGCACAATGCCGACTTAAGTAAAAGAGGACTGACAGTCTAACTTTCTATGATTTGAACCTCTCCTGTAAGTCCAGTTTTAGATTCCGATGCTTCACTTCAGGTTTACTGTATCCCTTGGACCTTCTTATTGACGATGAAATACAGAAATTGCATCCGAATTTAATACAAAAGGCACAATGCCGACTTAAGTACAAGAGGACTAACACTCTCACTTTCTATGATTTGAACCTCTCCTGTGAGTCCAGTTTTAGATTCCGATGCTTCTCTTCAGGTTTACTGTATACCTTGCACCTTCTTATTGACGATGAAACACAGAAATTGCATCGGAATTAAAATCAAAGGGCACAATGCCGATTTAAGTACAAGAGGACTGACACTATAAATATCTATGATTTGAACCTCTCCTGTGAGTCCAGTTTTAGATTACGATGCTTCACTTCAGGTTTACTGTATCCCTTGGACCTTCTTATTGACGATGAAACAAGGAAATTGCATCTGAATTTAATACAAAAGGCACAATGCCGACTTCAGTAAATGAGGACTGACACTCTCTCTTTCTATGATTTAACCTCTCCTGTGAGTCCGGTTTTAGATTCCGATGCTTCACTTCAGGTTTACTGTATCCCTTGGACCTTCTTATTGACGATGAAACACAGTAATTGCATCGGAATTTAATACAAAGTGCACAATGCCGACTTAAGTAAAACAGGACTGACACTCTCTCTGTCTAAGATTTGAACCTCTCCTGTGAGTCCAGTTTTACATTCCGATGCTTCACTTCAGGTTTACTGTTTACCTTGCACATTCTTATTGACGATGAAACACAAATATTGCATCGGAATTAAATTAAAAAAGCACAATGCCGACTTAAATACATGAGGACTGACACTCTCCCGTTCTATGACTTGAACCTCTCCTGTGAGTCAAGTTTTAAATTCCGATGCTTCACTTCAGGTTTACTGTATCCGTAGGACCTTCTTATTGACGATGAAACACAGAAGTTTCATCGGAATTTAATACAAAAGTCACAATGCCGACCTATGTGAAAGAGGCCTGTCACTCTCTCTTTCTATGATTTGAACCTCTCCTGTGAGTCCAGTTTTAGTTTCCGATGCCTCACTTCAGGTTTACTGTATACCTTGCACCTTCTTATTGACGATGAAACACAGAAATTGCATCCGAATGTAATACAAAAGGCTAAATGCCGACTTAAGTACGAGAGGACTCACACTCTCACTTTCTATGATTTGAACCTCTCCTGTGAGTCCAGTTTTAGACTTCGATGCTTCACTTCAGGTTAACTGTATCCCATAGACCTTCTTATTGACGATGAAATACAGAAATTGCATCCGAATTTAATACAAGAGGCACAATGCCGTCTTAAGTACAAGCGGACTGACACTCTCTCTTTCTATGATTTGATCTGTGAGTCCAGTTTTAGATTCCCATGCTTCACTTCAGGTTTACAGTATCCCTTGGACCTTCTTGTTGACGACGAAACACAGAAATTGCATCGGAATTTAATACAAAAGGCACAATGCCGACTTAAGTAAAAGAGGACTGACATTCTCTTTTTCTATGTTTTGAACCTCTCCTGTTAGTCCAGTTTTAAATTCCGATGCTTCACTTCGGGTATACTGTATAACTTGCACCTTCTTATTGACGATGAAACACAAAAATTGCATTGGAATTTAATACAAACGGCACAATGCCGACTTAAGTAAAAGAGGACTGACACTCTCACTTTCTATGATTTGAACCTCTCCTGTGAGTCCAGTTTTAGATTCCGATGCTTCACTGCAGGGTTACTGTATCCCTTGGACCTTCTTATTGACGATGAAACAAAGAAATTGCATCCAAATTTAATACAAAAGGCACAATTCCGACTAAAGTACAAGAGAACTGACCCTCTAACTTTCTATGATTTGGACCTCTCCTGTGAGTCCAGTTTTAGATTCCGATGCTTCACTTCAGTCTTACTGTATCCTTAGGACCTTCTTATTGACGATGGAATACAGAAATTGCATCTGAATTTAATACAAAAGTTACAATGCCAACCTAAGTAAAAGAGGCCTGTCTCTCTCTTTTTCTATGATTTGAACCTCTCCAGTGAGTCCAGTTTTAGATTCCCATGCTTCACTTCGGGATTACTGTATACCTTGCACCTTCTTATTGACGATGAAACAAAGAAATTGCATGGGAATTTAATACAAAAATCACAATGCCGACTTAAGTACAAGTGGACTGACACTCGCACTTACTACTATTTGAACCTTTCCTGTGATTCCAGTTTTAGATTCCAATGCTTCACTTCAGGTTTACTGTATGCTTTGCACCGTCTTAATGACGATGAAACACAAAAATTGCATCGGAATAAAATTCAGAAGGCACAATGCCGACTTAAGTACAAAAGACTGACAGTCTAACTTTCTATGAATTGAACCTCTCATGTGAGTCCAGTTTTCGATTCCAATGCTTCACTTCAGGTTTACTGTATCCCTTGAACCTTCTTATTGACGATGAAATACAGAAATTGCATCCGAATTTAATACAAAAGGCACAATGCCGACTTAAGTAAAAGAGGACTGACACTCTAACTTTCTATGATTTGAACCTCTCCTGTTAGTCCGGTTTTAGATTCCGATGCTTCACTTCAGGTTTACTGTATACCTTGCACATTCTTATTGACGGTGAAACACAAATATTGCATCGGAATTAAATTCAAAAAGCACAATGCCGACTTAAGTACATGAGGACTGACACTCTAACTCTCTATGATTTGAACCTCTCCTGTGAGTCCAGTTTTGGATTCCAATACTTCACTTCAGGTTTACTGTATACCTTGTACCTTCATATTGACGATGAAACACAGAAATTGCATCGGAATTAAATTCAAAAGGCACAATGCCGACTTAAGTACAAGAGGACTGATACTCTAACTTTCTATGATTTGAACCTCTCCTGTGAGTCCAGTTTTAGATTCCGATGCTTCACTTCAGGTTTACTGTATCCCTCGGACCTTCTTATTGACGATGGAATACACAAATTGCATCCGAATTTAATACAAAAAGCACAATACCGACTTAAGTATAAGAAGACTGACACTCACCCTTTCTATGATTTGAACCTCTACTGTGAGTCAAGTTTTAGATTCCGATGCTTCACTTCAGGTTTACAGTATCCCTTGGACCTTCTTATTGATGATGAAACACAGAAATTGCATCGGAATTTAATACAAAAGTCACAATGCCGACCTATGTGAAAGAGGCCTGTCACTCTCTCCTTCTATGATTTGAACCTCTCCTGTGAGTCCAGTTTTAGATTCCGATGCTTCACTTCAGCTTTACTGTATACCTTGCACCTTCTTATTGACGATGAAACACAGAAATTGCATCGGAATGTAATACAAAAGGCAAATTGCCGACTTAAGTAAAAGAAGACTGACACTCTCACTTTCTATGATTTGAACCTCTCCTGTTAGTCCAGTTTTAGATTCCGATGCTTCACTTCAGGTTTACTGTATCCCATGGACCTTCTTATTGACGATGAAATACAGAAATTGCATCCGAATTTAATACAAGAGGCACAATGCCGACTTAATTACAAGCGGACTGACTCTCTCTCTTTCTATGATTTGAACCTCTCCTGTGAGTCCAGTTTTAGATTCCGATGCTTCACTTCAGGTTTACTATATCCCTTGGATCTTCGTATTGAAGATGAAACACAGAAATTGCATCCGAATTTAATACAAAAGCACAATGCCGACTTAAGTAAAAGAGGACTGACACTCTCACTTTCTATGATTTGAACCTCTCCTGTGAGTCCAGTTTTAGATTCCGATGCTTTACTTCAGGTTTACAGTATCCCTTGGACCTTCTTGTTGACGACGAAACACAGAAATTGCATCGGAATTTAATACAAAAGGCACAATGCCGACTTAAGTAAAAGAAGACTGACACTCTCACTTTCTATGATTTGAACCTCTCCTGTGAGTCCTGTTTTAAATTCCGATGCTTCACTTCGGGTTTACTGTATAGCTTGCACCTTCTTATTGACGATGAAACACAAAAATTGCATTGGAATTTAATACAAAAGGCACAATGCCGACTTAAGTACAAGCGGACTGACACTCTCTCTTTCTATGATTTGATCTGTGAGTCCAGTTTTAGATTCCCATGCTTCACTTCAGGTTTACAGTATCCCTTGGACCTTCTTGTTGACGACGAAACACAGAAATTGCATCGGAATTTAATACAAAAGGCACAATGCCGACTTAAGTAAAAGAGGACTGACACTCTCACTTTCTATGATTTGAACCTCTCCTGTGAGTCCAGTTTAAGATTCCGATGCTTCACTTCCTGTTTACTGTATCCCTTGGACCTTCTTATTGACGATGAAACACAGAAATTGCATCGGAATGTAATACAAAAGGCACAATGCCGACTTAAGTAAAAGAGGACTGACTCTCTCTATTTCTATGTTTTGAACCTCTCCTGTTAGTCCAGTTTTAAATTCCGATGCTTCACTTCGGTTTTACTGTATAGCTTGCACCTTCTTATTGACGATGAAACACAAAAATTGCATTGGAATTTAATACAAAAGGCACAATGCCGACTTAAGTAAAAGAGGACTGACACTCTCACTTTCTATGATTTGAACCTCTCCTGTGAGTCCAGTTTTAGATTCCGATGCTTCACTGCAGGGTTACTGTATCCCTTGGACCTTCTTATTGACGATGAAACAAAGAAATTGCATCCAAATTTAATACAAAAGGCACAATTCCGACTAAAGTACAAGAGAACTGACACTCTAACTTTCTATGATTTGAACCTCTCCTGTGAGTCCAGTTTTAGATTCCGATGCTTCACTTCAGTTTTACTGTATCCTTAGGACCTTCTTATTGACGATGGAATACAGAAATTGCATCCGAATTTAATACAAAAGTTACAATGCCAACCTAAGTAAAAGAGGCCTGTCTCTCTCTCTTTCTATGATTTGAACCTCTCCAGTGAGTCCAGTTTTAGATTCCCATGCTTCACTTCGGGTTTACTGTATACCTTGCACCTTCTTATTGACGATGAAACAAAGAAATTGCATGGGAATTTAATACAAAAATCACAATGCCGACTTAAGTACAAGTGGACTGACACTCGCACTTACTATTATTTGAACCTCTCCTGTGATTCCAGTTTTAGATTCCGATGCTTCACTTCAGGTTTACTGTATGCTTTGCACCGTCTTAATGCCGATGAAACACAAAAATTGCATCGGAAATAAATTCAGAATGCACAATGCCGACTTAAGTACAAAAGGACTGACAGTCTAACTTTCTATGAAATGAACCTCTCATGTGAGTCCAGTTTTCGATTCCGATGCTTCACTTCAGGTTTACTGTATCCCTTGGACCTTCTTATTGACGATGAAATACAGAAATTGCATCCGAATTTAATACAAAAGGCACAATGCCGACTTAAGTAAAAGAGGACTGACACTCTAACTTTCTATGATTTGAACCTCTCCTGTTAGTCCGGTTTTAGATTCCGATGCTTCACTTCAGGTTTACTGTATACCTTGCACATTCTTATTGACGGTGAAACACAAATATTGCATCGGAATTAAATTAAAAAAGCACAATGCCGACTTAAATACATGAGGACTGACACTCTAACTCTCTATGATTTGAACCTCTCCTGTGAGTCCAGTTTTGGATTCCAATACTTCACTTCAGGTTTACTGTATACCTTGTACCTTCATATTGACGATGAAACACAGAAATTGCATCGGAATTAAATTCAAAAGGCACAATGCCGACTTAAGTACAAGAGGACTGACACTCTAACTTTCTATGATTTGAACCTCACCTGTGAGTCCAGTTTTAGATTCCGATGCTTCACTTCAGGTTTACTGTATCCCTCGGACCTTCTTATTGACGATGGAATACACAAATTGCATCCGAAATTAATACAAAAAGCACATTACCGACTTAAGTATATGAGGACTGACACTCACCCGTTCTATGATTTGAACCTCTCCTGTGAGTCAAGTTTTAGATTCCGATGCTTCACTTCAGGTTTACAGTATCCCTTGGACCTTCTTATTGACGATGAAACACAGAAATTGCATCGGAAATTAATACTAAAGGCACAATGCCGACTTAAGTACAAGAGGACTGACCTTCTCACTTTCTATGACTTGAACTTCTCCTGTGAGTCCAGTTCTAGAATCCGTTGCTTCACTTCAGGTTTACTGTATCCCATGGACCTTCTTATTGACGATGAAATACAGAAATTGCATCGGAATTTAATAGAAATGGCACAATGCCGACTTAAGTAAAAGAGGACTGACACTCTCACTTTCTATGATATGAACCTCTCCTGTGAATCCAGTTTTAGATTCCGATGCTTCACTTCAGGTTTACTGTATCCGTTGGCCTTCTTATTGACGATGAAACACAGAAATTGCATACGAAATTAATACAAAAGGCACAATGCCGACTTAAGTAAAAGAGGACTGACACTCTCCCTTTCTGTGATTTGAACCTCTCCTGTGAGTCCAGTTTTAGATTCCGATGCTTCACTTCAGGTTTACTGTATGCCTTGGACCTTCTTGTTGACGATGAAACACAGAGATTTCTTCGGAATTTAACACAAGATTCACAATGTCGGCTTAAGTAAAAGAGGACTGTCACTCTCTCTTTCTATGATTTGAACCTCTCCTGTGAGTCCAGTATTAGATTCCGATGCTTCACTTCAGGTTTACTGTATATCTTGCACCTTCTTATTGACGATGAAACACACAAATTGCATCGGAATTTAATACAAATGGCGCAATGCCGACTTAAGTACAAGAGGACTGACACTCTCACTTACTATGATTTGAACCTCTCTTGTGATTCCAGTTTTAGATACCGATGGTTCACTTGAGGTTTACTGTATACCTTGCACCGTCTTATTGATGATGAAACACAAAAATTGCATCGGAATTAAATACAAAAGGCACAATGCCGACTTAAGTACAAGAGGACTGACACTCTAACTTTCTATGATTTGAACCTCCCCTGTGAGTCCAGTTTTAGATTCCCATGCTTCACTTCAGGTTTACTAGTATCCCTTGGACATTCTTATTGACGATGAAATACAGAAATTGCATCCGAATTTAATACAAAAGGCACATTGCCGACTTATGTACATGAGGACTGACACTCTAACTTTCTATTATTTGAACCTCTCCTGTGAGTCCAGTTTTAGATTCCGATGCTTCACTTCAGGTTTACAGTATCCCTTGGACCTTCTTGTTGACGACGAAACACAGAAATTGCATCGAAATTTAATACAAAAGGCACAATGCCGACTTAAGTAAAAGAAGACTGACACTCTCACTTTCTATGAATTGAACCTCTCCCGTTAGTCCAGTTTTAGATTCCGATGCTTCACTTCAGGTTTACTGTATACCTTGCACATTCTTATTGACGATGAAACACAAATATCGCATCGGAATTAAATTCAAAAAGCACGATGCCGACTTAAGTAAAAGAGGACTGACACTCTAACTCTCTGTGATTTGAACCTCTCCTGTGAGTCCAGTTTTGGATTCCGATGCTTCTCTTCAGGTTTACTGTATACCTTGCACCTTCTTATTGACGATGAAACACAGAAATTGCATCGGAATTAAATTCAAAAGGCACAATGCCGACTTAAGTACAAGAGGACTGAGAGTCTAACTTTCTATGATTTGAACCTCTCCTGTGAGTCCAGTTTTGGATTCCAATGCTTCACTTCAGGTGTACTGTATACCTTGTACCTTCGTATTGACGATGAAACACAGAAATTGCATCGGAATTAAATTCAAAAGGCACAATGCCGACTTAAGTACAAGATGACTGACACTCAAACTTTCTATGATTTGAACCTCTCCTGTGAGTCCAGTTTTAGATTCTGATGCTTCACTTCAGGTTTACTGTATCCCTCGGACCTTCTTATTGCCGATGGAATACACAAATTGCATACGAATTTAATACAAATGCACAATACCGACTTAAGTATAAGAGGACTGACACTCACCCTTTCTATGATTTGAACCTCTCCTGTGAGTCAAGTTTTAGATTCCGATGCTTCACTTCAGGTTTACAGTATCCCTTGGACCTTCTTATTGACGATGAAACACAGAAATTGCATCGGAATTTAATACTAAAGGCACAATGCCGACTTAAGTACAAGAGGACTGACCTTCTCACTTTCTATGACTCGAACCACTCCTGTGAGTCCAGTTCTAGATTCCGATACTTCACTTCGGGTTTACTGTATCCCATGGACCTTCTTATTGACGATGAAATACTGAAATTGCATCGGAATTTAATACAAATGGCACAATGCCGACTTAAGTAAAAGAGGACTGACACTCTCACTTTCTATGATATGAACCTCTCCTGTGAATCCAGTTTTAGATTCCGATGCTTCACTTCAGGTTTACTGTATCCGTTGGCCTTCTTATTGACGATGAAACACAGAAATTGCATCCGAAATTAATACAAAAGGCACAATGCCGACTTAAGTAAAAGAGGACTGACACTCTCCCTTTCTGTGATTTGAACCTCTCCTGTGAGTCCAGTTTTAGATTCCGATGCTTCACTTCAGGTTTACTGTATGCCTTGGACCTTCTTGTTGACGATGAAACACAGAGATTTCTTCGGAATTTAACACAAGATTCACAATGTCGGCTTAAGTAAAAGAGGACTGTCACTCTCTCTTTCTATGATTTGAACCTCTCCTGTGAGTCCAGTATTAGATTCCGATGCTTCATTTCAGGTTTACTGTATATCTTGCACCTTCTTATTGACGATGAAACACACAAATTGCATCGGAATTTAATACAAATGGCGCAATGCCGACTTAAGTACAAGAGGACTGACACTCTCACTTACTATGATTTGAACCTCTCTTGTGATTCCAGTTTTAGATACCGATGGTTCACTTGAGGTTTACTGTATACCTTGCACCGTCTTATTGATGATGAAACACAAAAATTGCATCGGAATTAAATACAAAAGGCACAATGCCGACTTCAGTACAAGAGGACTGACACTCTAACTTTCTATGATTTGAACCTCCCCTGTGAGTCCAGTTTTAGATTCCGATGCTTCACTTCAGGTTTACTAGTATCCCTTGGACATTCTTATTGACGATGAAATACAGAAATTGCATCCGAATTTAATACAAAAGGCACATTGCCGACTTATGTACATGAGGACTGACACTCTAACTTTCTATTATTTGAACCACTCCTGTGTGTCCAGTTTCAGATTCCGATGCTTCACTTCAGGTTTACTGTATCCCCTGGACCTTCTTATTGACGATGGAATACACAAATTGCATCCGAATTTAATACAAAAAGTACAATACCGACTTAAGTACAAGAGGACTGACACTCTCCCTTTCTATGACTTGAACCTCTCCTGTGAGTCAAGTTTTAGATTCCGATGCTTCACTTCAGGTTTACTGTATCCGTAGGACCTTCTTATTGACGATGAAACACAGAAATTGCATCGGAATTTAATACAAACGTCACAATGCCGACCTATGTGAAAGAGGCCTGTCACTCTCTCTTTCTATGATTTGAACCTCTCCTGTGAGTCCAGTTTTAGATTCCGATGCTTCACTTCAGGTTTACTGTATACCTTGCACCTTCTTATTGACGATGAAACACAGAAATTGCATCCGAATGTAATACAAAATGCAAAATGCCGACTTAAGTACGAGAGGACTCACACTCTCACTTTCTATGATTTGAACCTCTCCTGTGAGTCCAGTTTTAGATTCCAATGCTTCACTTCAGGTTTACTATATCCCTTGGATCCTCGTATTGAAGATGAAACACAGAAATTGCATCCGAATTTAATACGAAAGCACAATGCCGATTTAAGTAAACGAGGACTGACACTATCACTTTCTATGATTTGAACCTCTCCTGTGAGTCCAGTTTAAGATTCCGATGCTTCACTTCAGGTTTACTGTATCCCTTGGACCTTCTTATTGACGATGAAACACAGAAATTGCATCGGAATTTAATACAAAAGGCACAATGCTGACATAAGTAAAAGTGGACTGACACTCTCTTTTTCTATGTTTTGAACCTCTCCTGTTAGTCCAGTTTTAAATTCCGATGCTTCACTTCGGGTTTACTGTATACCTTGCACCTTCTTATTGACGATGAAACACAAAAATTGCATTGGAATTTAATACAAAAGGCACAATGCCGACATGAGTTAAAGAGGAATGACACTCTCACTTTCTATGATTTGAACCTCTCCTGTGAGTCCAGTTTTAGATTCCGATGCTTCACTTCAGGTTTACTGTATCCCTTGGACCTTCTTATAGACGATGGAATACAGAAATTGCATTGGAATTTAATACAAAAGTCACAATGCCAACCTAAGGAAAAGAGTCCTGTCTCTCTCTCTTTCTATGATTTGAACCTCTCCAGTGAGTCCAGTTTTAGATTCCCATGCTTCACTTCGGGTTTACTGTATACCTTGCACCTTCTTATTGACGATGAACCAAAGAAATTGCATTGGAATTTAATACAAAAATCACAATGCCGACTTAAGTACAAGAGGACTGACACTCGCACTTACTATTATTTGAACCTCTCCTGTGATTCCAGTTTTAGATTCCGATGCTTCGCTTCATGTTTACTGTATGCCTTGCATGGTCTTATTGACGATGAAACACAAAAATTGCATCGGAATTAACTTCAGAAGGCACAATGGCGACTTAAGTACAAACGGACTGGCAGTCTAACTTTTTATGATTTGAACCTCTCCTGTTAGTCCAGTTTTAGATTCCGATGCTTCACTTCAGGTTTACTGTATACCTTGCACATTCTTATTGACGATGAGACACAAATATTGCATCGGAATTAAATTCAAAAAGCACAATGCCGACTTAAGTAAAAGAGGACTGACACTCTAACTCTCTATGATATGAACCTCTCCGGTGAGTCCAGTTTTGGATTCCGATGCTTCTCTTCAGGTTAACTGTATACCTTGCACCTTCTTATTGACGATGAAACACAGAAATTGCATCGGAATTAAATTCCCAAGGCGCAATGCCGACTTAAGTACAAGAGGACTGACAGTCTAACTTTCTATGATTTGAACCTCTCCTGTGAGTCCAGTTTTAGATTCCGATTTTCACTTCAGGTTTACTGTATTCCTTGCACCTTCTTATTGACGATGAAACACAGAAATTGCATCCGAATTTAATACAAAAGGCACAATGCCGACTTAAGAACAAGAGGACTAACACTCTCACTTTCTATGATTTGAACCTCTCCTATGAGTCCAGTTTTGAATTCCAATGCTTCAGTTCAGGTTTACTGTATACCTTGTACCTTCATATTAACGATGAAACACAGAAATTGCATCGGAATTAAATTCAAAAGGCACAATGCCGACTTAAGTACAAGAGGACTGACACTCTAACTTTCTATGATTTGAACCTCTCCTGTGACTACAGTATTAGATTCCGATGCTTCACTTCAGGTTTACTGTATCCCTCGGACCTTCTTATTGACGATGGAATACACAAATTGCATCCGAATTTAATACAAAAAGCACAATACCGACTTAAGTATAAGAGGACTGATACTTTCCCTTTCTATGATTTGAACCTCTCCTGTGAGTCAAGTTTTAGATTCCGATGCTTCACTTTAGGTTTACTGTATCCCTAGGACCTTCTTATTGACGATGAAACACAGAAATTTCATCGGAATTTAATACAAAAGTCACAATGCCGACCTATGTAAAAGAAGCCTGTCACTCTCTCTTTCTATGATTTGAACCTCTCCTGTGAGTCCAGTTTTAGATTCCGATGCTTCACTTGAGGTTTACTGTATACCTTGCACCTTCTTATTGACGATGAAACACAGAAATTGCATCCGAATGTAATACAAAAGGCACAATGCCGACTTAAGTAAAAGAGGACTGACACTCTCACTTTCTATGATTTGAACCTCTCCTGTGAGTCCAGTTTCAGATTCCGATGCTTCACTTCAGTTTTACTGTATCCCTAGGACCTTGTTATTGACGATGGAATACAGAAATTGCATCGGAATTTCATACAAATGTCACAATGCCGACCTAAGTAAAAGAGGCTTGTCTCTCTCTCTTTCTATGATTTGAACCTCTCCAGTGAGTCCAGTTTTAGATTATGATGCTTCACTTCACGTTTACTGTATACCTTGCACCTTCTTATTGACGATGAAACACAGAAATTGCATCGGAATTTAATATAAAAATCACAATTCCGACTTAACTACAAGAGGACTGACACTCTCTCTGTCAAAGATTTGAACCTCTCCTGTGAGTCCAGTTTTACATTCCGATGCTTCACTTCTGGTTTACTGTATACCTTGCACCTTCTTATTGACGATGAAACACAGTAATTGCATCGGAATCAAATTCAAAAGGCACAATGCCGACTTAAGTACATGATTACTGACACTCTAACTCTCTGTGATTTGAACCTCTCCCGTGAGTCCAGTTTTGGATTCCAATGCTTCACTTCAGGTTTACTGTATCCCTCGGACCTTCTTATTGACGATGGAATACACAAATTGCATCCGAATTTAATACAAAAAGCACAATACCGACTTAAGTATAAGAGGACTGACACTGTCCCTTTCTATGATTTGAACCTCTCCTGTGAGTCAAGTTTTAGATTCCGATGCTTCACTTCAGGTTTACTGTATCCCTTGGACCTTCGTATTGAACATGATACACAGAAATTGCATCCGAATTTAATACAAAAAGCACAATGCCGACTTAAGTAAAAGAGGACTGACACTGTCACTTTGTATGATTTGAACCTCTCCTGTGAGTCCAGTTTTAGATTCCGATGCTTCACTTCAGGTTTACAGTATCCCTTGGACCTTCTTGTTGACGATGAAACACAGAAATTGCATCGGAATTTAATACAAAAGGCACAATGCCGACTTAAGTAAAAGAGGACTGACACTCTCACTTTCTATGATTTGAACCTCTCCTGTGAGTCCAGTTTCAGATTCCGATGCTTCACTTCAGGTTTACTGTATCCCTTGGACCTTCTTATTGACGATGAAACACAGAAATTGCATCGGAATTTAATACAAAAGGCACAATGCCGACTTAAGTAAAAGAGGACTGACACACTCTCTTTCTATGTTTTGAACCTCTCCTGTGAGTCCAGTTTTAAATTCCGATGCTTCACTTCGGGTTTACTGTATCCCTTGGACCTTCTTATTGACGATGAAATACAGAAATTGCATCCGAATTTATTACAAAAGGCACAATGCCGACTTAAGTAAAAGAGGACTGACACTCTAACTTTCTATGATTTGAACCTCTCCTGTTAGTCCAGTATTAGATTCCGATGCTTCACTTCAGGTTTACTGTATACCTTGCACATTCTTATTGACGATGAAACACAAATATTGCATCGGAATTAAATTCAAAAGGCAAAATGCCGACTTAAGTAAAAGAGGACTGACACTCTAACTCTCTATGATTTGAACCTCTCCTGTGAGTCCAGTTTTGGATTCAGATACTTTTTTCAGGTTTACTGTATACCTTGCACCTTCTTATTGACGATGAAACACAGAAATTGCATCGGAGTTAAATTCAAAAGGCACAATGCCGACTTAAGTACAAGAGGACTGACAGTCTAACTTTCTATGATTTGAACCTCTCCTGTGAGTCCAGTTTTAGATTCAGATGCTTCACTTTAGGTTTACTGTATCCCTTGGACCTTCTTATTGACGATGAAATACAGATATTGCATCCGAATTTAATACAAAAGGCACAATGCCGACATAAGTACAAGAGGACTAACACTCTCACTTTCTGTGATTTGAAACTCTCCTGTGAGTCCAGTTTTAGATTCCGATGCTTCTCTTCAGGTTTACTGTATACCTTGCACCTTCTTATTGACGATGAAACACAGAAATTGCATCGGAATTAAATTCAAAGGGCACAATGCCGATTTAAGTACAAGAGGACTGACACTCTAACTATCTATGATTTGAACCTCTCCTGTGAGTCCAGTTTTAGATTACGATGCTTCACTTAAGTATTACTGTATCCCTTGGACCTTCTTATTGACGATGAACCACAGAAATTGCATCCGAATTTAATACAAAAGGCACAATGCCGACTTCAGTAAAAGAGGACTGACACTCTCACTTTCTATGATTTAACCTCTCCTGTGAGTCCGGTTTTAGATTCCGATGCTTCACTTCAGGTTTACTGTATCCCTTGGACCTTCTTATTGACGATGAAACACAGAAATTTCATCGGAATTTAATACAAAGGGCACAATGCCGCCTTAAGTAAAAGAGGACTGACACTCTCTCTGTCTAAGCTTTGAACCTCTCGTGTGTGTCCAGTTTTCGATTCCGATTCTTCACTTCCGATTTACTGTATACCTTGCACCTTCTTATTGACGATGAAACACAGAAATTGCATCGGAATTTAATGCAAAAGGCACAATGCCGACTTAAGTAAAAGAGGACTGACACTCTCACTTTCTATGATTTGAACCTCTCCTGTGAGTCCAGTTTTAGATTCCGATGCTTCACTTCAGGTTTACTGTATCCCTTGGACCTTCTTATTAACGATGAAACACAGAGTTTCCATCCGAATTTAATACAAAAGACACAATGCAGACTTAAGTACAAGATGACTGACACTCTATTTTTGTATGATTAGAACCTCTCCTGTGAGTCCAGTTTTAGATTCCGATGCCACACTTCAGGTTTACTGTATCCATTGGACCTTCATATTGACGATGAAACACAGAAATTTCATCCGAATTTAATACAAAAGGCACAATGCCGACTTAAGTAAAAGAGGACTCTCACTTTCTGTGATTTGAACCTCTCCTGTGAGTCCAGTTTTAGATTCCGATGCTTCACTTCAGGTTTACTGTATACCTTGCACCTTCTTATTGACGATGAAGCACACAAATTGCACCTGAATATAATACAAAAGGCACAATGCCGACTAAAGTACAAGAGGAGTAACACTCACACTCTCTATGATTTGAACCTCACTTGTGATTCCAGTTTTAGATTCCGATGCTTCACTTCAGGTTTACTGTATCCCTTGGACCTTCTTATTGACGTTCAAACACTGAAATTGCATCGGAATTTAATACAAAAGGCACAATGCTGACTTAAGTACAAGAGGACTGACACTCTATCTTTCTTTGATTTGAACCTCTCTTGTGAGTCCAGTTTTAGATTCCGATGCTTCACTTCAGGTTTACTGTATCCCTTGGACCTTCTTATTGACGATGGAATACACAAATTGCATCCGAATTTAATACAAAAAGCTCAATACCGACATAAGTACAAGAGGACTGACACTCTCCCTTTCTATGATTTGAACCTCTCCTGTGAGTCAAGTTTTAGATTCCGATGCTTCACTTCAGGTTTACTGTATCCCTAGGACCTTCTTATTGACGATGAAACACAGAAATTTCATCGGAATTTAATACAAAAGTCACAATGCCGACCTAAGTAAAAGAGGCCTGTCACTCTCTCTTTCTATGATTTGAACCTCTGCTGTGAGTCCAGTTTTAGATACCGATGCTTCACTTCAGGTTTACTGTATACCTTGCACCTTCTTATTGACGATGAAACACAGAAATTGCATCCGAATGTAACACAAAAGGCAGAATGCCGACATAAGTACGAGAGGACTGACACTCTCACTTTTTATGATTTGAACCTGTCCTGTGAGTCCAGTTTTAGATTCCGATGCTTCACTTCAGGTTTACTGTATCCCATGGACCTTCTTATTGACGATGAAATACAGAAATTGCATCCGAATTTAATACAAGAGGCACAATGCCACTTAAGTCCAAGCGGACTGACACTCTCCCTTCCTATGATTTGAACCTCTCCTGTGAGTCCAGTTTTAGATTCCGATGCTTCACTTCAGGTTTACTGTATCCCTTGGACCTTCGTATTGAAGATGAAACACAGAAATTGCATCCGAATTTAATACAAAATGCACAATGCCGACTTAAGTAAAAGAGGACTGACACTCTCACTTTCTATGAATTGAACCTCTTTTGTGAGTCCAGTTTTAGATTCCGATGCTTCACTTCAGGTTTACAGTATCCCTTGGACCTTCTTATTGACGTTGAATCACAGAAATTGCATCGGAATTTAATACAAAAGGCACAATGCCGACTTAAGTAAAAGAGGACTGACACTCTCTCATCCTATGTTTTGAACCTCTCCTGTGAGTCCAGATTTAAATTCCGATGCTTCAATTCAGGATTTTTGTATACCTTGCACCTTCTTATTGACGATGAAACACAAAAATTGCATTGGAATTTAATACAAAAGGCACAATGCCGACTTAAGTAAAAGAGGACTGACACTTTCTCTGTCTAAGATTTGACCCTCTCCTGTGAGTCCTGTTGTAGATTCCGATGCTTCACTTCCGATTTACTGTATACCTTGCACCTTCTTATTGACGATGAAACAACGAAATTGCATCGGAATTCAATGCAAAAAGCACAATGCCGACTTAAGTAAAAGAGGACAAACACTTTCACTTTCTATGATTTGACCCTCTCCTGTGAGTCCAGTTTTAGATTCCGATGCATCACTTCAGGTTTACTGTATCCCGTGGACCTTCTTATTGACGATGAAACACAGAGTTTCCATCCGAATATAATACAAAAGGCACAATGCCGACATAAGTACAACATGACTGACACTCTATTTTTCTATGATTAGAACTTCTCCTGTGTGTCCAGTTTTAGATTCCGATGCCACACTTCAGGTTTACGGTATCCCTTGTACCTTCTTATTGACGATGAAACACTGAAATTGCATCCGAATTTAATACAAAAGGCACAATGCCGACTTAAGTAAAAGAGGACTCACACTCTCACTTTCTGTGGTTTGAACCTCCCCTGTGAGTCCAGTTTTAGATTCCGATGCTTCACTTCAGGTATACTGTATACCTTGCACCTACTTATTGATGATGAAACACAGAAATTGCATCGGAATTTAATACAAAAGGCACAATGCCGACTTAATTACAAGAGGACTAACACTCTCACTTTCTATGATTCGAACCTCTCTTGTGATTCCAGTTTTAGATTCCGATGCTTCACTTCAGGTTTACTGTATCCCTTGGACCTTCTTATTGACGTTGAAACACAGAAATTGCATCGGAATTTAATACAAAAGGCACAATGCCGACTTAATTACAAGAGGATTAACACTCTCACTTTCTATGATTCGAACCTCTCTTGTGACTCCAGTTTTAGATTCCGATGCTTCACTTCAGGTTTACTGTATCCCTTGGACCTTCTTATTGACGATGAAACACAGAAATTGCATCCGAAATTAATACAAAAGGCACAACGCCGACCTAAGAAAAGAGGACTGACACTCTCCCTTTCTATGATTTTAACCTCTCCTGTGAGTCCAGTTTTAGATTCCAATGCTTCACTTCAGGTTTACTGTACCCCTTGGACCTTGTTATTGATTATGAAACATAGAAATTTCATCGGAATTTAATATAGAAGTCACAATGCCGACCTAAGTAAAAGAGGCCTGTCACTCTCTCTTTCTATGATTTGAACTTCTCCTGTGAGTCCAGTTTTAGATTCCGATGCTTCACTTCAGGTTTACTGTATACCTTGCACCTTCTTATTGACGATGAAACACAGAAATTGCATCGGAATTTAATACAAAAATCACATTAGCGACTTAAGTACAAGAGGACTGACACTCTCACTTACTATGATTTGAACCTCTCCTGTGATTCCAGTTTTAGATTCCGATGCTTCACTTCAGGTTAACTGTATACCTTGCACCGTCTTATTGACGATGAAACACAAAAATTGAATCGGAATTAAATTCAAAACGCACAATGCCGACTTAGGTACAATAGGACTGACAGTCTAACTTTTATGATTTGAACCTCTCCTGTGAGTCCAGTTTTAGATTCCGATCCTTCACTGCAGGTTTACTGTATCCCTTGGTCCAACTTATTGACTGTGAAATACAGTAATTGCATCCGAATTTAATACAAAAGGCACAATGCCGACTTAAGTACAAGAGGACTGACACTCTAACTTTCTACGATTTGAACCTCTCCTGTTAGTCCAGTTTTAGATTCCGATGCTTCACTTCAGGTTTACTGTATACCTTGCACATTCGTATTGACGATGAAACACAAATATTGCATCAGAATTAAATTCAAAAGGCACAATGCCGACTTAAGTAAAAGAGGACTGACACTCTAATTCTCTATGATTTGAACCTCTCCTGTGAGTCCAGTTCTGGATTCCGATGCTTCTCTTCAGATTTACTGTATACCTTGCACCTTCTTATTGACGATGAAACACAGAAATTTCATCGGAATTAAATTCAAAAGGCACAATGCCGACTTAAGTACAAGAGGACTGACACTCTAACTTTCTATGATTCGAACCTCTCCTGTGGGTCCAGTTTTAGATTCCGATGCTTCACTTCAGGTTTACTGTATCCCTTGGACCTTCTTATTGACGATGAAATACTGAAATTGCATCCGAATTTCATGCAAAAGACACAATGTCGACTTAAGTACAAGAGGACTAACACTCTCACTTTCTATGATTTGAACCTCTCCTGTGAGTCCAGTTTTAGATACCGATGCTTCACTTCAGGCTTACTGTATACCTTGCACCTTCTTATTGACGATGAAAGACAGAAATTGCATCGGAATTAAATACAAAGGGCACAATGCCGATTTAAGTACAAGAGTACTGACACTCTACCTACCTATGATTTGAACCTCTCCTGTGAGTCCAGTTTTAGGTTACGATGCTTCACTTCAGGTTTACTTTACCCCTTGGACCTTCTTATTGACGATGAAACACAGAAATTGCATTCGAATTTAAAACAAAAGGCAAAATGCCGACTTCAGGAAAAGAGGACTGACACTCTCTCTTTCTATGATTTAACCTCTACTGTGAGTCCAGTTTTACATTCCGATGCTTCACTTCAGGTTTACTGTATCCCTTGGACCTTCTTATTGACGATGAAACACAGAAATTGCATCGGAATTTAGTACAAAGGGCACAATGCCGACTTCAGTAAAAGAGGACCGACACATCTCTCTGTCAATGATTTGAACCTCTCCTGTGAGTCCAGTTTTAGATTCCGATGCTTCACTTCCAGTTTACTGTATACCTTGCACCTTCTTATTCACGATGAAACACAGAAATTGCATCGGAATTTAATATAAAAGGCACAATGCCGACTTAAGTAAAAGAGGACTGACACTCTAACTTTCTATGATTTGAACCTCTCCTGTGAGTCCAGTTTTAGATTCCGATGCTTCACTTCAGGTTTACTGTATACCTTGCACCTTCTTATTGACTATGAAACACAGATTTTGCATCGGAATTTAATACAAAAGGCGCAATGCCGACTTAAGTACAAGAGGACTAACACTCTCACTTTTTATGATTCGAACCTCTCTTGTGATTCCAGTTTTAGATACCGATGCTTCACTTCAGGTTTACTGTATCCCTCGGACCTTCTTATTGACGATAAAATACTGAAATTGCATTCGAATTTAATACAAAAGGCACAATGCCGACTTAAGTACAAGATGACTGACACTCTAACTTTCTATTATTTGAACCTCTCCTGTGAGTCCAGTTTTAGATTCCGATGCTTCACTTCAGGTTTACTATATACCTTGCGCCCTTTTAATGACGATGAAACACAGAAATTGCATCGGAATCAAATTCAATAGGCACAATGCCGACTTAAGTACAAGAGGACTGACACTCTAGCTTCCTATGATTCGAACCTATCCTGTGAGTCCAGTTTTAGATTCCGATGCTTCACTTCAGGTTTACTGTATCCCTTGGACCTTCTTATTGACGATGGAATAAAAAAATTGCATCCGAATTTAATATAAAGGGCACAATACCGACTTAAGTAAAAGAGGACTGACACTCTCATTTTCTATGATTTGAACCTCTGCTGTGAGTCCAGTTTTAGATTCCAATGCTTAACTGCAGGTTTATACCTTGCACCGTCTTATTGACGATGAAACACAAAAATTGCATCGGAATGAAATTCAAAAGGCACAATGCCGACATAAGTACCAGAGGTCTGGCACTCTCTATGATTTGTACCTCTCCTGTGTGTCCAGTTTTTGATTCCGATGCTTCAATTCTGGTTTACTGTATACCTTGCACCTTCTTATTGACGATGAATCACAGAAATTGCATCGGAATTGAATTCAAAAGGCACAATGCCGACTTAAGTAAAGAGGACTGACACTCTAACTCTCTATGATTTGAACCTCTCCTGTGAGTCCAGTTTTAGATTCCGATGCTTCACTTCAGGTTTACTGTAACCCTTGGACCTTCTTATTGACGATGAAACACAGAAATTGCATCGGAATTTAATACAAAACGCACAATGCCGACTTAAGTACAAGAGGCCTGACACTCTCTAAGATGTGAACCTCTCCTGTTATTCCAGTTTTAGATTCAGATACTTCACTTCAGGTTTACTGTATACCTTGCACCGTCATATTGACGATGAAACACAAAAATTGCATCGGAATTAAAATCAAAAGGCACAATACCGACATAAGTACCAGAGGTCTGACACTCTCTATGATTTGTACCTCTCCTGTGTGTCCAGTTTTAGATTCCGATGCTTCAATTCTGGTTTACTGTATACCTTGCACCTTCTTATTGACGATGAATCACAGAAATTGCATCGGAATTAAATTCAAAAGGCACAATGCCGACTTAAGTAAAGAGGACTGACACTCTTACTATCTATGATTTGAACCTCTCCTGTGAGTCCAGTTTTAGATTCCGATGCTTCACTTCTGGTATACTGTATACCTTGCACCTTCTTATTGACGATAAAAACACAGGAATTGCATCCGAATTTAATACAAAAGGCACAATGCCGACTTAAGTAAAAGAGGACTGACACTCTCTCTTTCTATGATTTGAGCATCACCTGTGAGTCCAGTTTTAGATTCCGATGCTTCACTTCAGGTTTACTGTATACCTTGCACCTTCTTATTGACGATGAAACTCAGAAATTGCATCGGAATTTAATACAAAAGGCACAATGCCGACTTAAGTACAAGAGGACTAACACTCTCACTTTCTATGATTTGAACCTCTCCTGTGAGTCCAGTTTTAGATTCCCATGCTTCACTTCAAGTTTACTGTATACCTTGCACCGTCATGTTGACGATGAAACACAAAAATTGCATCGGAATTTAATTCAAAAGGAACAATGCAGACTTAAGTACAAGAGGACTGACACACCCACTTTCTATGATTTGAACCTCTCCTGTGAGTCCAGTTTTAGATTCTGATGCTTCACTTCAGGTTTACTGTTTACCTTGCACCTTCGTATTGACGATGAAACACAGAAATTGCATCGGAATTAAATTCAAAAGGCACAATGCCGACTTAAGTAAAGAGGACTGATACTCAAATTCTCTATGATGTGAACCTCTCCTGTGAGTCCAGTTTTAGATTCCGATGCTTCACTTCAGGTTTACTGTAACCCTTGGACATTCTTATTGACGATGAAACACAGAAATTGCATCCGAATTTAATACAAAAGGCACAATGCCGACTTAAGTACAAGAGGACTGACACTCTCACTTTCTATGATTTGAACCTCTCCTGTGAGTCCAGTTTTAAATTCCGATGCTTCAGTTCAGGTTTACTGAATACCTTGCAGCTTCTTATTGACGATGAAACACAGAAATTGCATCGGAATTTAATACAAAACGCACAATGCCGACTAAAGTACAAGAGGCCTGACACTCTCTAAGATGTGAACCTCTCCTGTTATTCCAGTTTTAGATTCAGATACTTCACTTCAGGTTTACTGTATACCTTGCACCGTCATATTGACGATGAAACACAAAAATTGCATCGGAATTAAAATCAAAAGGCACAATGCCGACATAAGTACCAGAGGTCTGACACTCTAACTCTCTATGATTTGAACCTCTCCTGTGAGTCCAGTTTTAGATTCTGATGCTTCACTTCTGGTTTACCGTATACCTTGCACCTTCTTATTGACGATGAAACACAGAAATTGCATCGGAATTAAATTCAAAAGACACAATGCCGACTTAAGTACAAGAGGACTGACACTCTTACTATCTATGATTTGAACCTCTCCTGTGAGTCCAGTTTGAGATTCCGATGCTTCACTTCTGGTATACTGTATACCTTGCACCTTCTTATTGACGATAAAAACACAGGAATTGCATCCGAATTTAATACAAAAGGCACAATGCCGACTTAAGTAAAAGAGGACTGACACTCTCTCTTTCTATGATTTGAGCCTCACCTGTGAGTCCAGTTTTAGATTCCGATGCTTCACTTCAGGTTTACTGTATACCTTGCACCTTCTTATTGACGATGAAACTCAGAAATTGCATCGGAATTTAATACAAAAGGCACAATGCCGACTTAAGTACAAGAGGACTAACACTCTCACTTTCTATGATTTGAACCTCTCCTGTGAGTCCAGTTTTAGATTCCGATGCTTCACTTCAGGTTTACTGCATACCTTGCACCGTCATGTTGACGATGCAACACAAAAATTGCATCGGAATTAAATTCAAAAGGAACAATGCAGACTTAAGTACAAGAGGACTGACACACTCACTTTCTATGATTTGAACCTCTCCTGTGAGTCCAGTTTTAGATTCTGATGCTTCACTTCAGGTTTACTGTATACCTTGCACCTTCGTATTGACGATGAAACACAGAAATTGCATCGGAATTAAATTCAAAAGGCACAATGCCGACTTAAGTAAAGAGGATTGACACTCAAATTCTCTATGATTTGAACCTCTCCTGTGAGTCCAGTTTTAGATTCCGATGCTTCACTTCTGGTTTACTGTACACCTTGCAGCTTCTTATTGACGATGAAACACAGAAATTGCATCGGAATTAAATTCAAAAGACACAATGCCGACTTAAGTACAAGAGGACTGACACTCCCACTTTCTATGATTTGAACCTCACCTGTGAGTCCAGTTTTAGATTCTGATGCTTCACTAAAGGTTTACTCTATCTCTTGGACCTTCTTATTGATGATGAAACACAGAAATTGCATCCGAATTTAATACAAAAGGCACAATGCCGACTTAAGTAAACGGGGACTGACACTCCCACTTTCTATGATTTGAACCTCTCCTGTGAGTCCAGTTTTAGATTCCGATGCTTAACTTCAGGTTTACTGTATCCCTTGGACCTTCTTATTGTCGATGACACACAGAAATTGCATCCGATTTTAATACAAGAGGCACGATGCCGACTAAAGTACATGAGGACTGACACTCTCACTTCCAATGATTTGAAACTCTCCTGTGAGTCCAGTTTTAGTTTCTGATGCTTCACTAAAGGTTGACTCTATAACTTGGACCTTCTTATTGATGATGAAACACAGAAATTGCATCCGAATTTAATACAAAAGGCACAATGCCGACTTAAGTAAAAGGGTACTGACACTCCCACTTTCTATGATTTGAACCTCTCCTGTGAGTCCAGTTTTAGATTCCGATGCTCAACTGCAGGTTTACTGTATCCCTTGGACCTTCTTCTTGACGATGAAATACATAAGTTGCATCCGAATTTAATACAAAAGGCACAATGCCGACTTAAGTAAAAGAGATCTGACACTCTCTCTTTCTATGATTTGAACCTCTCCTGTGTGTCCAGTTTTACATTCCGTTGCTTCACTTCTGGTTTACTGTATACCTTGCAATTTCTTATTGACGATGAATCACAGAAATTGCATCGGAATTCAATACAAAAGGCACAATGTCGACTTAAGTACAAGAGGACTGACACTCTTACTATCTATGATTAGAACCTCTCCTGTGAGTCTGGTTATAGATTCCGTTGCTTCACTTCAGGTTTACTGAATCCCTTGGACCTTCTTATTGACGATGGAACACAGAAATTGCATCCGAATTTAATACAAAAGGCACAATGCCGACTTAAGTACAAGAGGACTGACACTCTTACTTTCTATGATTTGAACCTCTCCTGTGAGTCAAGTTTTAGATTCCGATGCTTCACTTCAGGTTTACTGTATCCCTTGGACCTTCTTATTCACGATGGAACAGAGAAATTGCATCCGAATTTAATACAAAAGGCACAATGCCGACTTAAGTACAAGAGGACTGACACTTTAACTCTCTATGATTTGAACCTCTCCTGTGAGTCCAGTTTTAGATTCCGATGCTTCACTTCAAGTTTACTGTATACCATGCACCTTCTTATTGACGATGAAACACAGAAATTGCATCCGAATTTAATACAAAAGGCACAATGCCGACTTAAGTACAAGAGGACTGACACTCTCCCCTTCTATGATTTGAACCTCTCCTGTGAGTCCAGTTTCAGATTCCGATGCTCCACTTCAGGTTCACTGTATCCCTTGGACCTTCTTATTGTCGATGAAACACAGAAGTTGCATCGGAATTTAATAAAAAATGCACAATGCCGACTTAAGTAAAAGAGGACTGACACTCTAACACTCTGTGATTTGAAACTCACCTGTGAGACCAGTTTTAGATTCCGATGCATCACTTCTGGTTTAATGTATACCTTGCAGATTCTTATTGACGATGAAACACAGAAATTGCATCGGAATTAAATTCAAAAGACACAATGCCGACTTAAGTACAAGAGGACTGACACTCTCTCTTTCTATGATTTGAGCCTCACCTGTGAGTCCAGTTCTAGATTCCGATGCTTCACTTCAGGTTTACTGTATACCTTGCACCTTCTTATTGACGATGAAACTCAGAAATTGCATCGGAATTTAATACAAAAGGCACAATGCCGACTTAAGTACAAGAGGACTAACACTCTCACTTTCTATGATTTGAACCTCTCCTGTGAGTCCAGTTTTAGATTCCGATGCTTCACTTCAGGTTTACTGTATACCTTGCACCGTCATGTTGACGATGAAACACAAAAATTGCATCGGAATTAAATTCAAAAGGCACAATGCAGACTTAAGTACAAGAGGACTGACACACTCACTTTCTATGATTTGAACCTCTCCTGTGTGTCCAGTTTTAGATTCTGATGCTTCACTTCAGGTTTACTGTATACCTTGCAACTTCTAATTGACGATGAAACACAGAAATTGCATCGGAATTAAATTCAAAAGGCACAATGACGATTTAAGTACATGAGGACTGACACTCTAACTATCTATGGTTTGAACCTCTCCTGTGAGTCCAGTTTTAGATTCCGATGCTTCACTTCAGGTTTACTGTATCCCTTGGACCTTCTTATTGACGATGACATACAGAAATTGCTTCCGAATTTAATACAAAAGGCACAATGCCGACTTAAGTAAAAGAGGTCTGACACTCTCTCTTTCTATGATTTGAACCTCTCCTGTGTGTCCAGTTTTAGATTCCGATGCTTCACTTCAGGTTTACTGTATACCTTGCACCTTCGTATTTACGTTGAAACGCAGAAATTGCATCGGAATTAAATTCAAAAGGCACAATGCCGACTTAAGTAAAGAGGACTGACACTCTAACTCTCTATGATTTGAACCTCACCTGTGAGTCCAGTTTTAGATTCCGATGCTTCACTTCAGGTTTACTGTATACCTTGCAACTTCTTATTGACGATGAAACACAGAAATTGCATCGGAATTAAATTCAAAAGGCACAATGACGATTTAAGTACATGAGGACTGACGCTCTAACTATCTATGGTTTGAACCTCTCCTGTGAGTCCAGTTTTAGATTCCGATGCTTCACTTCTGGTTTACTGTATACCTTGTAGCTTCTTATTGACGATGATACACAGAAATTGCATCGGAATTAAATTCAAAAGACACAATGACGACTTAAGTACAAGAGGACTGACACTCTCACTTTCTATGATTTGAACCTCTCCCGTGAGTCCAGTTTTAAATTCCGATGCTTCAGTCCAGGTTTACTGTATACCTTGCACCTTCTTATTGACGATCAAACACAGAAATTGCATTCGAATTTAATACAAAAGGCACAATGCCGACTTAAGTAAAAGAGGACTGTCACTCTCTCTTTATATGATTTGAACCTCTCCTGTGAGTCCAGTTTTAGATTCTGATGCTTCACTTCTGGTTTACCGTATACCTTGCAGCTTCTTATTGACGATGAAACACAGAAATTGCATCGGAATTAAATTCAAAAGACACAATGCCGACTTAAGTACAAGAGGACTGACACTCGTACTATCTATGATTTGAACCTCTCCTTTGAGTCCAGTTTTAGATTCCGATGCTTCACTTCAGGTTTACTGTATCCCTTGGACCTTCTTATTGACGATGGAACAGAGAAATTGCATCCGAATTTAATACAAAAGGCACAATGCCGACTTAAGTACAAGAGGACTGACACTCTAACTATCTATGATTTGAACCTCTCCTGTGAGTCCAGTTTTAGATTCCGATGCTTCACTTCAAGTTTACTGTATACCTTGCACCTTCTTATTGACGATGAAACACAGAAATTGCATCCGAATTTAATACAAAAGGCACAATGCCGACTTAAGTACAAGAGGCTTGACACTCTCCCTATCTATGATTTGAACCTCTCCTGTGAGTCCAGTTTCAGATTCCTATGCTCCACTTCAGGATCACTGTATCCCTTGGACCTTCTTATTGTCGATGAAACACAGAAGTTGCATCGGAATTTAATAAAAAATGCACAATGCCGACTTAAGTAAAAGAGGACTGACACTCTAACTTTCTGTGATTTGAACCTCACCTGTGAGACCAGTTTTAGATTCCGATGCTTCACTTCTGGTTTAATGTATACCTTGCAGATTCTTATTGACGATGAAACACCGAAATTGCATCGGAATTAAATTCAAAAGACACAATGCCGACTTAAGTACAAGAGGACTGACACTCTAACTATCTATGATTTGAACCTCTCCTGTGAGTCCGGTTTTAGATTCCGACGCTTCACTTCAGGTTTACTGTATCCCTTGGACCTTCTTATTGACGATGAAACACAGAAATTGCATCCGAATTTAATACAAAAGGCACAATACCGACTTAAGTACAAGAGGACTGACACTCTCACTTTCTATGATTTGAACCTCTCCTGTGAGTTCAGTTTTAATTTCCGATGCTTCACTTCAGGTTTACTGTATACCTTGCACCTTCTTATTGACGATGAAACACAGAAATTGCATCCGAATTTAATACAAAAGGCACAATTCCGACTTAAATACAAGAGGACCGACACTCTCCCTTTCAATGAGATGAACCTCTCCTGTGAGTCCAGTTTTAGATTCCGATGCTCCACTTCAGGTTTACTGAACCCTTGGACCTCCTTATTGACGACGAAACACAGAAATTGCATCCGAATTAAATACAAATGGCACAATGCCGGCTTAAGTAAAAGAGGACTGTCACTTTCTCTTTCTATGATTTGAACCTCTCCTGTGAGTCCAGTTTTAGATTACGATGTTTCACTTCTGGTATACTGTATACCTTGCACCTTCATATTGACGATAAAAACACAGGAATTGCATCGGAATTTAATACAAAATACACAATGCCGACTTAAGTAAAAGAGGACTGACACTCTCTCTTTCTATGATTTGAGCCTCACCTGTGAGTCCAGTTCTAGATTCCTATGCTTCACTTCAGGTTTACTGTATACCTTACACCTTCTTATTGACGATGAAACTCAGAAATTGCATCGGAATTTAATACAAAAGGCACAATGCCGACTTAAGTACAAGAGGACTAACACTCTCACTTTCTATGATTTGAACCTCTCCTGTGAGTCCAGTTTTAGATTCCGATGCTTCACTTCAGGTTTACTGAATACCTTGCACCGTCATGTTGACGATGAAACACAAAAATTGCATCGGAATTAAATTCAAAAGGCACAATGCAGACTTAAGTACAAGAGGACTGACACACTCACTTTCTATGATTTGAACCTCTCCTGTGTGTCCAGTTTTAGATTCTGATGCTTCACTTCAGGTTTACTGTATACCTTGCACCTTCTTATTGACTATGAAACACAGAAATTGCATCGGAATTAAATTCAAAAGGCACAATGACGATTTAAGTACATGAGGACTGACACTCAAACTATCTATGGTTTGAACCTCTCCTGTGAGTCCAGTTTTAGATTCCGATGCTTCACTTCAGGTTTACTGTATCCCTTGGACCTTCTTATTGACGATGACATACAGAAATTGCATCCGAATTTAATTCAAAAGGCACAATGCCGACTTAAGTAAAGGGGACTGACACTCTAACTCTCTATGATTTGAACCTCGCCTATGAGTCCAGTTTTAGATTCCGATGCTTCACTTCTGGTTTACTGTATATCTTGCAGCTTCTTATTGACGATGAAACACAGAAATTGCATCGGAATTAAATTCAAAAGACACAATGCCGACTTAAGTACAAGAGGACTGACACTCTCACGTTCTATGATTTGAACCTCTCCTGTGAGTCCAGTTTTAAATTCCGATGCTTCAGTCCAGGTTTACTGTATACCTTGCACCTTCTTATTGACGATGAAACACAGAAATTGCATTCGAATTTAATACAAAAGGCACAATGCCGACTTAAGTAAAAGAGGACTGTCACTCTCTCTATTTATGATTTTAACCTCTCCAGTGAGTCCAGTTTTAGATTCTGATGCTTCACTTCTGGTTTACCGTATACCTTGCAACTTCTTATTGACGATGAAACACAGAAATTGCATCGGAATTAAATTCAAAAGACACAATGCCGACTTAAGTACAAGAGGACTGACACTCTTACTATCTATGATTTGAACCTCTCCTTTGAGTCCAGTTTTAGATTCCGATGCTTCACTTCAGGTTTACTGTATACCTTGCACCTTCTTATTGACGATGAAACACAGAAATTGCATCCGAATTTAGTACAAAAGGCACAATGCCGACTTAAGTACAAGAGGACTGACACTCTCCCTTTCTATGATTTGAACCACTCCTGTGAGTCCAGTTTCAGATTCCGATGCTCCACTTCAGGTTCACTGTATCCCTTGGACCTTCTTATTGTCGATGAAACACAGAAATTGCATCGGAATTTAATAAAAAATGCACAATGCCGACTTAAGTAAAAGAGGACTGACACTCTAACTCTCTGTGATTTGAACCTCACCTGTGAGTCCAGTTTTAGATTCCGATGCTTCACTTCTGGTTTACTGTATACCTTGCAGATTCTTATTGACGATGAAACACAGAAATTGCATCCGAATTTAACACAAAAGGCACAATTCCGACTTAAATACAAGAGGACCGACACTCTCCCTTTCAATTAGATGAACCTCTCGAGTGAGTCCTGTTTTGGATTCCGATGCTTCACTTCAGGTTTACTGTATACCTTGCACCGTCATGTTGACGATGAAACACAAAAATTGCATCGGAATTAAATTCAAAAGGAACAATGCAGACTTAAGTACAAGAGGACTGACACACTCACTTTCTATGATTTGAACCTCTACTGTGAGTCCAGTTTTAGATTCTGATGCTTCACTTCAGGTTTACTGTATACCATGCACCTTCTTATTGACGATGAAACACAGAAATTGCATCGGAATTAAATTCAAAATTCACAATGACGATTTAAGTACATGAGGACTGACACTCTAACTATCTATGGTTTGAACCTCTCCTGTGAGTCCAGTTTTAGATTCCGATGCTTCACTTCAGGTTTACTGTATCCCTTGGACCTTCTTATTGACGATGACATACAGAAATTGCATCCGAATTTAATACAAAAGGCACAATGCCGACTTAAGTAAAAGAGGTCTGACACTCTCTCTTTCTATGATTTGAACCTCTCCTGTGTGTCCAGTTTTAGATTCCGTCGCTTCACTTCAGGTTTACTGTATACCTTGCACCTTCGTACTGACGATGAAACAGAAATTGCATCGGAATTAAATTCAAAAGGCACAATGCCGACTTAAGTAAAGAGGACTGACATTCTAACTCTCTATGATTTGAACCTCTCCTGTGAGTCCAATTTTAGATTCCGATGCTTCACTTCTGGTTTACTGTATACCTTGCAGCTTCTTATTGACGATGAAACACAGAAATTGCATCGGAATTAAATTCAAAAGACACAATGCCGACTTAAGTACAAGAGGACTGATACTCTCACTTTCTATGATTTGAACCTCACCTGTGGGTCCAGTTTTAGATTCCGATGCTTCAGTTCAGGTTTACTGTATACCTTGCACCTTCGTATTGACGATGAAACACAGAAATTGCATCGGAATTAAATTCAAAAGGCACAATGCCGACTTAAGTAAAGAGGACTGACACTCTAACTATCTATGATTTGAACCCCTCCTGTGAGTCCAGTTTTAGATTCCGATGCTTCGCTTTAGGTTTACTGTATCCCTTGGACCTTCTTATTGACGATGAAACACAGAAATTGCATCCGAATTTAATACAAAAGGCACAATGCCGACTTAAGTACAAGAGGACTGACACTCTCACTTTATATGATTTGAACCTCTCCTGTGAGTCCAGTTTTAGATTCCGATGCTTCACTTCAGGTTTACTGTATACCTTGCCCCTTCTTATTGACGATGAAACACAGAAATTCCATCCGAATTTAATACAAAAGGCACAATGCCGACCAAAGTACAAG
Organism: Schistocerca americana; assembly: GCF_021461395.2. Lineage (NCBI taxonomy): Eukaryota > Metazoa > Arthropoda > Insecta > Orthoptera > Acrididae > Schistocerca > Schistocerca americana. Next base: position 39,490,456 of record NC_060128.1, read on the forward strand.
AGGACCGACACTCTCCTTTTCTATGATTTGAACCTCTCGTGTGAGTCCAGTTTTAGGTTCCGATGCTTCACTTCAGGTTTACTGTATACCTTGCACCTTCTTATTGACGATGAAACACAGAAATTGCATCGGAAATAAATTCAAAAGGCACAATGACGATTTAAGTACAAGAGGACTGACACTCTAACTATCTATGGTTTGAACCTCTCCTGTGAGTCCAGTGTTAGATTCCGATGCTTCACTTCAGGTTTACTGTATCCCTTGGTCCTTCTTATTGACGATGAAACACAGAAATTGCATCCGAATTTAATACAAAAGGCACAATCCCGACTTAAGTAAAAGAGGACAGACACTCTCTCTTTCTATGATTTAACCTCTCCTGTGAGTCCAGTTTTAGATTCCGATGCTTCACTTCCGGTTTCCTGTATCCCTTGGACCATATTATTGACGATGAAACATAAAAATTGCATAGGAATTTATTATAAAAGGCATAATGCCTACTTAAGTAAAAGAGCACTGACACTCTCTCTTTCTATGATTTGAATCTCTCCTGTGAGTCCAGTTTTAGATTCCGATACTTCACTTCAGGTTTACTGTATACCTTGCACCTTCTTATTGACAATGAATCACAGAAATTGCATCGGAATTAAATTCAAAAGGCACAATGCCGACTTAAGTAAAGAGGACTGACACTCTAACTCTCTATGATTTGAACCTCTCCTGTGAGTCCAGTTTTAGATTCCGATGCTTCACTTCTGGTTTACTATATACCTTGCGCCCTCTTAATGACGATGAAACACAAAAATTGCATCGGAATGAAATTCAAAAGGCACAATGCCGACTTAAGTACCAGAGGTCTGACACTCTCTATGATTTGAACCTCTCCTGTGTGTCCAGTTTTAGATTGCGATGCTTCAATTCTGGTTTACTGTATACCTTGCACCTTCTTATAGACGATGAATCACAGAAATTGCATCGGAATTAAATTCAAAAGGCACAATGCCGACTTAAGTAAAGAGGACTGACACTCTAACTCTCTATGATTTGAACCTCTCCTGTGAGTCCAGTTTTAGATTCCGATTCTTCACTTCAAGTTTACTGTATACCTTGCACCTTCTTATTGACGATGAAACACAGAAATTGCATCCGAATTTAATACAAATGGCACAATGCCGACTTAATACAAGAGGACTGACACTCTCCCTTTCTATGATTTGAACCTCTCCTGTGAGTCCAGTTTCAGATTCCGATGCTCCACTTCAGGTTCACTGTATCCCTTAGACCTTCTTATTGTCGATGAAACACAGAAATTGCATCGGAATTTAATAAAAAAGGCACAATGCCGACTTAAGTGAAAGAGGACTGACACTATAACTCTCTGTGATTCGAACCTCACCTGTGAGTCCAGTTTTAGATTCCGATGCTTCACTTCTGGTTTACCGTATACCTTGCAGCTTCTTATTCACGATGAAACACAGAAATTGCATCGGAATTAAATTCAAAAGTATCAATGCCGACTTAATTACAAGAGGACTAACACTCTTACTATCTATGATTTGAACCTCTCCTGTGAGTCCAGTTTTAGATTCCGATGCTTCACTTCAGGTTTACTGTATCCCTTGGACCTTCTTATTGACGATGAAACACAGAAATTGCATCCGAATTTAATACAAAAGGCACAATGCCGACTTAAGTACAAGAGGACTGACACTCTCTCTTTCTATGATTTGAACCTCTCCTGTGAGTCCAGTTTTAAATTCCGATGCTTCAGTTCAGGTTTACTGAATACCTTGCACCTTCTTATTGACGATGAAACACAGAAATTGCATCGGAATTTAATACAAAAGGCACAATGCCGACTTAAGTACAAGAGGCCTGACACTCTCTAAGATGTGAACCTCTCCTGTTAATCCTGTTTTAGATTCAGATGCTTCACTTCAGATTTACTGTATACCTTGCACCGTCATATTGACGATGAAACACAAAAATTGCATCGGAATTAAAATCAAAAGGCACAATGCCGACTTAAGTACAAGAGGACTGACACTCTTACTTTCTACGATTTGGACCTCTCCTGTGAGTCAGGTTTTAGATTCCGAAGCTTCACTTCAGGTTTACTGTATCCCTTGGACCTTCTTATTGACGATGGAACACAGAAATTGCATCCGAATTTAATCCAAAGGCACAATGCCGACTTAAGTACAAGAGGACTGACACTCTAACTTACTATGATTTGAACCTCTCCTGTGAGTCCAGTTTTAGATTCCGATTCTTCACTTCAAGTTTACTGTATACCTTGCACCTTCTTATTGACGATGAAACACAGAAATTGCATCCGAATTTAATACAAAAGGCACAATGCCGACTTAAGTACAAGAGGACTGACACTCTCCCTTTCTATGATTTGAACATCTCCTGTGAGTCCAGTTTCAGATTCCGATGCTCCACTTCAGGTTCACTGTATCCCTTGGACCTTCTTATTGTCGATGAAACACAGAATTTGCATCGGAATTTTATAAAAAAGGCACAATGCCGACTTAAGTAAAAGAGGACTGACACTCTAACTCTCTGTGATTTGAACCTCACCTGTGAGTCCAGTTTTAGATTCCGATGCTTCACTTCTAGTTTACTGTATACCTTGCAGATTCTTATTGACGATGAAACACAGAAATTGCATCGGAATTAAATTCAAAAGACACAATGCCGACTTACGTACAAGAGGACTGACACTCTAACTATCTATGATTTGAACCTCTCCTGTGAGTCCGGTTTTAGATTCCAACGCTTCATTTCAGGTTTACTGTATCCCTTGGACCTTCTTATTGACGATGAAACACAGAAATTGCATCCGAATTTAATACAAAAGGCACAATACCGACTTAAGTACAAGAGGACTGACACTCTCACTTTCTATGATTTGAATCTCTCCTGTGAGTTCAGTCTTAGATTCCGATGAGTCACTTCAGGTTTACTGTCTACCTTGCACCTTCTTATTGACGATGAAACACAGAAATTGCATCCGAATTTAATACAAAAGGCACAATGCCGACTTAAATACAAGAGGACCGACACTCTCCCTTTCAATGATTTGAACCTCTCCTGTGAGTCCAGTTTTAGATTCCGATGCTTCACTTCTGGTATACTGTATACCTTGCACCTTCTTATTGACGATAAAAACACAGGAATTGCATCCGAATTTAATACAAAAGGCACATTGCCGACTTAAGTAAAGGAGGACTGACACTCTCTCTTTCTATGATTTGAGCCTCACCTGTGAGTCCAGTTTTAGATTCCGATGCTTCACTTCAGGTTTACTGTATACCTTGCACCTTCTTATTGACGATGAAACTCAGAAATTGCATCGGAATTTAATACAAAAGGCACAATGCCGACTTAAGTACAAGAGGACTGACACTCTAACTTTCAATGATTTGAACCTCTCCTGTGAGTCCAGTTTTAGATTCCGATGCTTCACTTCAAGTTTACTGTATATCTTGCACCTTCTTATTGACGATGAGACACAGAAATTGCATCGGAATTAAATTCAAAAGACACAATGCCGAGTTAAATACAAGAGGACCGACACTCTCCCTTTCAATGATTTGAACCACTCCTGTGAGTCCAGTTTTAGATTCCGATGCTCCACTTCAGGTTTACTGTATCCCTTGGACCTTCTTATTGACGATGAAACACAGAAATTGCATCCGAATTTAATACAAAAGGCACAATGCCGACTTAAGTAAAAGAACACTGTCACTCTCTCTTTCTATGATTTGAACCTCTCCTGTGGGTCCAGTTTTACATTCTGATGCTTCACTTCAAGTTTACTGCATACCTTGCACCTTCTTATTGACGATGAACCACAGAAATTGCATCCGAATTCAATACAAAAGGCACAATGCCGACTTAAGTACAAGAGGACTGACACTCTCCCTTTCTATGATTTGAACCTCTCCTGTGAGTCCAGTTTCAGATTCCGACGCTCCACTTCAGGTTCACTGTATCCCTTGGACCTTCTTATTGTCGATGAAACACAGAAATTGCATCGGAATTTAATAAAAAAGGCACAATGCCGACTTAAGTAAAAGAGGACTGTCACTCTCTCTTTCTATGATTTGAACCTCTCCTGTGAGTCCAGTTTTAGATTCCGATGTTTCACTTCTGGTATACTGTATACCTTGCACCTTCTTATTGACGATAAAAACACAGGAATTGCATCCGAATTTAATACAAAAGGCACATTGCCGACTTAAGTAAAACAGGACTGACACTCTCTCTTTCTATGATTTGAGCCTTACCTGTGAGTCCAGTTTTAGATTCCGATGCTTCACTTCAGGTTTACTGTATACCTTGCACCCTCTTATTGACGATGAACCACAGAAATTGCATCCGAATTTAATACAAAAGGCACAATGCCGACTTAAATACAAGAGGACCGACACTCTCCCTTTCAATGATTTGAACCACTCCTGTGAGTCCAGTTTTGGATTCCGATGTTCCACTTCAGGTTTACTGTATCCCTTGGACCCTCTTATTGACGATGAAACACAGAACTTGCATCCGAATTTAATAAAAAAGGCACAATGCCGACTTAAGTAAAAGAGGACTGTCACTCTCTCTTTCTATGATTTGAACCTCTCCTGTGAGTCCAGTTTTAGATTCCGATGTTTCACTTCTGGTATACTGTATACCTTGCACCTTCTTATTGACGATAAAAACACAGGAATTGCATCCGAATTTAATACAAAAGGCACATTGCCGACTTAAGTAAAACAGGACTGACACTCTCTCTTTCTATGATTTGAGCCTTACCTGTGAGTCCAGTTTTAGATTCCGATGCTTCACTTCAGGTTTACTGTATACCTTGCACCTTCTTATTGACGATGAAACTCAGAAATTGCATCGGAATTTAATACAAAAGGCACAATGCCGACTTAAGTACAAGAGGACTAACACTCTCACTTTGTATGATTTGAACCTCTCCTGTGATTCCAGTTTTAGATTCCGATGCTTCACTTCAGGTTTACTGTATACCTTGCACCGTCATGTTGACGATGAAACACAAAAATTGCATCGGAATTAAATTCAAAAGGAACAATGCAGACTTAAGTATAAGAGGACTGACACACTCACTTTCTATGATTTGAACCTCTCCTGTGAGTCCAGTTTTAGATTCCGATGCTTCACTTCAGGTTTACTGTATACCTTGCACCTTCTTATTGACGATGAAACACAGAAATTGCATCGGAATTAAATTCAAAAGGCACAATGACGATTTAAGTACGTGAGGACTGACACTCTAACTATCTATGGTTTGAACCTCTCCTGTGAGTCCAGTTTTAGATTTCGATGCTTCACTTCAGGTTTACTGTATCCCTTGGACCTTCTTATTGACGATGACATACAGAAATTGCATCCGAATTTAATACAAAAGGCAATGCCCACTTAAGTAAAAGAGGACTGACACTCTCTCTTTCTATGATTTGAGCCTCACCTGTGAGTCCTGTTTTAGATTCCGATGCTTCACTTCAGGTTTACTGTATACCTTGCACCTTCTTATTGATGATGAAACTCAGAAATTGCATCGGAATTTAATACAAAAGGCACAATGCCGACTTATGTACAAGAGGACTAACACTCTCACTTTCTATGATTTGAACCATTCCTGTGAGTCCACTTTTACTTTCCGATGCGTCACTTCAAGTTTACTGTATACCTTGCACCTTCTTATTGACGATGAAACACAGAAATTGCATCGGAATTAAATTGAGAAGACACAATGCCGACTTAAGTACAAGAGGACAGACACACTCACTTTCTATGATTTGAACATCTCCTGTGAGTCCAGTTTTAGATTCCGATGCTTCACTTCAGGTTTACTGTATCCCTTGAACCTTCTTATTGTCGATGAAACACAGAAATTGCATCGGAATTTAATAAAAAAGGCACAATGCCGACTTAAGTAAAAGAGGACTGACACTCTAACTCTCTGTGATTTGTACCTCACCTGTGAGTCCAGTTTTAGATTCCGATGCTTCACTTCTGGTTTACTGTATACCTTGCAGATTCTTATTGACGATGAAACACAGAAATTGCATCGGAATTAAATTGAAAAGACACAATGCCGACTTAAGTACAAGAGGACTGACACTCTAACTATCTATGATTTGAACCTCTCCTGTGAGTCCGGTTAAAGATTCCGACGCTTCACTTCAGGTTTACTGTATCCCTTGGACCTCCTTATGACGATGAAACACAGAAATTGCATCCGCATTTAATACAAAAGGCACAATACCGACTTAAGTACAAGAGGACTGACACTCTCACTTTCTATGATTTGAACCTCTCCTGTGAGTTCAGTTTTAGATTCCAATGCTTCACTTCAGGTTTACTGTATACCTTGCACCTTCTTATTGACGATGAAACACAGAAATTGCATCCGAATTTAATACAAAAGGCACAATGCCGACTTAAATACAAGAGTTCCGACACTCTCCCTTTCAATGATTTGAACCACTCCTCTGAGTCGAGTTTTAGATTCCGATGCTCCACTTCAGGTTTACTGTATCCCTTGGACCTTCTTATTGACGATGAAACACAGAAATTGCATCCGAATTTAATACAAAAGGCACAATGCCGACTTAAGTAAAAGAGGACTGTCACTCTCTCTTTCTATGTTTTGAACCTCTCCTGTGAGTCCAGTTATAGATTCCGATGCTTCACTTCTGGTATACTGTATACCTTGCACCTTCTTATTGACGATAAAAACACAGGAATTGCATCCGAATTTAATACAAGAGGCACAATGCCGACTTAAGTAAAAGAGGACTGACACTCTCTCTTTCTATGATTTGAGCCTCACCTGTGAGTCCAGTTTTAGATTCCGATGCTTCACTTCATGTTTACAGTATACCTTGCACCTTCTTATTGACGATGAAACTCAGAAATTGCATCGTAATTTAATACAAAAGGCACAATGCCGACTTAAGTACAAGAGGACTAACACTCTCACTTTCTATGATTTGAACCTCTCCTGTGAGTCCAGTTTTAGATTCCGATGCTTCACTTCAGGTTTCCTGTATACCTTGCACCGTCATGTTGACGATGAAACGCAAAAATTGCATCGGAATTAAATTCAAAAGAACAATGCAGACTTAAGTACAAGAGGAGTGACACACTCACTTTCTATGATTTGAACCTCTCCTGTGAGTCCACTTTTAGATTCCGATGCTTCACTTCAGATTTACTGTATACCTTGCACCTTCTTATTGACGATGAAACACAGAAATTGCATCGGAATTAAATTCAAAAGGCACAATGACGATTTAAGTACATGAGGACTGACACTCTAACTATCTATGGTTTGAACCTCTCCTGTGAGTCCAGTTTTAGATTCCGATGCTTCACTTCTGGTTTACTGTATCCCTTGGACCTTCTTATTGACGATGACATACAGAAATGGCATCCGAATTTAATACAAAAGGCACAATGCCGACTTAAGTAAAAGATGACTGACACTCTCTCTTTCTATGATTTGAGCCTCACCTGTGAGTCCTGTTTTAGATTCCGATGCTTCACTTCAGGTTTACTGTATACCTTGCACCTTCTTATTGACGATGAAACTCAGAAATTGCAACGGAATTTAATACAAAAGGCACAATGCCGACTTAAGTACAAGAGGACTAACACTCTCACTTTCTATGATTTGAACCTCTCCAGTGAGTCCAGTTTTAGATTCCGATGCTTCACTTCAAGTTTACTGTATACCTTGCACCTTCTTATTGACGATGAAACACAGAAATTGCATCCGAATTTAATACAAAAAGCACAATGCCAACTTAAGTACAAGAGGACTGACACTCTCCCTTTCTATGATTTGAACCTCTCCTGTGAGTCCAGTTTCAGATTCCGAGCTCCACTTCAGGTTCACTGTATCCCTTGGACCATCTTATTGTCGTGAAACACAGAAATTGCATCGGAATTTAATAAAAAAGGCACAATGCCGACTTAAGTAAAAGAGGACTGACACTCTAACTCTCTGTGATTTGAACCTCACCTGTGAGTCCAGTTTTAGATTCCGATGATTCACTTCTGGTTTCCTGTATACCTTGCAGATTCTTATTGAAGATGAAACACAGAAATTGCATCGGAATTAAATTGAAAAGACACAATGCCGACTTAAGTACAAGAGGACTGACACTCTCACTTTCTATGATTTGAACCTCTCCTGTGAGTTCAGTTTTAGATTCGGATGCTTCACTTCAGGTTTACTGTATGCCTTGCACCTTCTTATTGACGATGAAACACAGAAATTGCATCCGAATTTAATACAAAAGGCACAATGCCGACTTAAATACAAGAGGACCGACACCCTCCCTTTCAATGATTTGAACCACTCCTGTGAGTCCAGTTTTAGATTCCGATGCTCCACTTCAGGTTTATTGTATTCCTTAGACCTTCTTATTGACGATGGAACACAGAAATTGCATCCGAATTTAATACAAAAGGCACAATGTCGACTTAAGTAAAAGAGGACTGTCACTCTCTCTTTCTATGATTTGAACCTCTCCTGTGAGTCCAGTTTTAGATTCCGATGCTTCACTTCTGGTATACTGTATACCTTGCACCTTCTTGTTGACGATAAAAACACAGGAATTGCATCCGAATTTAATACAAGAGGCACAATGCCGACTTAAGTAAAAGAGGACTGACACTCTCTCTTTCTATGATTTAAACCTCACCTGTGAGTCCAGTTTTAGATTCCGATGCTCCACTTCAGGTTTACTGTATCCCTTGGACCTTCTTATTGACGATGAAACACAGAAATTGCATCCGAATTTAATTCAAAAGGCACAATGCCGACTTAAGTAAAAGAACACTGTCACTCTCTCTTTCTATGATTTGAACCTCTCCTGTGGGTCCAGTTTTACATTCCGATGCTTCACTTCAAGTTTACTGCATACCTTGCACCTTCTTATTGACGATGAAACACAGAAATTGCATCCGAATTTAATACAAAAGGCACAACGCCGACTTAAGTACAAGAGGACTGTCTTTCTCCCTTTCTATGATTTGAACCTCTCCTGTGAGTCCAGTTTCAGATTCCGATGCTCCACTTCAGGTTCACTGTATCCCTTGGACCTTCTTATTGTCGATGAAACACAGAAATTGCATCGGAATTTAATAAAAAAGGCACAATGCCGACTTAAGTAAAAGAGGACTGACACTCTAACTCTCTGTGATTTGAACCTCACCTGTGAGTCCAGTTTTAGATTCCGATCCTTCACTTCTGGTTTACTGTATACCTTGCAGATTCTTATTGACGATGAAACACAGAAATTGCATCGGAATTAAATTCAAAAGACACAATGCCGACTTAAGTACAAGAGGACTGACACTCTAACTATCTATGATTTGAACCTCTCCTGTGAGTCCGGTTTTAGATTCCGCCGCTTCACTTCAGGTTTACTGTATCCCTTGGACCTTCTTATTGACGATGAAACACAGAAATTGCATCCGAATTTAATGCAAAAGGCACAATACCGACTTAAGTACAAGAGGACTGACACTCTCACTTTCTATGATTTGAACCTCTCCTGTGAGTTCAGTTTTAGATTCCGATGCTTCACTTCAGGTTTACTGTATACCTTGCACCCTCTTATTGACGATGAACCACAGAAATTGCATCCGAATTTAATACAAAAGGCACAATGCCGACTTAAATACAAGAGGACCGACACTCTCCCTTTCAATGATTTGAACCACTCCTGTGAGTCCAGTTTTGGATTCCGATGTTCCACTTCAGGTTTACTGTATCCCTTGGACCCTCTTATTGACGATGAAACACAGAACTTGCATCCGAATTTAATAAAAAAGGCACAATGCCGACTTAAGTAAAAGAGGACTGTCACTCTCTCTTTCTATGATTTGAACCTCTCCTGTGAGTCCAGTTTTAGATTCCGATGTTTCACTTCTGGTATACTGTATACCTTGCACCTTCTTATTGACGATAAAAACACAGGAATTGCATCCGAATTTAATACAAAGGCACATTGCCGACTTAAGTAAAACAGGACTGACACTCTCTCTTTCTATGATTTGAGCCTTACCTGTGAGTCCAGTTTTAGATTCCGATGCTTCACTTCAGGTTTACTGTATACCTTGCACCTTCTTATTGACGATGAAACTCAGAAATTGCATCGGAATTTAATACAAAAGGCACAATGCCGACTTAAGTACAAGAGGACTAACACTCTCACTTTGTATGATTTGAACGTCTCCTGTGATTCCAGTTTTAGATTCCGATGCTTCACTTCAGGTTTACTGTATACCTTGCACCGTCATGTTGACGATGAAACACAAAAATTGCATCGGAATTAAATTCAAAAGGAACAATGCAGACTTAAGTACAAGAGGACTGACACACTCACTTTCTGTGATTTGAACCTCTCCTGTGAGTCCAGTTTTAGATTCCGATGCTTCACTTCAGGTTTACTGTATACCTTGCACCTTCTTATTGACGATGAAACACAGAAATTGCATCGGAATTAAATTCAAAAGGCACAATGACGATTTAAGTACGTGAGGACTGACACTCTAATTATCTATGGTTTGAACCTCTCCTGTGAGTCCAGTTTTAGATTTCGATGCTTCACTTCAGGTTTACTGTATCCCTTGGACCTTCTTATTGACGATGACATACAGAAATTGCATCCGAATTTAATACAAAGGGCACAATGCCGACTTAAGTAAAAGAGGACTGACACTCTCTCTTTCTATGATTTGAGCCTCACCTGTGAGTCCTGTTTTAGATTCCGATGCTTCACTTCAGGTTTACTGTATACCTTGCACCTTCTTATTGATGATGAAACTCAGAAATTGCATCGGAATTTAATACAAAAGGCACAATGCCGACTTATGTACAAGAGGACTAACACTCTCACTTTCTATGATTTGAACCATTCCTGTGAGTCCACTTTTAGTTTCCGATGCGTCACTGCAAGTTTACTGTATACCTTGCACCTTCTTATTGACGATGAAACACAGAAATTGCATCGGAATTAAATTGAGAAGACACAATGCCGACTTAAGTACAAGAGGACAGACACACTCACTTTCTATGATTTGAACCTCTCCTGTGAGTCCAGTTTTAGATTCCGATGCTTCACTTCAGGTTTACTGTATCCCTTGGACCTTCTTATTGTCGATGAAACACAGAAATTGCATCGGAATTTAATAAAAAAGGCACAATGCCGACTTAAGTAAAAGAGGACTGACACTCTAACTCTCTGTGATTTGAACCTCACCTGTGAGTCCAGTTTTAGATTCCGATGCTTCACTTCTGGTTTTGCTGTATACCTTGCAGATTCTTATTGACGATGAAACACAGAAATTGCATCGGAATTAAATTGAAAAGACACAATGCCGACTTAAGTACAAGAGGACTGACACTCTAACTATCTATGATTTGAACCTCTCCTGTGAGTCCGGTTAAAGATTCCGACGCTTCACTTCAGGTTTACTGTATCCCTTGGACCTCCTTATGACGATGAAACACAGAAATTGCATCCGCATTTAATACAAAAGGCACAATACCGACTTAAGTACAAGAGGACTGACACTCTCACTTTCTATGATTTGAACCTCTCATGTGAGTTCAGTTTTAGATTCCAATGCTTCACTTCGGGTTTACTGTATACCTTACACCTTCTTATTGACGATGAAACACAGAAATTGCATCCGAATTTAATACAAAAGGCACAATGCCGACTTAAATACAAGAGTTCCGACACTCTCCCTTTCAATGATTTGAACCACTCCTCTGAGTCGAGTTTTAGATTCCGATGCTCCACTTCAGGTTTACTGTATCCCTTGGACCTTCTTATTGACGATGAAACACAGAAATTGCATCCGAATTTAATACAAAAGGCACAATGCCGACTTAAGTAAAAGAGGACTGTCACTCTCTCTTTTTATGTTTTGAACCTCTCCTGTGAGTCCAGTTATAGATTCCGATGCTTCACTTCTGGTATACTGTATACCTTGCACCTTCTTATTGACGATAAAAACACAGGAATTGCATCCGAATTTAATACAAGAGGCACAATGCCGACTTAAGTAAAAGAGGACTGACACTCTCTCTTTCTATGATTTGAGCCTCACCTGTGAGTCCAGTTTTAGATTCCGATGCTTCACTTCATGTTTACTGTATACCATGCACCTTCTTATTGACGATGAAACTCAGAAATTGCATCGTAATTTAATACAAAAGGCACAATGCCGACTTAAGTACAAGAGGACTAACACTCTCACTTTCTATGATTTGAACCTCTCCTGTGAGTCCAGTTTTAGATTCCGATGCTTCACTTCAGGTTTCCTGTATACCTTGCACCGTCATGTTGACGATGAAACGCAAAAATTTCATCGGAATTAAATTCAAAAGAACAATGCAGACTTAAGTACAAGAGGACTGACACACTCACTTTCTATGATTTGAACCTCTCCTGTGAGTCCACTTTTAGATTCCGATGCTTCACTTCAGATTTACTGTATACCTTGCACCTTCTTATTGACGATGAAACACAGAAATTGCATCGGAATTAAATTCAAAAGGCACAATGACGATTTAAGTACATGAGGACTGACACTCTAACTATCTATGGTTTGAACCTCTCCTGTGAGTCCAGTTTTAGATTCCGATGCTTCACTTCTGGTTTACTGTATCCCTTGGACCTTCTTATTGACGATGACATACAGAAATGGCATCCGAATTTAATACAAAAGGCACAATGCCGACTTAAGTAAAAGATGACTGACACTCTCTCTTTCTATGATTTGAGCCTCACCTGTGAGTCCTGTTTTAGATTCCGATGCTTCACTTCAGGTTTACTGTATACCTTGCACCTTCTTATTGACGATGAAACTCAGAAATTGCATCGGAATTTAATACAAAAGGCACAATGCCGACTTAAGTACAAGAGGACTAACACTCTCACTTTCTATGATTTGAACCTCTCCAGTGAGTCCAGTTTTAGATTCCGATGCTTCACTTCAAGTTTACTGTATACCTTGCACCTTCTTATTGACGATGAAACACAGAAATTGCATCCGAATTTAATACAAAAAGCACAATGCCGACTTAAGTACAAGAGGACTGACACTCTCCCTTTCTATGATTTGAACCTCTCCTGTGAGTCCAGGTTCAGATTCCGAGCTCCACTTCAGGTTCACTGTATCCCTTGGACCATCTTATTGTCGATGAAACACAGAAATTGCATCGGAATTTAATAAAAAAGGCACAATGCCGACTTAAGTAAAAGAGGACTGACACTCTAACTCTCTGTGATTTGAACCTCACCTGTGAGTCCAGTTATAGATTCCGATGCTTCACTTCTGGTTTCCTGTATACCTTGCAGATTCTTATTGAAGATGAAACACAGAAATTGCATCGGAATTAAATTGAAAAGACACAATGCCGACTTAAGTACAAGAGGACTGACACTCTCACTTTCTATGATTTGAACCTCTCCTGTGAGTTCAGTTTTAGATTCGGATGCTTCACTTCAGGTTTACTGTATACCTTGCACCGTCATGTTGACGATGAAACACAAATATTGCATCGGAATTAAATTCAAAATCAACAATGCAGACTTAAGTACACGAGGACTGACACACTCACTATCTATGGTTTGAACCTCTCCTGTGAGTCAAGTTTTAGATTCCGTTGCTTCACTTCAGGTTTACTGTATACCTTGCACCTTCGTATTGACGATGAAACACAGAAATTGCATCGGAATTAAATTCAAAAGGCACAATGCCGACTTAAGTAAAGAGGACTGACACTCTAACTCTCTATGATTTGAACCTCTCCTGTGAGTCCAGTTTTAGATTCCGATGCTTCACTTCTGGTTACTGTATACCTTGCACCTTCTTATTGACGATAAAAACACAAAAATTGCATCGGAATTAAATTCAAAAGGAACAATGCAGACTTAAGTACAAGAGGACTGACACACTCACTATCTATGGTTTGAACCTCTCCTGTGAGTCAAGTTTTAGATTCCGATGCTTCACTTCTGGTTTACTGTATACCTTGCAGCTTCTTATTGACGATGAAACACAGAAATTGCATCGGAATTAAATTCAAAAGACACAATGCCGACTTAAGTACAAGATGACTGACACTCTCACTTTCTATGATTTGAACCTCTCCTGTGAGTTCAGTTTTAGATTCGGATGCTTCACTTCAGGTTTACTGTATACCTTGCACCGTCATGTTGACGATGAAACACAAATATTGCATCGGAATTAAATTCAAAATCAACAATGCAGACTTAAGTACAAGAGGACTGACACACTCACTATCTATGGTTTGAACCTCTCCTGTGAGTCAAGTTTTAGATTCCGATGCTTCACTTCTGGTTTACTGTATACCTTGCAGCTTCTTATTGACGATGAAACACAGAAATTGCATCGGAATTAAATTCAAAAGACACAATGCCGACTTAAGTACAAGATGACTGACACTCTCACTTTCTATGATTTGAACCTCTCCTGTGAGTCCAGTTTTAGATTCCGATGCTTCACTTCAGGTTTACTGTATACCTTGCACCTTCGTATTGACGATGAAACACAGAAATTGCATCGGAATTAAATTCAAAAGGCACAATGCCGACTTAAGTAAAGAGGACTGACACTCTAACTCTCTATGATTTGAACCTCACCTGTGAGTCCAGTTTTAGATTCTGATGCTTCACTAAAGGTTTACTCTATCCCTTGGACCTTCTTATTGATGATGAAACACAGAAATTGCATCCGAATTTAATACAAAAGGCACAATGCCGACTTAAGTAAAAGGGGACTGACACTCCCACTTTCTATGATTTGAACGTCTCCTGTGAGTCCAGTTTTAGATTCCGATGCTTAACTTCAGGTTTACTGTATCCCTTGGACCTTCTTATTGACGATGACACACAGAAATTGCATCCGATTTTAATACAAATGGCACGATGCCGACTAAAGTACATGAGGACTGACACTCTCACTTCCTATGATTTGAACCTCTCCTGTGAGTCCAGTTTTAGTTTCTGATGCTTCACTTAAGGTTGACTCTATCCCTTGGACCTTCTTATTGATGATGAAACACAGAAATTGCATCCGAATTTAATACAAAAGGCACAATGCCGACTTAAGTAAAAGAGATCTGACACTCTCTCTTTCTATGATTTGAACCTCTCCTGTGTGTTTAGTTTTAGATTCCGTTGCTTCACTTCTGGTTTACTGTATACCTTGCAATTTCTTATTGACGATGAATCACAGAAATAGCATCGGAATTAAAATCAAAAGGCTCAATGCCGACTTAAGTAAAGAGGACTGACACTCTAACTCTCTATGATTTGAACCTCTCCTGTGAGTCCAGTTTTAGATTCCGATGCTTCACTTCTGGTTTACTGTATACCTTGCAGCTTCTTATTGACGATGAAACACAGAAATTGCATCGGAATTAAATTCAAAAGACACAATGCCGACTTAAGTACAAGAGGACCGACAATCTAACTATCTATGATTTGAACCTCACCTGTGAGTCCAGTTTTAGATTCCGATGCTTCACTTTAGGTTTACTGTATCCCTTGGACCTTCTTATTGACGATGAAACACAGCAATTGCATCCGAATTTAATACAAAAGGCACAATGCCGACTAAAGTACAAGAGGACTGACACTCTCACTTTCTATGATTTGAACCTCTCCTGTGAGTCCAGTTTTAAATTCCGATCCTTCAGTCCAGGTTTACTGTATACCTTGCACCTTCTTATTGACGATGAAACACAGAAATTGCATTCGAATTTAATACAAAAGGCACAATGCCGACTTAAGTAAAAGAGGACTGTCACTCTCTCTTTATATGATTTGAACCTCTCCTGTGAGTCCAGTTTTTGATTTCGATGCTCCACTTCAGGTGTACTGTATCCCTTGGACCTTCTCATTGACGATGAAACACAGAAATTGCATCCGAATTTAATACAAAAGGCACAATGCCGGCTTAAGTAAAAGAGGACTGTCACTCTCTCTTTGTAAGATTTGAATCTCTCCTGTGAGTCCAGTTTTACATTCCGATGCTTCACTTCTGGTTTACTGTACACCTTGCACCTTCTTATTGACGTTAAAAACACAGGAATTGCATCCGAAATTAATACAAAAGGCACAATGCCGACTTAAGTAAAAGAGGCCTGTCACCCTCTCTTTCTATGATTTGAGCCTCACCTGTGAGTTCAGTTTTAGATTCCGATGCTTCACTTCAGGTTTTCTGTATACCTTGCACCTTCTTATTGACGATAAAACTCAGAAATTGCATCGGAATTTAATACAAAAGGCACAATGCCGACTTAAGTACAAGAGGACTAACACTCTCACTTTCTATGATTTGAACCTCTCCGGTGAGTCCAGTTTTAGATTCCGATGCTTAACTTCAGGTTTACTGTATCCCTTGGACCTTCTTATTGACGATGACACACAGGAATTGCATCCGATTTTAATACAAAAGGCACGATGCCGACTTAAGTAAAAGAGTTCAGACACTCTCTCTTTCTATGGTTTGAACCTCTCCTGTGTGTCCAGTTTTAGATTCCGTTGCTTCACTTCTGGTTTACTGTATACCTTGCAGCTTCTTATTGACGATGAAACACAGAAATTGCATCGGAATTAAATTCAAAAACACAATGCCGACTTAAGTACAAGAGGACTGACACTCTCCCTTTCTATGATTTGAACCTCTCCTGTGAGTCCAGTTTTAAATTCCGATGCTTCAGTTCAGGTTTACTGTATACCTTGCACCTTCATATTGACGATGAAACACAGAAATTGCATTAGAATTAAATACAAAAGGCACAATGCCGACTTAGGTAAAAGAGGACTGTCACTCTCTCTTTATATGATTTGAAACTCCCCTGTGAGTCCAATTTTAGATTCCGATGCTTCCCTTCAGGTTTACTGTATACCTTGCTCCTTCTTATTGACGATGAAACACAGAAATTGCATCGGAATTAAATACAAAAGGCACAATGTCGACTTAAGTACAAGAGGACTGACACTCTTACTTTCTATGATTTGAACCTCTCCTGTGAGTCAGGTTATAGATTCCGATGCTTCACTTACGGTTTACTGTATCCCTTGGACATCTTATTAACGATGCAACACAGAAATTGCATCCGAATTTAATACAAAAGGCACAATGCCTACTTAAGTACAATTGGACTGACACTCTAACTTTCTATGATTTGAACCGCTCCTGTGAGTCCAGTTTTAGATTCCGATGCTTCACTTCAAGTTTACTCTATACCTTGCACCTTGTAATTGACGTTGAAACACAGAAATTGCATCCGAATTTAATACAAAAGGCACAATGCAGACTTAAGTACAAGAGGACAGAGACTCTCCCTTTCAATGATTTGAACCTCTCCTGTGAGTCCAGTTTTAGATTCCGATGCTCCACTTCAGGTTTACTGTATCACTTGGACCTTCTTACTGACGATGAAACACAGAAATTGCATCCGAATTTAATACTAAAGGCACAATGCCGACTTAAGTAAAAGAGTACTGTCACAATCTCTTTCTATGATTTGAACCTCTCCTGTGAGTCCAGTTTTAGAGTCCGACGCTTCACTTCTGGTTTACTGTATACCTTGCACCTTCTTATTGACGATAAAAATACAGGAATTGCATCCGAATTTAATACAAAAGGCACAATGCCGACTTAAGTAAAAGAACACTGTCACTCTCTCTTTCTATGATTTGAGCCTCACCTGTGAGTCCAGTTTTTGATTCCGATGCTTCACTTCTGATTTACTGTACACCTTGCACCTTCTTATTGACGATGAAATACAGAAATTGCATCGGAATTTAATACTAAAGGCACAATGCCGACTTAAGTACAAGAGGACTAACACTCTCACTTTCTATGATTTGAACCTCTCCTGTGAGTCCAGTTTTAGATTCCGATGCTTAACTTCAGGTTTACTGTATCCCCTGGACTTTCTTATTGACGATGACACACAGAAATTGCATCCGAATTTAATACAAAAGGCACAATCCCGACTTAAGTAAAAGAGATCTGACACTCTCTCTTTCTATGATTTGAACCTCTCCTGTGTGTCCAGTTTTAGATTCCGATGCTTCACTTCCGGTTTTCTGTATACCTTGCAAATTCTTATTGACGATGAATCACAGATATTGCATCGGAATTAAATTCAAAAGGCACAATGCCGACTTAAGTAAAGAGGACTGACACTCTAACTCTCTATGATTTGAACCTCTCCTGTGAGTTCAGTTTTAGATTCCAATGCTTCACTTCTGGTTTACTGTATACCTTGCAGCTTCTTATTGACGATGAAACACAGAAATTGCATCGGAATTAAATTCAAAAGACACAAAGCCGACTTAAGTACAAGAGGACTGACACTCTAACTATCTATGATTTGAACCTCTCCTGTGAGTCCAGTTTTAGATTCCGATGCTTCACTTCGGGTTTACTGTATCCCTTGGGCCTTCTTATTGACGATGAAACACAGAAATTGCATCCGAATTAAATACAAAAGTCACAGTGCCGACTTAAGTACAAGAGGACTGACACTCTCACTTTCTATGATTTGAACCTCTCCTGTGAGCCCGGTTTTAAATTCCGATGCTTCAGTTCAGGTTTACTGTATACCTTGCACCTTCTTATGGGCGATGAAACACAGAAATTGCATCCGAATTTAATACAAAAGGCACAATGCCGACTTACGTACAAGAGGACTGACACTCTCCCTTTCTATGATTTGAAGCTCTCCTCTGAGTCCAGTTTTAGATTCCGATGCTCCACTACAAGTTTACTGTATCCCTTGGACCATCTTATTGACGATGAAACACAGAAATTGGATCCGAATTTAATACAAAAGGCACAACGGCGAATTAAGTACAAGAGGACTGACACTCTAAATTTCTATGATTTGAACCTCTCCTGTGAGTCCAGTTTTAGATTCCGATGCTTCACTTCAGGTTTACTGTATACCTTGCACCGTCATGTTGACGATGAAACACAAAAATTGCATCGGAATTAAATTCAAAAGGATCAATGCAGACTTAAGTACAAGAGGACTGACACACTCACTATCTATGGTTTGAACCTCTCCTGTGAGTCCAGTTTTAAATTCCGATGCTTCACTTCAGGTTTACTGTATCCCTTGGACCTTCTTATTGACGATGACATACAGAAATTGCATCCGAATTTAATACAAAAGGCACAATGCCGACTTAAGTAAAAGAGGTCTGACACTCTCTCTTTCTATGATTTGAACCTCTCCTGTGTGTCCAGTTTTAGATTCCGATGCTTCACTTCAGGTTTACTGTATACCTTGCACCTTCGTATTGACGATGAAACACAGAAATTGCAACGGAATTAAATTCAAAAGGCACAATGCCGACTTAAGTAAAGAGGACTGACACTCTAACTCTCTATGATTTGAACCTCTCCTGTGAGTCCAGTTTTAGATTCCGATGTTTCACTTCTGGTTTACTGTATACCTTGCAGCTTCTTATTGACGATGAAACACAGAAATTGCATCGGAATTAAATTCAAAAGACACAATGCCGACTTAAGTACAAGAGGACTGACACTCTCACTTTCTATGATTTGAACCTCACCTGTGAGTCCAGTTTTAGATTCTGATGCTTCACTAAAGGTTTACTCTATCCCTTGCACCTTCTTATTGACGATGAAACACAGAAATTGCATCCGAATTAAATACAAAAGGCACAATGCCGACTTAAGTAAAAGGCGACTGACACTCCCACTTTCTATGATTTGAACCTCTCCTGTGAGTCCAGTTTTAGATTCCGATGCTTAACTTCAGGTTTACTGTATCCCTTGGACCTTCTTATTGACGATGACACACAGAAATTGCATCCGATTTTAATACAAATGGCACGATGCCGACTAAAGTACATGAGGACTGACACTCTCACTTCCTATGATTTGAACCTCTCCTGTGAGTCCAGTTTTAGTTTCTGATGCTTCACTTAAGGTTGACTCAATCCCTTGGACCTTCTTATTGATGATGAAACATAGAAATTGCATCCGAATTTAATACAAAAGGCACAATGCCGACTTAAGTAAAAGGGGACTGACACTCCCACTTTCTATGATTTGAACCTCTCCTGTGTGTCCAGTTTTAGATTCCGTTGCTTCACTTCTGGTTTACTGTATACCTTGCAATTTCTTATTGACGATGAATCACAGAAATTGCATCGGAAATAAAATCAAAAGGCTCAATGCCGACTTAAGTAAAGAGGACTGGCACTCTAACTCTCTATGATTTGAACCTCTCCTGTGAGTCCAGTTTTAGATTCCGATGCTTCACTTTAGGTTTACTGTATCCCTTGGACCTTCTTATTGACAATGAAACACAGAAATTGCATCCGAATTTAATACAAAAGGCACAATGCCGACTTAAGTACAAGAGGACTGACACTCTCACTTTCTATGATTTGAACCTCTCCTGTGAGTCCAGTTTTAAATTCCGATCCTTCAGTCCAGGTTTACTGTATACCTTGCACCTTTTTATTGACGATGAAACACAGAAATTGCATTCGAATTTAATACAAAAGGCACAATGCCGACTTAAGTAAAAGAGGACTGTCACTATCTCTTTATATGATTTGAACCTCTCCTGTGAGTCCAGTTTTAGATTCTGATGCTTCACGTCAGGTTTACTGTGTACCTTGCACCATCTTATTGACGATGAAACACAGAAATTGCATCGGAATTAAATACAAAAGGCACAATGTCGACTTAAGTACAAGAGGACTGACACTCTTACTATCTATGATTAGAACCTCTCCTGTGAGTCAGGTTATAGATTCCGATGCTTCACTTCAGGTTTACTGTATCCCTTGGACCTTCTTATTGACGATGACATACAGAAATTGCATCCGATTTTAATACAAAAGGCACAATGCCGACTTAAGTAAAAGAGGTCTGACACTCTCTCTTTCTATGATTTGAACCTCTCCTGTGTGTCCATTTTTAGATTCCAATGCTTCACTTCAGGTTTACTGTATACCTTGCACCTTCTTATTGACGATGAAACACAGAAATTGCATCGGAATTAAATTCAAAAGGCACAATGCCGACTTAAGTAAAGAGGACTGACACTCTAACACTGCACGATTTGAACCTCTCCTGTGAGTCCAGTCTTAGATTCCGATGCTTCATTCTGGTTTACTGTATACCTTGCAGCTTTTTATTGACGATGATACCTAGAAATTGCATCGGAATTAAATTGAAAATACACAATGCCGACTTAAGTAAAAGAGGACTGACACTCTACTATCTATGATTTGAACCTCTCCTGTGAGTCCGGTTTTAGATTCCGATGTTTCACTTCAGGTTTACTGTATCTTTTGGAGCTTCTTATTGACGATGAAACACAGAAATTGCATCCGAATTTAATACAAAAGGCACAATGCCGACTTAAGTACAAGAGGACTGACACTCTCACTTTCTATGATTTGAACCTCACCTGTGAGGCCATTTTTAGATTCCGATGTTTCACTTCAGGTTTACTGTATACCATGCACCTTCTTATTGACGATGAAACACAGAAATTGCATCCGAAATTAATACAAAAGGCACAATGCCGACTTAAGTACAAAAGGACCGACACTCTCCCTTTCTATGATTTGAACCTCTCCTGTGTGTCCAGTTTTTGATTCCGATGCTCCACTTCAGGTGTACTGTATCCCTTGGACCTTCTTATTGACGATGAAACACAGAAATTGCATCCGAATTTAATACAAAAGGCACAATGCCGACTTAAGTAAAAGAGGACTTTCACTCTCTCCTTCTAAGATTTGAATCTCTCCTGTGAGTCCAGTTTTACATTCCGATGCTTCACTTCTGGTTTACTGTACACCTTGCACCTTCTTATTGACGATAAAAACAGAGGAATTGCATCCGAAATTAATACAAAAGGCACAATGCCGACTTAAGTAAAAGAGGACTGTCACCCTCCCTTTCTATGATTTGAGCCTCACCTGTGAGTTCAGTTTTAGATTCCGATGCTTCACTTCAGGTTTTCTGTATACCTTGCACCTTCTTATTGACGATAAAACTCAGAAATTGCATCGGAATTAAATACAAAAGGCACAATGCCGACTTAAGTACAAGAGGACTAACACTCTCACTTTCTATGATTTGAACCTCTCCTGTGAGTCCAGTTTAAGATTCCGATGCTTAACTTCAGGTTTACTGAATCCCTTGGACCTTCTTATTGACGATGACACACAGAAATTGCATCCGAATTTAATACAAAAGGCACGATGCCGACTTAAGTAAAAGAGTTCAGACACTCTCTCTTTCTATGATTTGAACCTCTCCTGTGTGTCCAGTTTTAGATTCCGTTGCTTCACTTCTGGTTTACTGTATACCTTGCACCTTCTTATTGACAATGAATCACAGAAATTGCATCGGAATTAAATTCAAAAAGCACAATGCCGACTTAAGTAAAGAGGACTGACACTCTAACTCTCTATGATTTGAACCTCTCCTGTGAGTCCAGTATTAGATTCCGATGATTCACTTCTGGTTTACTGTATACCTTGCAGCTTCTTATTGTCGATGAAACACAGAAATTGCATCGGAATTAAATTCAAAAACACAATGCCGACTTAAGTACAAGGGGACTGACACTCTCACTTTCTATGATTTGAACCTCTCCTGTGAGTCCAGTTTTAAATTCCGATGCTTCAGTTCAGGTTTACTGTATACCTTGCACCTTCTTATTGACGATGAAACACAGAAATTGCATTAGAATTTAATACAAAAAGCACAAGCCGACTTAAGTAAAAGAGGACTGTCACTCTCTCTTTATATGATTTGAAACTCCCCTGTGAGTCCAGTTTTAGATTCCGATGCTTCACTTCAGGTTTACTGTATACCTTGCTCCTTCTTATTGACGATGAAGCACAGAAATTGCATCGGAATTAAATACAAAAGGCACAATGTCGACTTAAGTACAAGAGGACTGGCACTCTTACTTTCTATGATTTGAACCTCTCCTGTGAGTCAGGTTATAGATTCCGATGCTTCACTTACGGTTTACTGTATCCCTTGGACATCTTATTAACGATGCAACACAGAAATTGCATCCGAATTTAATACAAAAGGCACAATGCCGACTTAAGTACAATTGGACTGACACTCTAACTTTCTATGATTTGAACCTCTCCTGTGAGTCCAGTTTTAGATTCCGAAGCTTCACTTCAAGTTTACTGTATACCTTGCACCTTCTTATTGACGATGAAACACAGAAATTGCATCCGAATTTAATACAAAAGGCACAATGCAGACTTAAGTACAAGAGGACCGAGACTCTCCCTTTCAATGATTTGATCCTCTCCTGTGAGTCCAGTTTTAGATTCCGATGCTCCACTTCAGGTTTACTGTATCACTTGGACCTTCTTATTGACGATGAAACACAGAAATTGCATCCGAATTTAATACTAAAGGCACAATGCCGACTTAAGTAAAAGAGTACAGTCACTCTCTCTTTCTATGATTTGAACCTCTCCTGTGAGTCCAGTTTTAGAGTCCGACGCTTCACTTCTGGTTTAATGTATACCTTGCACCTTCTTATTGACGATAAAAATACAGGAATTGCATCCGAATTTAATACAAATGGCACAATGCCGACTTAAGTAAAAGAGGACTGTCACTCTCTCTTTCTATGATTTGAGCCTCACCTGTGAGTCCAGTTTTAGATTCCGATGCTTCACTTCAGATTTACTGTACACCTTGCACCTTCTTATTGACGATGAAATACAGAAATTGCATCGGAATTTAATACTAAAGGCACAATGCCGACTTAAGTAAAAGAGGACTAACACTCTCACTTTCTATGATTTGAACCTCTCCTGTGAGTCCAGTTTTAGATTCCGATGCTTAACTTCAGGTTTACTGTATCAATTGGACCTTCTTACTGACGATGACACACAGAAATTGCATCCGAATTTAATACAAAAGGCACAATGCCGACTTAAGTAAAAGAGATCTGACACTCTCTCTTTCTATGATTTGAACCTCTCCTGTGTGTCCAGTTTTTGATTCCGATGCTTCACTTCCGGTTTTCTGTATACCTTGCAAATTCTTATTGACGATGAATCACAGATATTGCATCGGAATTAAATTCAAAAGGCACAATGCCGACTTAAGTAAAGAGGACTGACACTCTAACTCTCTATGATTTGAACCTGTCCTGTGAGTTCAGTTTTAGATTCCAATGCTTCACTTCTGGTTTACTGTATACCTTGCAGCTCCTTATTGACGATGAAACACAGAAATTGCATCGGAATTAAATTCAAAAGACACAAAGCCGACTTAAGTACAAGAGGACTGACACTCTAACTATCTATGATTTGAACCTCTCCTGTGAGTCCAGTTTTAGATTCCGATGCTTCACTTCGGGTTTACTGTATCCCTTGGGCCTTCTTATTGACGATGAAACACAGAAATTGCATCCGAATTAAATACAAAAGTCACAATGCCGACTTAAGTACAAGAGGACTGACACTCTCACTTTCTATGATTTGAACCTCTCCTGTGAGCCCAGTTTTAAATTCCGATGCTTCAGTTCAGGTTTACTGTATACCTTGCACCTTCTTATGGGCGATGAAACACAGAAATTGCATCCGAATTTAATGCAAAAGGCTCAATGCCGACTTACGTACAAGAGGACTGACACTCTCCCTTTCTGTGATTTGAAGCTCTCCTCTGAGTCCAGTTTTAGATTCCGATGCTCCACTACAGGTTTACTGTATCCCTTGGACCTTCTTATTGACGATGAAACACAGAAATTGGATCCGAATTCAATACAAAAGGCACAATGCCGAATTAAGTACAAGAGGACTGACACTCTAACTTTCTATGATTTGAACCTCTCCTGTGAGTCCAGTTTTAGATTCCGATGCTTCACTTCAGGTTTACTGTATACCTTGCCCCTTCTTATTGACGATGAAACACAGAAATTGCATCCGAATTTAATACAAAAGCACAGTGCCGACTTAAGTACAAGAGGACCGACACTCTCCCTTTCTATGATTTGAACCTCTCCTGTTAGTCCAGTTTTAGGTTCCATGCTTCACTTCAGGTTTACTGTATACCTTGCACCTTCTTATTGACGATGAAACAAAGAAATTGCATCGTAAATAAATTCAAAAGGCACAATGACGATTTAAGTACAAGAGGACTGACACTCTAACTATCTATGGTTTGAACCTCTCCTGTGAGTCCAGTGTTAGATTCCGATGCTTCATTTCAGGTTTACTGAATCCCTTGGTCCTTCTTATTGACGATGAAACACAGAAATTGCATCCGAATTTAATACAAAAGGCACAATGCCGACTTAGGTAAAAGAGGACAGACACTCTCCCTTTCTATGATTTGAACCTCTCCTGTGAGTCCAGTTTGAGATTCCGATGCTTCACTTCCGGTTTCCTGTATCCCTTGGACCATATTATTGACGATGAAACGTAAAGATTGCATCGGAATTTAATATAAAAGTCATAATGCCTACTTAAGTAAAAGAGGACTGACACTCTCTCTTTCTATGATTTGAATCTCTCCAGTGAGTCCAGTTTTAGATTCCGTTACTTCACTTCAGGTTTACTGTATCCCTTGGACCTTCTTATTGACGATGACATACAGAAATTGCATCCGAATTTAATACAAAAGGCACATGCCGACTTAAGTAAAGAGGTCTGACACTCTCTCTTTCTATGATTTGAACCTCTCCTGTGTGTCCATTTTTAGATTCCGATGCTTCACTTCGGGTTTACTGTATCCCTTGGGCCTTCTTATTGACGATGAAACACAGAAATTGCATCCGAATTAAATACAAAAGTCACAATGCCGACTTAAGTACAAGAGGACTGACACTCTCACTTTCTATGATTTGATATTCTCCTGTGAGCCCAGTTTTAAATTCCGATGCTTCAGTTCAGGTTTACTGTATACCTTGCACCTTCTTATGGGCGATGAAACACAGAAATTGCATCCGAATTTAATACAAAAGGCTCAATGCCGACTTACGTACAAGAGGACTGACACTCTCCCTTTCTATGATTTGAAGCTCTCCTCTGAGTCCTGTTTTAGATTCCGATGCTCCACTACAGGTTTACTGTATCCCTTGGACCTTCTTATTGACAATGAAATACAGAAATTGCATCTGAATTTAATACAAAAGGCACAATGCCGACTTAAGTAAAAGAGTTCTGACACTGTCTCTTTCTATGATTTGAAACTCTCCTCTGAGTCCAGTTTTAGATTCCGATGCTCCACTACAGGTTTACTGTATCCCTTGGACCTTCTTATTGACGATGAAACACAGAAATTGGATCCGAATTTAATACAAAAGGCACAATGCCGACTTAAGTAAAAGAGGACTGACACTCTCACTTTCTATGATTTGAACCTCTCCTGTGAGTCCAGTTTTAGATTCCGATGCTTAACTGCAGGTTTACTGTATCCCTTGGACCTTCTTGTTGACAATGAAATACAGAAATTGCATCTGAATTTAATACAAAAGGCACAATGCCGACTTAAGTAAAAGAGTTCTGACACTCTCTCTTTCTATGATTTGAACCTCTCCTGTGTGTCCAGTTTTAGATTCCGTTGTTTCACTTCTGGTTTACTGTATACCTTGCACCTTCTAATTTACAATGAATCACAGAAATTGCATCGGAATTAAATTCAAAAAGCACAATGCCGACTTAAGTAAAGAGGACGGACACTCTAACTCTCTATGATTTGAACCTCTCCTGTGAGTCCAGTTTTAGATTCCGATGCTGCACTTCTGGTTTACTGTATTCCTTGCAGCTTCTTATTGACGGTGAAACACAGAAATTGCATCGGAATTAAATTCAAAAGACACAATACCGACTTAAGTACAAGAGGACTGACACTCTCACTTTCTATGATTTGAACCTCTCCTGTGGGTCCAGTTTTAAATTCCGATGCTTCAGTTCAGGTTTACTGTATACCTTGCACCTTCAAATTGACGATGAAACACAGAAATTGCATCCGAATTTAATACAGAAGCACAATGCAGACTTAAGTACAAGAGGACCGAGCCTCTCCCCTTCTATGATTTGAACCTCTCCTGTGAGTCCAGTTTTTGATTCCGATACTTCACTTCCGGTTTCCTGTATCCCTTGGACCATATTATTGACGATGAAACATAAAAATTGCATCGGAATTTAATATAAAAGGCATAATGCCTACTTAAGTAAAAGAGGACTGACACTCTCTCTTTCTATGATTTGAATCTCTCCTGTGAGTCCAGTTTGAGATTCCGATACTTCACTTCAGGTATACTGTATCCCTTGGACCTTCTTATTGACGATGACATACAGAAATTGCATCCGAATTTAATGTAAAAGGCACAATGCCGACTTAAGTAAAGGAGGTCTGACACTCTCTCTTTCTATGATTTGAACATCTCCTGTGAGTCAGGTTTTAGATTCCGATGCTTCACTTCAGGTTTACTGTATCTTTTGGACCTTGTTACTGACGATGAAACACAGAAGTTGCATCCGAATTTAATACAAAAGGCACAATGCCGACTTAAATACAAGGGGACTGACACTCTCACTTTCTATGATTTGAACCTCACCTGTGACGCCATTGTTAGATTCCGATGCTTCACTTCAGGTTTACTGTATACCATGCACCTTCTTATTGACGATGAAACACAGAAATTGCATCCGAATTTAATACAAAAGGCACAATGCCGACTTAAGTACAAGAGGACCGACACTCTCCCTTTCTATGATTTGAACCTCACCTGTGAGTCCAGTTTTAGGTTCCGATGCTTCACTTCAGGTTTACTGTATACCTTGCACCTTCTTATTGACGATGAAACACAGAAATTGCATCCGAATTTAATACAAAAGGCACAATGCCGACTTAAGTACAAGAGGACCGACACTCTCCCTTTCTATGATTTGAACCTCTCCTGTGAGTCCAGTTTTAGGTTCCGATGCTTCACTTCAGGTTTACTGTATACCTTGCACCTTCCTATTGACGATGAAACACAGAAATTGCATCGTAAATAAATTCAAAAGGCACAATGACGATTTAAGTACAAGAGGACTGACACTCTAACTATCTATGGTTTGAACCTCTCCTGTAAGTCCAGTGTTCGATTCCGATGCTTCACTTCAGGTTTACTGTATCCCTTGGTCCTTCTTATTGACGATGAAACACAGAAATTGCATCCGAATTTAATACAAAAGGCACAATGCCGAGTTAGGTAAAAGATTACAGACACTCTCCCTTTCTATGATTTGAACCTCTCCTGTGAGTCCAGTTTGAGATTCCGATGCTTCACTTCCGGTTTCCTGTATCCCTTGGACCATATTATTGACGATGAAACATAAAAATTGCATCGGAATTTAATATAAAAGCCATAATGCCTACTTAAGTAAGAGAGGACTGACACTCTCTCTTTCTATGATTTGAATCTCTCCAGTGAGTCCAGTTTTAGATTCCGATACTTCACTTCAGGTTTACTGTATCCCTTGGACCTTCTTATTGACGATGACATACAGAAATTGCATCCGAATTTAATACAAAAGGCACATGCCGACTTAAGTAAAAGAGGTCTGACACTCTCTCTTTCTATGATTTGAACCTCTCCAGTGTGTCCATTTTTAGATTCCGATGCTTCACTTCAGGTTTAATGTATACCTTGCACCTTCTTATTGACGATGAAACACAGAAATTGCATCGGAATTCAATTCAAAAGGCACAATGCCGACTTAAGTAAAGAGGACTGACACTTTAACACTCTATGATTTGAACCTCTCCTGTGAGTCCAGTTTTAGATTCCGATGCTTCACTTCTGGTTTACTGTATACCTTGCAGCTTCTTATTGACGATGAAACCTAGAAATTGCATCGGAATTAAATTCAAAAGACACAATGCCGACTTAAGTACAAGAGGACTGACACTCTACTATCTATGATTTGAACCTCTCCTGTGAGTCCGGTTTTAGATTCCGATGCTTCACTTCAGGTTTACTGTAGCTTTTGGACCTTCTTATTGACGATGAAACACAGAAATTGCATCGGAATTAAATTCAAAGGACACAAAGCCGACTCAAGTACAAGAGGATTGACACTCTAACTACCTATGATTTGAACCTCTCCTGTGAGTCCAGTTTTAGATTCTGATGCTTAACTGCAGGTTTGCTGTATCCCTTGGACCTTCTTGTTGACAATGAAATACAGAAATTGCATCTGAATTTAATACAAAAGGCACAATGCCGACTTAAGTAAAAGAGTTCTGACACTCTCTCTTTCTATGATTTGAACCGCTCCTGTGTGTCCAGTTTTAGATTCCGTTGCTTCACTTCAGGTTTACTGTATACCTTGCACCTTCTTATTTACATTGAATCACAGAAATTGCATCGGAATTAAATTCAAAAGGCACAATGCCGACTTAAGTAAAGAGGACTGACACTCTAACTCTCTATGATTTGAACCTCTCCTGTGAGTCCAGTTTTAGATTCCGATGCTGCACTTCTGGTTTACTGTATACCTTGCAGCTTCTTATTGACGATGAAACACAGAAATTGCATCGGAATTACATTTAAAAGACACAAAGCCGACTTAAGTACAAGAGCACTGACACTCTAACTATCTATGATTTGAACCTCTCCTGTGAGTCCAGCTTTAGATTCCGATGCTTCACTTCGGGTTTACTGTATCCCTTGGGCCTTCTTATTGACGATGAAACACAGAAATTGCATATGAATTAAATACAAAAGTCACAATGCCGACTTAAGTACAAGAGGACTGACACTCTCACTTTCTATGATTTGAATCTCTCCTGTGAGCCCAGTTTTACATTCCGATGCTTCAGTTCAGGTTTACTGTATACCTTGCACCTTCTTATGGGCGATGAAACACAGAAATTGCATCCGAATTTAATACAAAAGGCTCAATGCCGACTTACGTACAAGAGGACTGACACTCTCCCTTTCTATGATTTGAAGCTCTCCTCTGAGTCCAGTTTTAGATTCCGATGCTCCACTACAGGTTTACTGTATCCCTTGGACCTTCTTATTGACGATGAAACACAGAAATTGGATCCGAATTTAATACAAAAGGCACAATGCCGACTTAAGTACAAGAGGACTGACACTCTCACTTTCTATGATTTGAACCTCTCCTGTGAGTCCAGTTTTAGATTCCGATTCTTCACTTCAGGTTTACTGTATACCTTGGGCCTTCTTATTGACGATGAAACACAGAAATTGCATATGAATTAAATACAAAAGTCACAATGCAGACTTAAGTACAAGAGGACTGACACTCTCACTTTCTATCATTTGAATCTCTCCTGTGAGCCCAGTTTTAAATTCCGATGCTTCAGTTCAGGTTTACTGTATACCTTGCACCTTCTTATGGGCGATGAAACACAGAAATTGCATCCGAATTTAATACAAAAGGCTCAATGCCGACTTACGTACAAGAGGACTGACACTCTCCCTTACTATGATTTGAAGCTCTCCTCTGAGTCCAGTTTTAGATTCCGATGCTCCACTACAGGTTTACTGTATCCCTGGGACCTTCTTATTGACGATGAAACACAGAAATTGGATCCGAATTTAATACAAAAGGCACAATGCCGACTTAAGTACAAGAGGACTGACACTCTCACATTCTATGATTTGAACCTCTCCTGTGAGTCCAGTTTTAGATTCCGATGCTTCACTTCAGGTTTACTGTATACCTTGCCCCTTCTTATTGACGATGAAACACAGAAATTGCATCCGAATTTAATACAAAAGGCACAATGCCGACTTAAGTACAAGAGGACCGACACTCTCACTTTCTATGATTTGAACCTCTCCTGTGAGTCCAGTTTTAGATTCCGATGCTTCACTTCAGGTTTACTGTATCCCTTGCACCTTCTTATTGACGATGAAACACAGAAATTGCATCGTAAATAAATTTAAAGGCACAATGACGATTTAAGTACAAGAGGACTGACACTCTAACTATCTATGGTTTGAACCTCTCCTGTGAGTCCAGTGTTTGATTCCGATGCTTCACTTCAGGTTTACTGTATCCCTTGGTCCTTCTTATTGACGATGAAACACAGAAATGGCATCCGAATTTAATACAAAAGGCACAATGCCGACTTAGGTAAAAGAGGACAGACACTCTCCCTTTCTGTGATTTGAACATCTCCTGTGAGTCCAGTTTTAGATTCCGATGCTTCACTTCCGGTTTCCTGTATCCCTTGGACCATATTATTGACGATGAAACATAAAAATTGCATCGGAATTTAATATAAAAGGCATAATGCCTACTTAAGTAAAAGAGGACTGACACTCTCTCTTTCTATGATTTGAATCTCTCCAGTGAGTCCAGTTTTAGATTCCGATACTTCACTTCAGGTTTACTGTATCCCTTGGACCTTCTTATTGACGATGACATACAGAAATTGCATCCGAATTTAATACAAAAGGCACATGCCGACTTAAGTAAAAGAGGTCTGACACTCTCTCTTTCTATGATTTGAACCACTCCTGTGTGTCCATTTTTAGATTCCGATGCTTCACTTCAGGTTTACTGAATACCTTGCACCTTCTTATTGACGATGAAACACAGAAATTGCATCGGAATTAAATTCAAAAGGCACAATGCCGACTTAAGTAAAGAGGACTGACACTTTAACACTCTATGATTTGAACCTCTCCTGTGAGTCCAGTTTTAGATTCCGATGCTTCACTTCTGGTTTACTGTATACCTTGCAGCTTCTTATTGACGATGAAACCTAGAAATTGCATCGGAATTAAATTCAAAAGACACAATGCCGACTTAAGTACAAGAGGACTGACACTCCACTATCTATGATTTGAACCTCTCCTTTGAGTCCGGTTTTACATTCCGATGCTTCACTTCTGGTTTACTGTACACCTTGCACCTTCTTATTGACGATAAAAACACAGGAATTGCATCCGAAATTAATACAAAAGGCACAATGCCGACTTAAGTAAAAGAGGACTGTCACCCTCTCTTTCTATGATTTGAGCCTCACCTGTGAGTCCAGTTTTAGATTCCGATGCTTCACTTCAGGTTTACTGTATACCTTGCACCTTCTTATTGACGATAAAACTCAGAAATTGCATCGGAATTTAATACAAAAAGCACAATGCCGACTTAAGTACAAGAGGACTAACGCTCTCACTTTCTATGATTTGAACCTCTCCTGTAAGTCCAGTTTTAGATTCTGATGCTTAACTTCAGGTTTACTGGATCCCTTGGACCTTCTTATTGACGATGACACACAGAAATTGCATCCGATTTTAATACAAAAGGCACGATGCCGACTAAAGTACATGAGGACGGCCACTCTCACTTCCTATGATTTGAACCTCTCCTGTGAGTCCAGTTTTAGTTTCTGATGCTTCACTTAAGGTTTACTCTATCCCTTGGACCTTCTTATTGATGATGAAACACAGAAATTGCATCCGAATTTAATATGAAAGGCACAATGCCGACTTAAGTAAAAGAGTTCTGACACTCTCTCTTTCTATGATTTGAACCTCTCCTGCGTGTCCAGTTTTAGATTCCGTTGCTTCACTTCTGGTTTATTGTATACCTTGCACCTTCTTATTTACAATGAATCACAGAAATTGCATCGAAATTAAATTCAAAAAGCACAATGCCGACTTAAGTAAAGAGGACTGACACTCTAACTCTCTATGATTTGAACCTCTCCTGTGAGTCCAGTTTTAGATTCCGATGCTGCACTTCTGGATTACTGTATACCTTGCAGCTTCTTATTGACGGTGAAACACAGAAATTGCATCGGAATTAAATTCAAAAGACACAATGCCGACTTAAGTACAAGAGGACTGACACTCTCACTTTCTATGATTTGAACCTCTCCTGTGGGTCCAGTTTTAAATTCCGATGCTTCAGTTCAGGTTTACTGTATACCTTGCACCTTCTAATTGACGATGAAACACAGAAATTGCATCCGAATTTAATACAAAAGCACAATGCAGACTTAAGTACAAGAGGACCGAGCCTCTCCCCTTCTATGATTTGAACCTCTCCTGTGAGTCCAGTTTTAGATTCCGATACTTCACTTCCGGTTTCCTGTATCCCTTGGACCATATTATTGACGATGAAACATAAAAATTGCATCGGAATTTAATATAAAAGGCATAATGCCTACTTAAGTAAAAGAGGACTGACACTCTCTCTTTCTATGATTTGAATCTCTCCTGTGAGTCCAGTTTGAGATTCCGATACTTCACTTCAGGTTTACTGTATCCCTTGGACCTTCGTATTGACGATGACATACAGAAATTGCATCGGAATTAAATTCAAAAGACACAATGCCGACATATGTACAAGAGGACTGACACTCTACTATCTATGATTTGAACCACTCCTGTGAGTCCGGTTTTAGATTCCGATGCTTCACTTCAGGTTTACTGTATCTTTTGGACCTTGTTATTGACGATGAAACACAGAAGTTGCATCCGAATTTAATACAAAAGGCACATTGCCGACTTAAGTACAAGAGGACTGACACTCTCACTTTCTATGATTTGAACCTCACCTGTGACGCCATTGTTAGATTCCGATGCTTCACTTCAGGTTTACTGTATACCATGCACCTTCTTATTGACGATGAAACACAGAAATTGCATCCGAAATTAATACAAAAGGCACAATGCCGACTTAAGTACAAAAGGACCGACACTCTTCCTTTCTATGATTTGAACTTCTCCTGTGAGTCCAGTTTTTGATTCCGATGCTCCACTTCAGGTTTACTATATCCCTTGGACCTTCTTAATGACGATGAAACACAGAGATTGCATCCGAATTTAATACAAAAGGCACAATGCCGGCTTAAGTGAAAGAGGACTGTCACTCTCTCTTTGTAAGATTTGAACCTCTCCTGTGAGTCCAGTTTTGTATTCCGATGCTTCACTTCTGGTTTACTGTACACCTTGCACCTTCTTATTGACGATAAAAACACAGGAATTGCATCCGAAATTAATACAAAAGGCACAATGCCGACTTAAGTAAAAGAGGACTGTCACCCTCTCTTTCTATGATTTGAGCCTCACCTGTGAGTCCAGTTTTAGATTCCGATGCTTCACTTCAAGTTTACTGTATCCCTTGGACCTTCTTATTGACGATGACACACAGAAATTGCATCCGATTTTAATACAAAAGGCACGATGCCGACTAAAGTACATGAGGGCTGCCACTCTCACTTCCTATGATTTGAACCTCTCCTGTGAGTACAGTTTTAGTTTCTGATGCTTCACTAAAGGTTTACTCTATCCCTTGGACCTTCTTATTGAAGATGAAACACAGAAATTGCATCCGACTTTAATACAAAAGGCACAATGCCGACTTAAGTAAAAGAGGACTGACACTCTCACTTTCTATGATTTGAACCTCTCCTGTGAGTCAGGTTATATATTCCAATGTTTCACTTACGGTTTACTGTATCCCTTGGACATCTTATTAACGATGGAACACAGAAATTACATCCGAATTTAATACAAAAGGCACAATGCCGACTTAAGTAACAGAGTTCTGGCACTCTCTCTATCTATGATTTGAACCTGTCCTGTGTGTCCAGTTTTAGATTCCGTTGCTTCACTTCTGGTTTACTGTACCTTGCACCTTCTTATTGACAATGAATCACAGAAATTGCATCGGAATTAAATTCAAAAGGCACAATGCCGACTTAAGTAAAGAGGACTGACACTCTAACTCTCTATGATTTGAACCTCTCCTGTGAGTCCAGTTTTAGATTCCGATGCTTCACTTCTGGTTTACTGTATACCTTGCAGCTTCTTATTGACGATGAAACACAGTAATTGCATCGGAATTAAATTCAAAAGACACAATGCCGACTTAAGTACAAGAGGACTGACACTCTCACTTTCTACGATTTGAACCTCTCCTGTGAGTCCAGTTTTAAATTCCGATGCTTCAGTTCAGGTTTACTGTATACCTTGCACCTTTTTATTGACGATGAAACACAGAAATTGCATTCGAATTTAATACAAAAGGCACAATGCCGACTTAAGTAAAAGAGGACTGTCACTCTCTCTTTATATGATTTGAACCACCCCTGTGAGTCCAGTTTTAGATTCCGATGCTTCACTTCAGGTTTACTGTACACCTTGCACCTTCTTATTGACGATGAAATACAGAAATTGCATCGGAATTTAATACTAAAGGCACAATGCAGACTTAAGTACAAGAGGAACGAGACTCTCCCTTTCTATGATTTGAACCTCTCCTATGAGTCCAGTTTTAGATTCCGATGCTCCACTTCAGGTTTACTGTATCACTTGGACCTTCTTGTTGACGATAAAAACACAGGAATTGCATCCGAATTTAATACAAAAGGCACAATGCCGACTTAAGTAAAAGAGGACTGTCACTCTCTCTTTCTATGATTTGAGCCTCACCTGTGAGTCCAGTTTTAGATTCCGATGCTTCACTTCAGATTTACTGTATACCTTGCACCTTCTTATTGACGATGAAATACAGAAATTGCATCGGAATTTAATACTAAAGGCACAATGCCGACTTAAGTACAAGAGGACTGACACTCTAACTTTCTATGATTTGAACCTCTCCTGTGAGTCCAGTTTTAGATTCCGATGTTTCACTTCAAGTTTACTGTATACCTTGCGCCAACTAATTGACGATGAAACACAGAAATTGCATCCGAATTTAATACAAAAGGCACAATGCAGACTTAAGTACAAGAGGACCGAGACTCTCCCTTTCTATGATTTGAACCTCTCCTATGAGTCCAGTTTTAGATTCCGATGCTCCACTTCAGGTTTACTGTATCACTTGGACCTTCTTGTTGACGATAAAAACACAGGAATTGCATCCGAATTTAATACAAAAGGCACAATGCCGACTTAAGTAAAAGAGGACTGTCACTCTCTCTTTCTATGATTTGAGCCTCACCTGTGAGTCCAGTTTTAGATTCCGATGCTTCACTTCAGATTTACTGTATACCTTGCACCTTCTTATTGACGATGAAATACAGAAATTGCATCGGAATTTAATACTAAAGGCACAATGCCGACTTAAGTACAAGAGGACTGACACTCTAACTTTCTATGATTTGAACCTCTCCTGTGAGTCCAGTTTTAGATTCCGATGCTTCACTTCAGGTTTACTGTATACCTTGCCCCTTCTTATTGACGATGAAACACAGAAATTGCATCCGAATTAGTACAAAAGGCACAATGCCGACTTAAGTACAAGAGGACCGACACTCTCCCTTTCTATGATTTGAACCTCTCCTGTGAGTCCAGTTTTAGGTTCCGATGCTTCACTTCAGGTTTACTGTATACCTTGCACCTTCTTATTGACGATGAAACACAGAAATTGCATCGTAAATAAATTCAAAAGGCACAATGACGATTTAAGTGCAAGAGGACTAACACTCTAACTATCTATGGTTTGAACCTCTCCTGTGAGTCCAGTGTTAGATTCCGATGCTTCACTTCAGGTTTACTGTATCCCTTGGTCCTTCTTATTGACGATGAAACACAGAAATTGCATCCGAATTTAATACAAAAGGCACAATGCCGACTTAGGAAAAAGAGGACAGACACTCTCCCTTTTATGATTTGAACCTCTCCTGTGAGTCCAGTTATAGATTCCGATGCTTCACTTCCGGTTTCCTGTATCCCTTGGACCATATTATTGACGATGAAACATAAAAATTGCATCGGAATTTAATATAAAAGGCATAATGCCTACTTAAGTAAAAGAGGACTGACACTCTCTCTTTCTATGATTTGAATCTCTCCAGTGAGTCCAGTTTTAGATTCCGGTACTTCACTTCAGGTTTACTGTATCCCTTGGACCTTCTTATTGACGATGACATACAGAAATTGCATCCGAATTTAATACAAAAGGCACATGCCGACTTAAGTAAAAGAGGTCTGACACTCTCTCTTTCTATGATTTGAACCTCTCCTGTGTGTCCATTTTTAGATTCCGATGCTTCACTTCAGGTTTACTGTATACCTTGCACCTTCTTATTGACGATGAAACACAGAAATTGCATCGGAATTAAATTCAAAAGGCACAATGCCGACTTAAGTAAAGAGGACTGACACTTTTTCACTCTATGATTTGAACCTCTCCTGTGAGTCCAGTTTTAGATTCCGATGCTTCACTTCTGGTTTACTGTATACCTTGCAGCTTCTTATTGAGAATGAAACCTAGAAATAGCATCGGAATTAAATTCAAAAGACACAATGCCGACTTAAGTACAAGAGGACTGACACTCTACTATCTATGATTTGAACCTCTCCTGTGAGTCCGGTTTTAGATTCCGATGCTTCACTTCAGGTTTACTGTATCTTTTGGACCTTCTTATTGACGATGAAACACAGAAATTGCATCCGAATATAATACAAAAGTCACAATGCCGACTGAAGTACAAGAGGACTGACACTCTCACTTCCTACGATTTGAAACTCACCTGTGAGGCCATAGTTAGATTCCGAGGCTTCACTTCAGGTTTACTGTATACCATGCACCTTCTTATTGACGATGAAACACAGAAATTGCATCCGAAATTAATACAAAAGGCACAATGCCGACTTAAGTACAAAAGGACCAACACTCTCCCTTTCTATGATTTGAACCTCTCCTGTGAGTCCAGTTTTTGATTCCGATGCTCCACTTCAGGTTTACTGTATCCCTTGGACCTTCTTATTGACGATGAAACACAGAAATTGCATCCGAATTTAATACAAAAGGCACATTGCCGACTTAAGTAAAAGAGGACTGTCACTCTCTCTTTCTAAGATTTGAACCTCTCCTGTGAGTCCAGTTTTACATTCCGATGCTTCACTTCTGGTTTACTGTACACCTTGCACCTTCTTATCGACGATAAAAACACAGGAATTGCATCCGAAATTAATACAAAAGGCACAATGCCGACTTAAGTAAAAGAGGACTGTCACCCTCTCTTTCTATGATTCGAGCCTCACCTGTGAGTCCAGTTTTAGATTCCGATGCTTCACTTCAGGTTTACTGTATACCTTGCACCTTCTTATTGACGATAAAACTCAGAAATTGCATCGGAATTTAATACAAAAAGCACAATGCCGACTTAAGTACAAGAGGACTAACACTCTCACTTTCTATGATTTGAACCTCTCCTGTGAGTCCAGTTTTAGATTCTGATGCTTAACTTCAGGTTTACTGTATCCCTTGGACCTTCTTATTGACGATGACACACAGAAATTGCATCCGATTTTAATACAAAAGGCACGATGCCGACTAAAGTACATGAGGATTGCCACTCTCACTTCCTATGATTTGAACCTCTCCTGTGAGTCCAGTTTTAGATTCCGTTGCTTCACTTCTGGTTTACTGTATACCTTGCACCTTCTTATTTACAATGAATCACAGAAATTGCATCGGAATTAAATTCAAAAGGCACAATGCCGACTTAAGTAAAGAGGACTGACACTCTAACTCTCTATGATTTGAACCTCTCCTGTGAGTCCAGTTTTAGATTCCGATGTTGCACTTCTGGTTTACTGTATACCTTGCAGCTTCTTATTGACGGTGAAACACAGAAATTGCATCGGAATTAAAGTCAAAAGACACAATGCCGACTTAAGTACAAGAGGACTGACACTCTCACTTTCTATGATTTGAACCTCTCCTGTGGGTCCAGTTTTAAATTCCGATGCTTCAGTTCAGGTTTACTGTATACCTTGCACCTTCTTATTGACGATGAAACACAGAAATTGCATCGGAATTAAATACAAAAGGCATAATGACGACTTAAGTACAATAGGACTGACACTCTAACTTTCTACGATTTGAACGTCTCCTGTGAGTCCAGTTTTAGATTCCGATGTTTCACTTCAAGTTTACTGTATACCTTGCACCTTCTAATTGACGATGAAACACAGAAATTGCATCCGAATTTAATACAAAAGCACAATGCAGACTTAAGTACAAGAGGACCGAGCCTCTCCCGTTCTATGATTTGAACCTCTCCTGTGAGTCCAGTTTTAGATTCCGATGCTTCACTTCCGGTTTCCTGTATCCCTTGGACCATATTATTGACGATGAAACATAAAAATTGCATCGGAATTTAATATAAAAGGCATAATGCCTACTTAAGTAAAAGAGGACTGACACTCTCTCTTTCTATGATTTGAATCTCTCCTGTGTGTCCATTTTTAGATTCCGATGCTTCACTTCAGCTTTACTGTATACCTTGCACCTTCTTATTGACGATGAAACACAGAAATTGCATCGGAATTAAATTCAAAAGGCACAATGCCGACTTAAGTAAAGAGGACTGACACTCTAACACTCTATGATTTGAACCGCTCCTGTGAGTCCAGTTTTAGATTCCGATGCTTCACTTCTGGGTTACTGTATACCTTGCAGCTTCATATTGACGATGAAACCTAGAAATTGCATCGGAATTAAATTCAAAAGACACAATGCCGACTTAAGTACAAGAGGACTGACACTCTACTATCTATGATTTGCACCTCTC
This sequence comes from Schistocerca americana, assembly GCF_021461395.2. Classification (NCBI taxonomy): domain Eukaryota; kingdom Metazoa; phylum Arthropoda; class Insecta; order Orthoptera; family Acrididae; genus Schistocerca; species Schistocerca americana. Next base: position 39,530,110 of record NC_060128.1, read on the forward strand.
CTGTGAGTCCGGTTTTAGATTATGATGCTTCACTTCAGGTTTACTGTATCTTTTGGACCTTGTTATTGACGATGAAATACAGAAGTTGCATCCAAATTTAATACAAAAGGCACAATGCCGACTTAAGTAAAAGAGGACTGACACTCTCACTTTCTATGATTTGAACCTCACCTGTGACGCCATTGTTAGATTCCGATGCTTCACTTCAGGTTTACTCTATACCATGCACCTTCTTATTGACGATGAAACACAGAAATTGCATCCGAAATTAATACAAAATGCACAATGCCGACTTAAGTACAAAAGGACCGATACTCTCCCTTTCTATGATTTGAACTTCTCCTGTGAGTCCAGTTTTTGATTCCGATGCTCCACTTCAGGTTTACTATATCCCTTGGACCTTCTTATTGACAATGAAATACAGAAATTGCATCTGAATTTAATACAAAAGGCACAATGCCGACTTAAGTAAAGAGGACTGACACTCTAACTCTCTATGATTTGAACCTCTCCTGTGAGTCAGGTTATATATTCCAATGTTTCACTTACGGTTTACTGTATCCCTTGGACATCTTATTAACGACGGAACACAGAAATTACATCCGAAATTAATACAAAAGGCACAATGCCGACTTAAGTAACAGAGTTCTGGCACTCTCTCTTTCTATGATTTGAACCTGTCCTGTGTGTCCAGTTTTAGATTCCGTTGCTTCACTTCTGGTTTACTGTACCTTGCACCTTCTTATTGACAATGAATCACAGAAATTGCATCGGAATTAAATTCAAAAGGCACAATGCCGACTTAAGTAAGGAGGACTGACACTCTAACTCTCTATGAGTTGAACCTTCCCTGTGAGTCCAGTTTTAGATTCCGATGCTTCACTTCTGGTTTACTGTATACCTTGCAGCTTCTTATTGACGATGAAACACAGAAATTTCATCGGAAATAAATTCAAAAGACACAATGCCGACTTAAGTACAAGAGGACTGACACTCTCACTTTCTATGATTTGAACCTCTCCTGTGAGTCCAGTTTTTAATTCCGATGCTTCAGTTCAGGTTTACTGTATACCTTGCAAGTTCTTATTGACGATGAAACACAGAAATTGCATTCGAATTTAATACAAAAGGCACAATGCCGACTTAAGTAAAAGAGGACTGTCACTCTCTCTTTATATGATTTGAACCTCCCCTGTGAGTCCAGTTTTAGATTCCGATGCTTCACTGCAGGTTTACTGTATACCTTGCACCTTCTTATTGACGATGAAACACAGAAATTGCATCGGAATTAAATACAAAAGGCACAATGTCGACTTAAGTACAAGAGGACTGACACTCTCACTTTCTATGATTTGAACCTCTCCTGTGAGTCAGGTTATATATTCCAATGCTTCACTTACGGTTTACTGTATCCCTTGGACATCTTGTTAACGATGGAACACAGAAATTACATCCGAATATAATACAAAAGGCACAATGCCGACTTAAGTACAATAGGATTGACACTCTAACTTTCTATGATTTGAACCTCTCCTGTGAGTCCAGTTTTAGATTCCGATGTTTCACTTCAAGTTTACTGTATACCTTGCGCCTTCTAATTGACGATGAAACACAGAAATTGCATCCGAATTTAATACAAAAGGCACAATGCAGACTTAAGTAAAAGAGGACTGACACTCTCACTTTCTATGATTTGAACCTCTCCTGTGAGTCGTGTTTTAGATTCCCATGCTTAACTGCAGGTTTACTGTATCCCTTGGACCTTCTTGTTGACAATGAAATACTGAAATTGCATCTGAATTTAGTACAAAAGGCACAATGCCGACTTAAGTAAAAGAGTTCTGACACTCTCTCTTTCTATGATTTGAACCTCTCCTGTGTGTCCAGTTTTAGATACCGTTGCTTCACTTCTGGTTTACTGTATACCTTGCACCTTCTTATTGACAATGAATCACAGAAATTGCATCATAATTAAATTCAAAAGGCACAATGCCGACTTAAATAAAGAGGACTGACACTCTAACTCTCTATGATTTGAAACTCTCCTGTGAGTCCAGTTTTAGATTCTGATGCTCCACTTCTGGTTTACTGTATACCTTGCAGCTTCTTATTGACGATGAAACACAGAAATTGCATCGGAATTAAATTCAAAAGACACAATGCCGACTTAAGTACAAGAGGACCGACACTCTCACTTTCTATGATTTGAACCTCTCCTATGAGTCCAGTTTTAAATTCCGATGCTTCAGTTCAGGTTTACTGTATACCTTGCACCTTCTTATTGACGATGAAACACAGAAATTGCATTCGAATTTAATACAAAAGGCACAATGCCGACTTAAGTACAAGAGGACCGACACTCTCCCTTTCTATGATTTGAACCTCTCCTGTGAGTCCAGTTTTATATTCCGATGCTTCACTTCAGGTTTACTGTATACCTTGCACCTTCTTATTGACGATGAAACACAGAAATTGCATCGTAAATAAATTCAAAAGGCACAATGATGATTTAAGTGCAAGAGGACTAACACTCTAACTATCTATGGTTTGAACCTCTCCTGTGAGTCCAGTGTTAGATTCCGATGCTTCACTTCAGGTTTACTGTATCCCTTGGTCCTTCTTATTGACGATGAAACACAGAAATTGCATCCGAATTTAATACAAAAGGCACAATGCCGACTTAGGTAAAAGAGGACAGACACTCTTCCTTTCTATGATTTGAACCTCTCCTGTGAGTCCAGTTTTAGATTCCGATGCTTCACTTCCGGTTTCCTGTATCCCTTGGACCATATTATTGACGATGAAACATAAAAATTGAATCGAAATTTAATATAAAAGGCATAATGCCTACTTAAGTAAAAGAGGACTGACACTCTCTCTTTCTATGATTTGAATCTCTCCAGTGAGTCCAGTTTTAGATTCCGATACTTCACTTCAGGTTTACTGTATCCCTTGGACCTTCTTATTGACGATGACATACAGAAATTGCATCCGAATTTAATACAAAAGGCACATGCCGACTTAAGTAAAAGAGGTCTGACACTCTCTCTTTCTATGATTTGAACCTCTCCTGTGTGTCCATTTTTAGATTCCGATGCTTCACTTCAGGTTTACTGTATACCTTGCACCTTCTTATTGACGATGAAACACAGAAATTGCATCGGAATTAAATTCAAAAGACACAATGCCGACTTAAGTACAAGAGGACTGACACTCTACTATCTATGATTTGAACCTCTCCTGTGAGTCCGGTTTTAGATTCCGATGCTTCACTTCAGGTTTACTGTATCTTTTGGACCTTCTTATTGACGATGAAACACAGAAATTGCATCCGAATATAATACAAAAGTCACAATGCCGACTGAAGTACAAGAGGACTGACACTCTCACTTTCTAGGATTTGAAACTCACCTGTGAGGCCATAGTTAGATTCCGAGGCTTCACTTCAGGTTTACTGTATACCATGCACCTTCTTATTGACGATGAAACACAGAAATTGCATCCGAAATTAATACAAAAGGCACAATGCCGACTTAAGTACAAAAGGACCAACACTCTCCCTTTCTATGATTTGAACCTCTCCTGTGAGTCCAGTTTTTGATTCCGATGCTCCACTTCAGGTTTACTGTATCCCTTGGACCTTCTTATTGACGATGAAACACAGAACTTGCATCCGAATTTAATACAAAAGGCACATTGCCGACTTAAGTAAAAGAGGACTGTCACTCTCTCTTTCTAAGATTTGAACCTCTCCTGTGAGTCCAGTTTTACATTCCGATGCTTCACTTCTGGTTTACTGTACACCTTGCACCTTCTTATTGACGATAAAAACACAGGAATTGCATCCGAAATTAATACAAAAGGCACAATGCCGACTTAAGTAAAAGAGGACTGTCACCCTCTCTTTCTATGATTCGAGCCTCACCTGTGAGTCCAGTTTTAGATTCCGATGCTTCACTTCAGGTTTACTGTATACCTTGCACCTTCTTATTGACGATAAAACTCAGAAATTGCATCGGAATTTAATACAAAAAGCACAATGCCGACTTAAGTACAAGAGGACTAACACTCTCACTTTCTATGATTTGAACCTCTCCTGTGAGTCCAGTTTTAGATTGTGATGCTTAACTTCAGGTTTACTGTATCCCTTGGACCTTCTTATTGACGATGACACACAGAAATTGCATCCGATTTTAATACAAAAGGCACGATGCCGACTAAAGTACATGAGGACTGCCACTCTCACTTCCTATGATTTGAACCTCTCTTGTGAGTCCAGTTTTAGATTCCGTTGCTTCACTTCTGGTTTACTGTATACCTTGCACCTTCTTATTTACAATGAATCACAGAAATTGCATCGGAATTAAATTCAAAAGGCACAATGCCGACTTAAGTAAAGAGGACTGACACTCTAACTCTCTATGATTTGAACCTCTCCTGTGAGTCCAGTTTTAGATTCCGATGCTGCACTTCTGGTTTACTGTATACCTTGCAGCTTCTTATTGACGGTGAAACACAGAAATTGCATCGGAATTAAATTCAAAAGACACAATGCCGACTTAAGTACAAGAGGACTGACACTCTCACTTTCTATGATTTGAACCTCTCCTGTTGGTCCAGTTTTAAATTCCGATGCTTCAGTTCAGGTTTACTGTATACCTTGCACCTTCCTATTGACGATGAAACACAGAAATTGCATCGGAATTAAATACAAAAGGCACAATGTCGCCTTAAGTACAATAGGACTGACACTCTAACTTTCTACGATTTGAACCTCTCCTGTGAGTCCAGTTTTAGATTCCGATGTTTCACTTCAAGTTTACTGTATACCTTGCACCTTCTAATTGACGATGAAACACAGAAATTGCATCCGAATTTAATACAAAAGCACAATGCAGACTTAAGTACAAGAGGACCGAGCCTCTCCCGTTCTATGATTTGAACCTCTCCTGTGAGTCCAGTTTTAGATTCCGATACTTCACTTCCGGTTTCCTGTATCCCTTGGACCATATTATTGACGATGAAACATAAAAATTGCATCGGAATTTAATATAAAAGGCATAATGCCTACTTAAGTAAAAGAGGACTGACACTCTCTCTTTCTATGATTTGAACCTCTCCTGTGTGTCCATTTTTAGATTCCGATGCTTCACTTCAGCTTTACTGTATACCTTGCACCTTCTTATTGACGATGAAACACAGAAATTGCATCGGAATTAAATTCAAAAGGCACAATGCCGACTTAAGTAAAGAGGACTGACACTCTAACAATCTATGATTTGAACCGCTCCTGTGAGTCCAGTTTTAGATTCCGATGCTTCACTTCTGGTTTACTGTATACCTTGCATCTTCATATTGACGATGAAACCTAGAAATTGCATCGGAATTAAATTCAAAAGACACAATGCCGACTTAATTACAAGAGGACTGACACTCTACTATCTATGATTTGAACCTCTCCTGTGAGTCCGGTTTTAGATTATGATGCTTCACTTCAGGTTTACTGTATCTTTTGGACCTTGTTATTGACGATGAAATACAGAAGTTGCATCCAAATTTAATACAAAAGGCACAATGCCGACTTAAGTACAAGAGGACTGAAACTCTCACTTTCTATGATTTGAACCTCACCTGTGACGCCATTGTTAGATTCCGATGCTTCACTTCAGGTTTACTGTATACCATGCACCTTCTTATTGACGATGAAACACAGAAATTGCATCCGAAATTAATACAAAATGCACAATGCCGACTTAAGTACAAAAGGACCGACACTCTCCCTTTCTATGATTTGAACTTCTCCTGTGAGTCCAGTTTTTGATTCCGATGCTCCTCTTCAGGTTTACTATATCCCTTGGACCTTCTTATTGACGATGAAACACAGAAATTGCATCCGAATTTAATACAAAAGGCACATGGCCGACTTAAGTAAAAGAGGACTGTCACTCTCTCCTTCTAAGATTTGAACCTCTCCTGTGAGTCCAGTTTTGTATTCCGATGCTTCACTTCTGGTTTACTGTACACCTTGCACCTTCTTATTGACGATAAAAACACAGGAATTGCATCCGAAATTAATACAAAAGGCACAATGCCGACTTAAGTAAAAGAGGACTGTCACCCTCTCTTTCTATGATTTGAGCCTCACCTGTGAGTCCAGTTTTAGATTCCGATGCTTAACTGCAGGTTTACTGTATCCCTTGGAACTTCTTGTTGACAATGGAATACAGAAATTGCATCTGAATTTAATACAAAAGGCACAATGCCGACTTAAGTAAAGAGGACTGACACTCTAACACTCTATGATTTGAACCTCTCCTGTGAGTCAGGTTATATATTCCAGTGTTTCACTTACGGTTTACTGTATCCCTTGGACATCTTATTAACGACGGAACACAGAAATTACATCCGAATTTAATACAAAAGGCACAATGCCGACTTAAGTAACAGAGTTCTGGCACTCTCTCTTTCTATGTTTTGAACCTGTCCTGTGTGTCCAGTTTTAGATTTCGTTGCTTCACTTCTGGTTTACTGTACCTTGCACCTTCTTATTGACAATGAATCACAGAAATTGCATCGGAATTAAATTCAAAAGGCACAATGCCGACTTAAGTAAGGAGGACTGACACTCTAACTCTCTATGATTTGAACCTTCCCTGTGAGTCCAGTTTTAGATTCCGATGCTTCACTTCTCGTTTACTGTATACCTTGCAGCTTCTTATTGACGATGAAACACAGAAATTTCATCGGAATTAAATTCAAGAGACACAATGCCGACTTACGTACAAGAGGACTGACACTTTCACTTTCTATGATTTGAACCTCTCCTGTGAGTCCAGTTTTAAATTCCGATGCTTCAGTTCAGGTTTACTGTATACCTTGCAAGTTCTTATTGACGATGAAACACAGAAATTGCATTCGAATTTAATACAAAAGGCACAATGCCGACTTAAGTAAAAGAGGACTGTTACTCTCTCTTTATATGATTTGAACCTCCCCTGTGAGTCCAGTTTTAGATTCCGATGCTTCACTGCAGGTTTACTGTATACCTTGCACCTTCTTATTGACGATGAAACACAGAAATTACATCGGAATTAATTACAAAAGGCACAATGTCGACTTAAGTACAAGAGGACTGACATTTTCACTTTCTATGATTTGAACGTCTCCTGTGAGTCAGGTTATATATTCCAATGCTTCACTTACGGCTTACTGTATCCCTTGGACATCTTGTTAACGATGGAACACAGAAATTACATCCGAATTTAATACAAAAGGCACAATGCCGACTTAAGTACAATAGGATTGACACTCTAACTTTCTATGATTTGAACCTCTCCTGTGAGTCCAGTTTTAGATTCCGATGTTTCACTTCAAGTTTACTGCATACCTTGCGCCTTCTAATTGACGATGAAACACAGAAATTGCATCCGAATTTAATACAAAAGGCACAATGCAGACTTAAGTAAAAGAGGACTGACACTCTCACTTTCTATGATTTGAACCTCTCCTGTGAGTCGTGTTTTAGATTCCCATGCTTAACTGCAGGTTTACTGTATCCCTTGGACCTTCTTGTTGACAATGAAATACTGAAATTGCATCTGAATTTAGTACAAAAGGCACAATGCCGACTTAAGTAAAAGAGTTCTGACACTCTCTCTTTCTATGATTTGAACCTCTCCTGTGTGTCCAGTTTTAGATACCGTTGCTTCACTTCTGGTTTACTGTATACCTTGCACCTTCTTATTGACAATGAATCACAGAAATTGCATCGGAATTAAATTCAAAAGGCACAATGCCGACTTAAGTAAAGAGGACTGACACTCTAACTCTCTATGATTTGAACCTCTCCTGTGAGTCCAGTTTTAGATTCTGATGCTTCACTTCTGGTTTACTGTATACCTTGCAGCTTCTTATTGCCGATGAAACACAGAAATTGCATCGGAATTAAATTCAAAAGACACAATGCCGACTTAAGTACAAGAGGACCGACACTCTCACTTTCTATGATTTGAACCTCTCCTGTGAGTCCAGTTTTAAATTCCGATGCTTCAGTTCAGGTTTACTGTATACCTTGCACCTTCTTATTGACGATGAAACACAGAAATTGCATTCGAATTTAATACAAAAGGCACAAGGCCGACTTATGTACAATAGGACTGACACTCTAACTTTCTATGATTTGAACCTCTCCTGTGAGTCCAGTTTTAGATTCCGATGCTTCACTTCAAGTTTACTGTATACCTTGCACCTTTTTATTGACGATGAAACACAGAAATTGCATCCGAATTTAATACAAAGGGCACAATGCAGACTGAAGTACAAGAGGACCGAGACTCTCCCTTTCTATGATTTGAACCTCTCCTGTGAGTCCAGTTTTAGATTCCGATGCTCTACTTCAGGTTTACTGTATCACTTGGACCTTCTTATTGACGATGAAACACAGAAATTGTATCCGAATTTAATACTAAAGGCACAATGCCGACTTAAGTAAAAGAGGACTGTCACTCTCTCTTTCTATGATTTGAACCTCTCCTGCGAGTCCAGTTTTAGAGTCCGACGCTTCACTTCTGGTTTACTGTATACTTTGCACCTTCTTATTGACGATAAAAACACAGGAATTGCATCCGAATTTAATACAAAAGGCACAATGCCGACTTAAGTAAAAGAGGACTGTCACTTTCTCTTTCTATGATTTGAGCCTCACCTGTGAGTCCAGTTGTAGATTCCGATGCTTCACTTCAGGTTTACTGTATACCTTGCACCTTCTTATTGACGATGAAATACAGAAATTGCATCGGAATTTAATACTAAATTCACAATGCCGACTTAAGTACAAGAGGACTAACACTCTCACTTTCTATGATTTGAACCTCTCCTGTGAGTCCAGTTTTACATTCCGATGCTTAACTTCAGGTTTACTGTATCCCTTGGACCTTCTTATTGACGATGACACACAGAAATTGCATCCGAATTTAATACAAAAGGCACAATGCCGACTTAAGTAAAAGAGAACTGACACTCTCTCTTTCTATGATTTGAACCTCTCCTGAGTGTCCAGTTTTAGATTCCGATGCTTCACTTCTGGTTTTCTGCATACCTTGCAAATTCTTATTGACGATGAAACACAGAAATTGCATCGGAATTAAATTCAAAAGACACAATGCCGACTTAAGTACAAGAGGACTGACACTCTCACTTTCTATGATTTGAACCTCTCCTGTGAGTCCAGTTTTAAATTCCGATGCTTCAGTTCAGGTTTACTGTATACCTTGCACCTTCTTATTGACGATGAAACACAGAAATTGCATCTGAATTTAATACAATAGGCACAATGCCGACTTACGTACAAAAGGACTGACACTCTCCCTTTCTATGATTTGAAGCTGTCATCTGAGTCCAGTTTTAGATTCCGATGCTCCACTACAGGTTTACTGTATCCCTTGGACCTTCTTATTGACGATGAAACACAGAAATTGGATCCGAATTTAATACAAAAGGCACAATGCCGACTTAAGTACAAGAGGACTGACACTCTCTAAGATTTGAACCTCTCCTGTGATTCCAGTTTTAGATTCAGATGCTTCACTTCAGGTTTACTGTATACCTTGCACCGTCATATTGACGATGAAACACAAAAATTGCATCGGAATTAAGTTCAAAAGGTACAATGCAGACTTAAGTACAAGAGGACTGACACTCTCACTTTCTATGATTTGAACCTCTCCTGTGAGTCCAGTTTTAGATTACGATGCTTCACGTTAGGTTTACTGTATACCTTGCACCTTCTTAATGACGATGAAACACAGAAATTGAATCGGAATTAAATTCAAAAGGCACAATGCCGATTTAAGTACAAGAGGACTGACACTCTAACTATCTATGGTTTGAAACTCTCCTGTGAGTCCAGTTTCAGATTCCGATGCTTCACTTCAGGTTTACTGTATCCCTTGGACCTTCTTATTGACGATGAAACACAGAAATTGCATCCGAATTTAATACAAAAGGCTCAATGCCGACGTAAGTAAAAGAGGACTGACACTCTCTCTTCCTATGATTTGATCCTCTCCTGTGAGACCAGTTTTAGATTCCGATGCTTCACTTCCGGTTTACTGTATCCTTTGGATCATAATATTGACGATGAAACACAGAAATTGCATCGGAATTTAATATAAAAGGCAGAATGCCGACTTAAGTAAAGAGGACTGACACTCCAACACTCTATGATTTGAACCTCTCCTGTGAGTCCAGTTTTAGATTCCGATGCGTCACTTCTGGTTTACTGTATAACTTGCAGCTTCTTATTGACGATGAAACACAGAAATTGCATCGGAATTAAATTCAAAAGAAACAATGCCGACTTCAGTACAAGAGTACAGACACTCTAGCTATCTATGATTTGAACCGATCCTGTGAGTCCGGTTTTAGATTCCGATGCTTCACTAAAGGTTTACTGTATCCCTTGGACCTTCATATTGACGATGAAACACAGAAATTGTATCCGAATCTAATACAAAAGGCACAATGCCGACTTAAGTACAAGAGGACTGACACTCCCACTTTCTATGATTTGAACCTCTCCTGTGATTCCAGTTTTAGATTCCGATGCTTCACGTCAGGTATACTGTACACCTTGCACCGTCTTCTTGACGATGAAGCACAAAAATTGCATCGGAATTAAATTCAAATAGTACAATACAGACTTAAGTAAAAGTGGACTGACACTCTAACTTTCTATGATTTGAACCTCTCCTGTGAGTCGAGTTTTTGATTCTGATGCTTCACTTCAGGTTTACTGAATCGCCTTGACCTTCTTATTGACGATGAAATACAGAAATTGCATCCAATTTTAATACAAAGGCACAATGCCGACTTAAGTACACGAGGACTGACACTCTAACTTTCTACTATTTGAACCTCTCCTGTGAGTCCAGTTTTAGATTCCGATGCTTCACATCAGGTTTACTGTATACCTTGAACCTTCTTATTGACGATGAAACACAGAAATTCCATCTGAATTTAATACAAAAGGCACAATGCCGACTTAAGTGAAAGAGGACTGTCAGTCTCTCTTTCTATGATCTGAACCTCTCCTGTGAGTCCAGTTTTAGATTCCGATGCTTAACTTCAGGTTTACTGTATACCTCGCACCTTCTTATTGACGATGAAACCCAGAAATTGCATCGGAATTTAATACAAAAGGCACAATGCCGACTTAAGTAAAATGAGGACTGACACTCTCACTTTCTATGATTAGAACCTCTCCTATGAGTCCACTTTTGGATTCCGATGCTTAACTTCAGGTTTACTGTATTCCCTGGACCTTCTTATTGACGATGAAACACAGAGTTTGCATCCGAATTTAATACAAAAGGCACAATGCCGACTTAAGTACAAGAGGACTGACACTCTAACTTTCTATGATTAGAACGTCACCTGTGAGTCTAGTTTTAGATTCCGATGCTTCACTTCAGGTTTACTGTATCCCTTGGACCTTCTTATTGACGATAAAACACAGAAATTGCATCCGAGTTAATAAAAAAGGGCACAATGCCGACTTAAGTAAAAGAGGACTGACACACTCACTTTCTGTGATTTGAACCTCTCCTGTGAGTCGAGTTTTAGATTACGATGCTTCACTTCAGGTTTACTGTATACCTTGCACCTTCTTATTGACGATGAAACACAGAAATTGCATCGGAATTAAATTCAAAAGGCACAATGCCGACTTAAGTACAAGAGGACTGACACTCTAACTTTCTATGATTTGAACCTCTCCTGTGAGTCCAGTTTTAAATTCCGATGCTTCATTTCAGGTTTACTGTATCCCTTGGACCTTCTAATTGGCAATGACACACAGAAATTGCATCCGAAATTAATACAAAAGGCACAATGACGACCTAAATACATGAGGACTGACACTTTCACTTTCTATGTTTTGAACCTCTCCTGTGAGTCCAGTTTTAGATTCCGATGCTTCACTTCAGGTTTACTGTATCCCTTGGACCTTCTTATTGACGATGAAACACAGATATAGCATCCGAATTTAATACAAAAGGCACAATACCGACATAAGTAAAAGAGGACTGAAACACTCACTTGCTATGATTTGAACCTCTCCTGTGAGTCCAGTTTTAGATTCCAATGCTTCACTTCTGGTTTACTGTATACCTTGAGCCTTCTTATTGACAATGAATCACAGAAATTGCATCGGAATTAAATTCAAAAGGCACAATGCCGACTTAAGTAAAGAGGACTGACACTCTAACTCTCTATGATTTGAACCTCTCCTGTGAGTCCAGTTTTAGATTCTGATGCTTCACTTCTGGTTTACTGTATACCTTGCAGCTTCTTATTGCCGATGAAACACAGAAATTGCATCGGAATTAAATTCAAAAGACACAATGCCGACTTAAGTACAAGAGGACCGACACTCTCACTTTCTATGATTTGAACCTCTCCTGTGAGTCCAGTTTTAAATTCCGATGCTTCAGTTCAGGTTTACTGTATACCTTGCACCTTCTTATTGACGATGAAACACAGAAATTGCATTCGAATTTAATACAAAAGGCACAATGGCGACTTAAATACATGAGGACTGACACTCTCTCTTTATATGATGTGAACCTCTCCTGTGAGTCCAGTTTTAGATTCCGATGCTTCACTTCAGGTTTACTGTATACCTTGCACCTTCTTATTGACGATGAAACACAGAAATTGCATCGGAATTAAATACAAAAGGCACAATGTCGACTTAAGTACAAGAGAACTGCCACTCTTACTTTCGATGATTTGAACTTCTCCTGTGAGTCAGGTTATGGATTCCGATGCTTCACTTACGGTTTACTGTATCCCTTGGACATCTTATTAACGATGGAACACAGAAATTGCATCCGAATTTAATACAAAAGGCACAATGCCGACTTATGTACAATAGGACTGACACTCTAACTTTCTATGATTTGAACCTCTCCTGTGAGTCCAGTTTTAGATTCCGATGCTTCACTTCAAGTTTACTGTATACCTTGCACCTTTTTATTGACGATGAAACACAGAAATTGCATCCGAATTTAATACAAAGGGCACAATGCAGACTTAAGTACAAGAGGACCGAGACTCTCCCTTTCTATGATTTGAACCTCTCCTGTGAGTCCAGTTTTAGATTCCGATGCTCTACTTCAGGTTTACTGTATCACTTGGACCTTCTTATTGACGATGAAACACAGAAATTGCATCCGAATTTAATACTAAAGGCACAATGCCGACTTAAGTAAAAGAGGACTGTCACTCTCTCTTTCTATGATTTGAACCTCTCCTGCGAGTCCAGTTTTAGAGTCCGACGCTTCACTTCTGGTTTACTGTATACTTTGCACCTTCTTATTGACGATAAAAACACAGGAATTGCATCCGAATTTAATACAAAAGGCACAATGCCGACTTAAGTAAAAGAGGACTGTCACTTTCTCTTTCTATGATTTGAGCCTCACCTGTGAGTCCAGTTTTAGATTCCGATGCTTCACTTCAGGTTTACTGTATACCTTGCACCTTCTTATTGACGATGAAATACAGAAATTGCATCGGAATTTAATACTAAATTCACAATGCCGACTTAAGTACAAGAGGACTAACACTCTCACTTTCTATGATTTGAACCTCTCCTGTGAGTCCAGTTTTACATTCCGATGCTTAACTTCAGGTTTACTGTATCCCTTGGACCTTCTTATTGACGATGACACACAGAAATTGCATCCGAATTTAATACAAAAGGCACACTGCCGACTTAAGTAAAAGAGAACTGACACTCTCTCTTTCTATGATTTGAACCTCTCCTGAGTGTCCAGTTTTAGATTCCGATGCTTCACTTCTGGTTTTCTGCATACCTTGCAAATTCTTATTGACGATGAAACACAGAAATTGCATCGGAATTAAATTCAAAAGACACAATGCCGACTTAAGTACAAGAGGACTGACACTCTCACTTTCTATGATTTGAACCCCTCCTGTGAGTCCAGTTTTAAATTCCGATGCTTCAGTTCAGGTTTACTGTATACCTTGCACCTTCTTATTGACGATGAAACACAGAAATTGCATCTGAATTTAATACAATAGGCACAATGCCGACTTACGTACAAAAGGACTGACACTCTCCCTTTCTATGATTTGAAGCTGTCCTCTGAGTCCAGTTTTAGATTCCGATGCTCCACTACAGGTTTACTGTATCCCTTGGACCTTCTTATTGACGATGAAACACAGAAATTGGATCCGAATTTAATACAAAAGGCACAATGCCGACTTAAGTACAAGAGGACTGACACTCTCTAAGATTTGAACCTCTCCTGTGATTCCAGTTTTAGATTCAGATGCTTCACTTCAGGTTTACTGTATACCTTGCACCGTCATATTGACGATGAAACACAAAAATTGCATCGGAATTAAGTTCAAAAGGTACAATGCAGACTTAAGTACAAGAGGACTGACACTCTCACTTTCTATGATTTGAACCTCTCCTGTGAGTCCAGTTTTAGATTACGATGCTTCACGTTAGGTTTACTGTATACCTTGCACCTTCTTAATGACGATGAAACACAGAAATTGAATCGGAATTAAATTCAAAAGGCACAATGCCGATTTAAGTACAAGAGGACTGACACTCTAACTATCTATGGTTTGAAACTCTCCTGTGAGTCCAGTTTCAGATTCCGATGCTTCACTTCAGGTTTACTGTATCCCTTGGACCTTCTTATTGACGATGAAACACAGAAATTGCATCCGAATTTAATACAAAAGGCTCAATGCCGACGTAAGTAAAAGAGGACTGACACTCTCTCTTTCTATGATTTGATCCTCTCCTGTGAGACCAGTTTTAGATTCCGATGCTTCACTTCCGGTTTACTGTATCCTTTGGATCATAATATTGACGATGAAACACAGAAATTGCATCGGAATTTAATATAAAAGGCAGAATGCCGACTTAAGTAAAGAGGACTGACACTCCAACACTCTATGATTTGAACCTCTCCTGTGAGTCCAGTTTTAGATTCCGATGCGTCACTTCTGGTTTACTGTATAACTTGCAGCTTCTTATTGACGATGAAACACAGAAATTGCATCGGAATTAAATTCAAAAGAAACAATGCCGACTTCAGTACAAGAGTACAGACACTCTAGCTATCTATGATTTGAACCGATCCTGTGAGTCCGGTTTTAGATTCCGATGCTTCACTAAAGGTTTACTGTATCCCTTGGACCTTCATATTGACGATGAAACACAGAAATTGTATCCGAATTTAATACAAAAGGCACAATGCCGACTTAAGTACAAGAGGACTGACACTCCCACTTTCTATGATTTGAACCTCTCCTGTGATTCCAGTTTTAGATTCCGATGCTTCACGTCAGGTATACTGTACACCTTGCACCGTCTTCTTGACGATGAAGCACAAAAATTGCATCGGAATTAAATTCAAAAGGTACAATACAGACTTAAGTAAAAGTGGACTGACACTCTAACTTTCTATGATTTGAACCTCTCCTGTGAGTCGAGTTTTTGATTCTGATGCTTCACTTCAGGTTTACTGTATCGCCTTGACCTTCTTATTGACGATGAAATACAGAAATTGCATCCAATTTTAATACAAAGGCACAATGCCGACTTAAGTACACGAGGACTGACACTCTAACTTTCTACTATTTGAACCTCTCCTGTGAGTCCAGTTTTAGATTCCGATGCTTCACATCAGGTTTACTGTATACCTTGAACCTTCTTATTGACGATGAAACACAGAAATTCCATCTGAATTTAATACAAAAGGCACAATGCCGACTTAAGTAAAAGAGGACTGTCAGTCTCTCTTTCTATGATTTGAACCTCTCCTGTGAGTCCAGTTTTAGATTCCGATGCTTAACTTCAGGTTTACTGTATACCTCGCACCTCCTTATTGACGATGAAACCCAGAAATTGCATCGGAATTTAATACAAAAGGCACAATGCCGACTTAAGTAAAATGAGGACTGACACTCTCACTTTCTATGATTAGAACCTCTCCTATGAGTCCACTTTTGGATTCCGATGCTTAACTTCAGGTTTACTGTATTCCCTGGACCTTCTTATTGACGATGAAACACAGAGTTTGCATCCGAATTTAATACAAAAGGCACAATGCCGACTTAAGAACAAGAGGACTGACACTCTAACTTTCTATGATTAGAACGTCACCTGTGAGTCTAGTTTTAGATTCCGATGCTTCACTTCAGGTTTACTGTATCCCTTGGACCTTCTTATTGACGATAAAACACAGAAATTGCATCCGAGTTAATAAAAAAGGGCACAATGCCGACTTAAGTAAAAGAGGACTGACACACTCACTTTCTGTGATTTGAACCTCTCCTGTGAGTCGAGTTTTAGATTACGATGCTTCACTTCAGGTTTACTGTATACCTTGCACCTTCTTATTGACGATGAAACACAGAAATTGCATCGGAATTAAATTCAAAAGGCACAATGCCGACTTAAGTACAAGAGGACTGACACTCTAACTTTCTATGATTTGAACCTCTCCTGTGAGTCCAGTTTTAAATTCCGATGCTTCATTTCAGGTTTACTGTATCCCTTGGACCTTCTAATTGGCAATGACACACAGAAATTGCATCCGAAATTAATACAAAAGGCACAATGACGACCTAAATACATGAGGACTGACACTCTCACTTTCTATGTTTTGAACCTCTCCTGTGAGTCCAGTTTTAGATTCCGATGCTTCACTTCAGGTTTACTGTATCCCTTGGACCTTCTTATTGACGATGAAACACAGATATAGCATCCGAATTTAATACAAAAGGCACAATACCGACATAAGTAAAAGAGGACTGAAACACTCACTTGCTATGATTTGAACCTATCCTGTGAGTCCAGTATTAGATTCCGATGCTTAACTTCAGGTTTACTGTAAACCTTGCACATTCTTATTGACGCTGAAACACAAAAATTGCATCGGAATTTAATACAAAAGGCACATTGCCGACTTAAGTACAAGAGGACTGACACTCTCACTTTCTATGATTTGAACCCCTCCTGTGATTCCAGTTTTAGTTTCCGATGCTTGACTTCAGGTTTATTGTATGCCTTTCACCGTCTTATTGACGATGAAAGCAAAAATTGCATCGGAATTAAATTCAAAAGGAACAATGAAGACTTAAGTACAAGAGGACTGACACTCTAACTTTCTATGTTTTGAACCTCTCCTGTGAGTGCAGTTTTAGATTCCGATGCTTCACTTCAGGTTTACTGTATCCCTTGGTCCTTCTTATTGACGATGAAATACAGAAATTGCATCCGAATATAATACAAAAGGCACAATGGAGACTTAAGTTCAAGAGGACTGACACATAACCTTCTATGCTTTGAACCTCTCCTGTGAGTCCAGTTTTAGATTCCAATGCTTCACTTCAGGTTTACTGTATACCTTGCACATTCTTATTTACGATGAAACACAAAAATTGCATCGGAATTAAATTCAAAAGGCACAATGCCGTCTTAAGTACAAGAGGACTGACACTCTAACTCTCTATGATTTGAACCTCCCCTGTGAGTCCAGTTTTGGATTCCGATGCTTCACTTCAGGTTTACTGTATACCTTGCACCTTCTTATTGACGATGAAACACACATATTGCATCGGAATTAAATTCAAAAGGCACAATTCCGACATAAGTACAAGAGGACTGACACTCCCACTTTCTATGATTTGAACCTCTCCTGTGAGTCCAGTTTTAGATTTTGATGCTTCACTTCAGGTCTACTGTATTCCTTGGAACATCTTATTGACGATGAAATACAGAAATTACATCCGAATTTAATACAAAAGGCACAATGCCGACTTAAATACAAGAGGACTGACACTCTCTCTTTCTATGATTTGAACCTCTCCTGTGAGTCCAGATTTAGATTCCGATACTTCAGTTCCGGTTTACTGTGTCCCTTGGACCTTCTTATTGATGATGAAACACAGAAATTCCATCGGAATTTAATACAAAAGGCACAATGCCGACTTAAGTAAAAGAGGACTGCCACTCTCTCTTTCTATGATTTGATCCTCTCCTGTGAGTCCAGATTTAGATTCCGATACTTCAGTTCCGGTTTACTGTGTCCCTTGGACCTTCTTATTGATGATGAAACACAGAAATTGCATCGGAATTTAATACAAAAGGCACAATGCCGACTTAAGTAAAAGAGGACTGACACTCTCTCTTTCTATGATTTGATCCTCTACTGTGAGTCCAGTATTAGATTCCGATGCTTCACTTCCAGTTTACTGTATACCTTGCACCTTCTTATTGACGGTGAAACACAGAAATTGCTTCGGAATTTAATACAAAAGGCACAATGCCGACTTAAGTAAAAAGAGGACTGACACTCTCACTTTCTATGTTTTGAACCTCTCCTATGAGTCCAGTTTTAGATTCCGATGCTTCACTTCAGGTTTACTGTATACCTTGCACCTTCTTATTGACGATGAAACACAGAAATTGCATCGGAATTAAATTCAAAAGGCACAATGCTGACTTAAGTACAAGAGGACTGACACTCTCACTTTCTATGATTTGAACCTCTCCTGTGAGTCCAGTTTTAGATTCCGATGCTTCACTTCAGGTTTACTGTATACCTTGCAACTTCTTATTGACGATGAAACTCAGAAATTGCATCGCAATTTAATACAAAATTCACAATGATGACTTAAGTACAAGAGGACTAACACTCTCACTTTCTATGATTTGAACCTCTCCTGTGAGTCCAGTTTTAGATTCCGATTCTTCACTTCCGGTTTACTGTATCCCTTGGATCATATGATTGACGATGAAACACAGAAATTGCATCCGAATTTAATACAAAAGGCACAATGCCGACTTAAGTAAAAGAGGACTGCCACTCTCTCTTTCTATGATTTGAACCTCTCCTGTGAGTCCAGATTTAGATTCCAATGCTTCACTTCAGGTTTACTGTATCCCTTGGACCTTCTTATTGACGATGAAACACAGAAATTGCATCGGAATTTAATACAAAAGGCACAATGCCGACTTAAGTAAAAGAGGACTGACACTCTCTCTTTCTATGATTTGATCCTCTACTGTGAGTCCAGTTTTAGATTCCGATGCTCACTTCAGGTTTACTGTATACCTTGCACCTTCTTATTGACGATGAAACACAGAAATTGCATCGGAATTAAATTCAAAAGGCACAATGCTGACTTAAGTACAAGAGGACTGACACTCTAACTTTCTATGATTTGAACCTTCCCTGTGAGTCCAGTTTTAGATTCTGATGCTTCACTTCAGGTTTACTGTATACCTTGCACCTTCTTATTGACGATGAAACACAGAAATTGCATCGGAATTAAATTCAAAAGGCACAATGCTGACTTAAGTACAAGAGGACTGACACTCTAACATTCTATGATTTGAACCTTCCCTGTGAGTCCAGTTTTAGATTCCGATGCTTCATTTCAGGTTTACTGTATCCCTTGGCCCTCCTTATTGACGATGACACACCGAAATTGCATCCGAATTTAATACAAAGGCACAATGACGACTTAAATACTTGAGGACTGACACTCTCACTTTCTATGATTTGAATCTCTCCTGTGAGTCCAAATTTAAGATTCCGATGCTTCACTTCAGGTTTACTGTATCCCTTGGACCTTCCAATTGACGATGAAACACATAAATTGCATCCGAAATTAATACAAAAGGCACAATGCCGACTTAAGTACAAGAGGACTGACACTCTAACTTTCTATGATTTGAACCTTCCCTGTGCGTCCAGTTTTAGATTCTGATGCTTCACTTCAGGTTTACTGTATACCTTGCAACTTCTTATTGACGATGAAACACAGAAATTGCATCGGAATTAAATTCAAAAGGCACAATGCTGACTTAAGTACAAGAGGACTGACACTCTAACTTTCTATGATTTGAACCTTCCCTGTGAGTCCAGTTTTAGATTCCGATGCTTCATTTCAGGTTTACTGTATCCCTTGGCCCTTCTTATTGACGATGACACACCGAAATTGCATCCGAATTCAATACAAAAGGCACAATGACGACTTAAATACTTGAGGACTGACACTCTCACTTTCTATGATTTGAACCTCTCCTGTGAGTCCAGTTTTAGATTCCGATGCTTCACTTCAGGTTTACTGTATACCTTGCACCTTCTTATTGACGATGAAACACAGAAATTGCATCGGAATTAAATTCAAAAGGCACAATGCTGACTTAAGTACAAGAGGACTGACACTCTAACTTTCTATGATTTGAACCTTCCCTGTGAGTCCAGTTTTAGATTCCGATGCTTCATTTCAGGTTTACTGTATCCCTTGGCCCTTCTTATTGACGATGACACACCGAAATTGCATCCGAATTTAATACAAAAGGCACAATGACGACTTAAATACTTGAGGACTGACACTCTCACTTTCTATGATTTGAACCTCTCCTGTGAGTCCAGTTTTAGATTCCGATGCTTCACTTCAGGTTTACTGTATCCCTTGGACCTTCCAATTGTCGATGAAACACATAAATTCCATCCGAATTTAATACAAAAGGCACAATGCCGACTTAAGTAAAAGAGGACTGCCACTCTCACTTTCTATGATTTGAACCTCTCCTGTGAGTCCAGTTTTAGATTCCGATGCTTCACTTCAGGTTTACTGTGTACCTTGCAACTTCTTATTGACGATGAAACTCAGAAATTGCATCGCAATTTAATACAAAAGGCACAATGCCGACTTAAGTACAAGAGGACTAACACTCTCACTTTCTATAATTTGAACCTCTCCTGTGAGTCCAGTTTTAGATTCCGATGCTTCACTTCCGGTTTACTGTATCGCTTGAATCATATTATTGACGATGAAACACAGAAATTGCATCCGAATTTAATACAAAAGGCACAATGCGGACTTAAGTAAAAGAGGACTGCCACTCTCTCTTTCTATGATTTGAACCTCTCCTGTGAGTCCATATTTAGATTCCAATGCTTCACTTCAGGTTTACTGTATCCCTTGGACCTTCTTATTGACGATGAAACACAGAAATTGCATCGGAATTTAATACAAAAGGCACAATGCCGACTTAAGTAAAAGAGAACTGACACTCTCTGTTTCTATGATTTAATCCTCTACTGTGAGTCCAGTTTTAGATTCCGATGCTTCACTTCCAGTTTACTGTATACCTTGCACCTTCTTATTGACGATGAAACACAGAAATTGCTTCGGAATTTAATACAAAACCACAATGCCGACTTAAGTAAAAAGAGGACTGACACTCTCACTTTCTATGTTTTGAACCTCTCCTGTGAGTCCAATTTTAGATTCCGATGCTTCACTTCAGGTTTACTGTATACCTTGCACCTTCTTATTGACGATGAAACACAGAAATTGCATGGGAATTGAATTCAAAAGGCACAATGCTGACTTAAATACAAGAGGACTGACACTCTAACTTTCTATGATTTGAACCTTCCCTGTGAGTCCAGTTTTAAATTCCGATGCTTCATTTCAGGTTTACTGTATCCCTTGGCCCTTCTTATTGACGATGACACACCGAGATTGCATCCGAATTTAATACAAAAGGCACAATGACGGCTTATATACTTGAGGACTGACACTCTCACTTTCTATGATTTGAACCTCTCCTGTGAGTCCAGTTTAAGATTCCGATGCGTCACTTCAGGTTTACTGTATCCCTTGGACCTTCCAATTGACGATGAAACACATAAATTGCATCCGAAATTAATACAAAAGGCACAATGCCGACTTAAGAAAAGAGGACTGCCACTCTCACTTTCTATGATTTGAACCTCTCCTGTGAGTCCAGTTTTAGATTCCGATGCTTCACTTCAGGTTTACTGTATACCTTGCACCGTCATATTGACGATGAAACACAAAAATTGCATCGGAATTAAATTCAAAAGGTACAATGCAGACTTAAGTACAAGAGGACTGACACTCTCACTTTCTATGATTTGAACCTCTCCTGTGAGTCCAGTTTTAGATTACGATGCTTCACGTCAGGTTTACTGTATACCTTGCACCTTCTTAATGACGATGAAACACAGAAATTGCATCGGAATTAAATTCAAAAAGCACAATGCCGATTTAAGTGCAAGAGGACTGACACTCTAACTATCTATGGTTTGAACCTCTCCTGTGAGTCCAGTTTCAGATTCCGATGCTTCACTTCAGGTTTACTGTATCCCTTGGACCTTCTTATTGACGATGAAACACAGAAATTGCATCCGAATTTAATACAAAAGGCTCAATGCCGACTTAAGTAAAAGAGGACTGACACTCTCTCTTTCTATGATTTGAACCTCTCCTGTGAGACCAGTTTTAGATTCCGATGCTTCACTTCCGGTTTACTGTATCCTTTGGATCATATTATTGACGATGAAACACAGAAATTGCATCGGAATTTAATATAAAAGGCACAATGCAGACTTAAGTAAAAGAGAAGTGACACTCGCTCTTTCTATGATTTGAATCTCTCCTGTGAGTCCAGTTTTAGATTCCGATGCTTCACTTCAGGTTTACTGTATCACTTGGACCTTCTTATTGACGATGACATACAGAAATTGCATCCGAATTTAATACAAATGGCACAATGCCGACTTAAGTAAAAGAGGTCTGACACTCTCTCTTTCTATGATTTGAACCTCTCCTGTGTGTCCAGTTTTCGATTCCGATGCTTCACTTCAGGTTTACTGTATACCTTGCACCTTCTTATTGACGATGAAAAACAGAAATTGCG
Source organism: Schistocerca americana (assembly GCF_021461395.2). Lineage (NCBI taxonomy): Eukaryota > Metazoa > Arthropoda > Insecta > Orthoptera > Acrididae > Schistocerca > Schistocerca americana. The sequence continues at coordinate 39,552,908 of NC_060128.1, forward strand.
TCGGAATTAAATTCAAAAGGCACAATGCCGACTTAAGTAAAGAGGACTGACACTCCAACACTCTATGATTTGAACCTCTCCTGTGAGTCCAGTTTTAGATTCCGATGCGTCACTTCTGGTTTACTGTATAACTTGCAGCTTCTTATTGACGATGAAACACAGAAATTGCATCGGAATTAAATTCAAAAGAAACAATGCCGACTTCAGTACAAGAGTACTGACACTCTAGCTATCTATGATTTGAACCACTCCTTTGAGTCCAGTTTTAGATTCCGATGCTTCACTAAAGGTTTACTGTATCCCTTGGACCTTCATATTGACGATGAAACACAGAAATTGTATCCGAATTTAATACAAAAGGCACAATGCCGACTTAAGTACAAGAGGACTGACACTCTCACTTTCTGTGATTTGAACCTCTCCTGTGATTCCAGTTTTAGATTCCGATGCTTCACTTCAGGTTTACTGTACACCTTGCACCGTCTTCTTGACGATGAAGCACAAAAATTGCATCGGAATTAAATTCAAAAGGTACAATACAGACTTAAGTACAAGTGGACTGACACTCTAACTTTCTATGATTTGAACCTCTCCTGTGAGTCCAGTTTTTGATTCTGATGCTTCACTTCAGGTTTACTGTATCGCCTTGACCTTCTTATTGACGATGAAATACAGAAATTGCATCCGATTTTAATACAAAGGCACAATGCCGACTTAAGTACAAGAGGACTGACACTCTAACTTTCTACTATTTGAACCTCTCCTGTGAGTCCAGTTTTAGATTCCGATGCTTCCATCAGGTTTACTGTATACCTTGAACCTTCTTATTGACGATGAAACACAGAGATTCCATCTGAATTTAATACAAAAGGCACAATGCCGACTTAAGTAACAGAGGACTGTCACTCTCTCTTTCTGTGATTTGAACCTCACCTGTGAGTCCAGTTTTAGTTTCCGATGCTTAACTTCAGGTTTACTGTATACCTCGCACCTTCTTATTGACGATGAAACCCAGAAATTGCATTGGAATTTAATACAAAAGGCACAATGCCGACTTAAGTAAAACGAGGACTGACACTCTCACTTTCTATGATTTGAACCTCTCCTATGAGTCCACTTTTAGATTCCGATGCTTAACTTCAGGTTTACTGTATTCCCTGGACCTTCTTATTGACGATGAAACACAGATTTTGCATCCGAATTTAATACAAAAGGCACAATGCCGACTTAAGTACAAGAGGACTGACACTCTAACTTTCTATGATTAGAACCTCACCTGTGAGTCTAGTTTTAGATTCCGATGCTTCACTTCAGGTTTACTGTATCCCTTGGACCTTCTTATTGACGATAAAACACAGAAATTGCATCCGAGTTAATAAAAAAAGGCACAATGCCGACTTAAGTAAAAGAGGACTGACACACTCACTTTCTGTGATTTGAACCTCTCCTGTGAGTCCAGTTTTAGATTACGATGCTTCACTTCAGGTTTACTGTATACCTTGCACCTTCTTATTGACGATGAAACACAGAAATTGCATCGGAATTAAATTCAAAAGGCACAATGCCAACTTACGTACAAGAGGACTGACACTCTCACTTTCTATGTTTTGAACCTCTCCTGTGAGTCCAGTTTTAGATTCCGATGCTTCACTTCAGGTTTACTGTATCCCTTGGACCTTCTTATTGACGATGAAACACAGATATAGCATCCGACTTTAATACAAAAGGCACAATACCGACACAAGTAAAAGAGGACTGAAACACTCACTTTCTATGATTTGAACCTTTCCTGTGAGTCCAGTATTAGATTCCGATGCTTAACTTCAGGTTTACTGCAAACCTTGCACCTTCTTATTGACGATGAAACACAGAAAATGCATCGGAATTTAATACAAAAGGCACATTGCCGACTTAAGTACAAGAGGACTGACACTCTCACTTTCTATGATTTGAACCTCTCCTGTGATTCCAGTTTTAGTTTCCGATGCTTGACTTCAGGTTTATTGTATGCCTTGCACCGTCTTATTGACGATGAAAGCAAAAATTGCATCGGAATTAAATTCAAAAGGAACAATGAAGACTTAAGTACAAGAGGACTGACACTCTAACTTTCTATGTTTTGAACCTCTCCTGTGAGTGCAGTTTTAGATTCCGATGCTTCACTTCAGGTTTACTGTATCCCTTGGTCCTTCTTATTGACGATGAAATACAGAAATTACATCCGAATTTAATACAAAAGGCACAATGCCGACTTAAAAACAAGAGGACTGACACTCCAACTTTCTATGATTTGAACCTCTCCTGTGAGTCCAGTTTTAGATTTTGATGCTTCACTTCAGGTTTAATGTATTCCTTGGAACATCTTATTGACGATGAAATACAGAAATTACATCCGAATTTAATACAAAAGGCACAATGCCGACTTAAGTACAAGAGGACTGATACTCTAACTATCTATGGTTTTGTACAGTTCCTGTGAGTCCAGTTTTATATACCGATGCTTCACTTCAGGTATACTGTATCCCTTGGACCTTCTTATTGACGATGAAACACAGAAAGTGCATCCGAATTTAATACAAAAGGCACAATGCCGACTTAAGTAAAAGAGGACTGCCACTCTCACTTTCTATGATTTGAACCTCTCCTGTGAGTCCAGTTTTAGATTCCGATGCTTCACTTCAGGTTTACTGTATACCTTGCAACATCTTATTGACGATGATACTCAGAAATTGCATCGCAATTTAATACAAAAGGCACAATGCCGACTTAAGTACAAGAGGACTAACACTCTCACTTTCTATGATTTGAACCTCTCCTGTGAGTCCAGTTTTAGAATCCGATGCTTCACTTCCGTTTTACTGTATCCCTTGGATCATATGATTGACGATGAAACACAGAAATTGCATCCGAATTTTATACAAAAGGCACAATGCCGACTTAAGTAAAAGAGGACTGCCACTCTCCCTTCCTATGATTTGAACCTCTCCTGTGAGTCCAGATTTAGATTCCAATGCTTCACTTCAGGTTTATTGTATCCCTTGGACCTTCCAATTGACGATGACACACCGAAATTGCATCCGAATTTAATACAAAAGGCACAATGACGACTTAAATACTTGAGGACTGACACTCTCACTTCCTATGATTTGAACCTCTCCTGTGAGTCCAGTTTAAGATTCCGATGCTTCACTTCAGGTTTACTGTATCCCTTGGACCTTCCAATTGACGATGAAACACATAAATTGCATCGGAATTTAATAAAAAATGCACAATGCCGACTTAAGTAAAAGAGGACTGCCACTCTCACTTTCTATGATTTGAACCTCTCCTGTGAGACCAGTTTTAGATTCCGATGCTTCACTTCAGGTTTACTGTATACCTTGCAACTTCTTAATGACGATGAAACTCAGAAATTGCATCGCAATTAAATACAAAAGGCACAATGCCGACTTGAGTACAAGAGGGCTAACACTCTCACTTTCTATGATTTGAACCTCTCCTGTGAGTCCAATTTTAGATTCCGATGCTCACTTCAGGTTTACTGTATACCTTGCACCTTCTTATTGACGATGAAACACAGAAATTGCATCGGAATTAAATTCAAAAGGCACAATGCTGACTTAAGTACAAGAGGACTGACACTCTAACTTTCTATGATTTGAACCTTCCCTGTGAGTCCAGTTTTAGATTCTGATGCTTCACTTCAGGTTTACTGTATACCTTGCACCTTCTTATTGACGATGAAACACAGAAATTGCATCGGAATTAAATGCAAAAGGAACAATGCTGACTTAAGTACAAGAGGACTGACACTCTAACTTTCTATGATTTGAACCTTCCCTGTGAGTCCAGTTTTAGATTCCGATGCTTCATTTCAGGTTTACTGTATCCCTTGGCCCTTCTTATTGACGATGACACACCGAAATTGCATCCGAATTTAATACAAAAGGCACAATGACGACTTAAATACTTGAGGACTGACACTCTCACTTTATATGATTTGAACCTCTCCTGTGAGTCCAGTTTTAGATTCCGATGCTTCACTTCAGGTTTACTGTATCCCTTGGACCTTCCAATTATCGATGAAACACATAAATTCCATCCGAATTTAATACAAAAGGCACAATGCCGACTTAAGTAAAAGAGGACTGCCACTCTCACTTTCTATGATTTGAACCTCTCCTGTGAGTCCAGTTTTAGATTCCGATGCTTCACTTCAGGTTTACTGTATACCTTGCAACTTCTTATTGACGATGAAACTCAGAAATTGCATCGCAATTTAATACAAAAGGCAGAATGCCGACTTAAGTACAAGAGGACTAGCACTCTCACTTTCTATGATTTGAACCTCTCCTGTGAGTCCAGTTTTAGATTCCGATGCTTCACTTCCGGTTTACTGTATCGCTTAGATCATATTATTGACGATGAAACACAGAAATTGCATCCGAATTTAATACAAAAGGCACAATGCCGACTTAAGTAAAAGAGGACTGCCACTCTCTCTTTGTATGATTTGAACCTCTCCTGTGAGTCCAGATTTAGATTCCAATGCTTCACTTCAGGTTTACTGTATCCCTTGGACCTTCTTATTGCCGATGAAACACAGAAATTGCATCGGAATTTAATACAAAAGGCACAATGCCGTCTTAAGTAAAAGAGGACTGACACTCTCTCTTTCTATGATTTGATCCTCTACTGTGAGTCCAGTTTTAGATTCCGATGCTTCAATTCCAGTTTACTGTATACCTTGCACCTTCTAATTGACGATGAAACACAGAAATTGCTTCGGAATTTAATACAAAAGGCACAATGCCGACTTAAGTAAAAAGAGGACTGACACTCTCACTTTCTATGTTTTGAACCTCTCCTGTGAGTCCAGTTTTAGATTCCGATGCTTCACTTCAGGTTTACTGTATACCTTGCACCTTCTTATTGACGATGAAACACAGAAATTGCATCGGAATTGAATTCAAAAGGCACAATGCTGACTTAAGTACAAGAGGACTGACACTCTAACTTTCTCTGATTTGAACCTTCCCTGTGAGTCCAGTTTTAAATTCCGATGCTTCATTTCAGGTTTACTGTATCCCTTGGCCCTTCTTATTGACGATGACACACCGAAATTGCATCCGAATTTAATACAAAAGGCACAATGACGACTTATATACTTGAGGACTGACACTCTCATTTTCTATGATTTGAACCTCTCCTGTGAGTCCAGTTTAAGATTTCGATGCTTCACTTCAGGTTTACTGTATCCCTTGGACCTTCCAATTGACGATGAAACACATAAATTGCATCCGAAATTAATACAAAAGGCACAATGCCGACTTAAGTAAAAGAGGACTGCCACTCTCACTTTCTATGATTTGAACCTCTCCTGTGAGTCCAGTTTTAGATTCCGATGCTTCACTTCAGGTTTACTGTATACCTTGCAACTTCTTATTGACGATGGAACTCAGAAATTGCATCGCAATTTAATACAAAAGGCACAATGCCGACTTAAGTACAAGAGGACTAACACTCTCACTTTCTATGATTTGAACCTCTCCTGTGAGTTCAGTTTTAGATTCCGATGCTCACTTCAGGTTTACTGTATACCTTGCACCTTCTTATTGACGATGAAACACAGAAATTGCATCGGAATTAAATTCAAAAGGCACAATGCTGACTTAAGTACAAGAGGACTGACACTCTAACTTTCTATGATTTGAACCTTCCCTGTGAGTCCAGTTTTAGATTTCGATGCTTCATTTCAGGTTTACTGTATCCCTTGGACCCTCTTATTGACGATGACACACCGAAATTGCATCCGAATTTAATACAAAAGGCACAATGACGACTTAAATACATGAGGACTGACACTCTCACTTTCTATGATTTGAACCTCTCCTGTGAGTCCAGTTTCAGTTTCCGATGCTTCACTTCAGGTTTACTGTATCCCTTGGACCTTCCAATTGACGATGAAACACATAAATTGCATCCGAATTTAATACAAAAGGCACAATGCCGACTTAAGTGAAAGAGGACTGCCACTCTCACTTTCTATGATTTGAACCTCTCCTGTGAGTCCAGTTTTAGATTTCGATGCTTCACTTCAGGTTTACTGTATACCTTGCAACTTCTTATTGACGATGAAACTCAGAAATTGCATCGCAATTTAATACAAAAGGCACAATGCCCACTTAAGTACAAGAGGACTAACACTCTCACTTTCTATGATTTGAACCCCTCCTGTGAGTCCAGTTTCAGATTCCGATGCTTTACTTCTAATTTACTGCATCCCTCGGACCTTCTTATTGACGATGAAACACAGAAATTGCATCTGAATTTAATACAAAAGGCACAATGCTGACTTAAGTACAAGAGGACTGACACTCTAACTTTCTATGATTTGAACCTTCCCTGTGAGTCCAGTTTTAGATTCCGATGCTTCATTCCAGGTTTACTGTATCCCTTGGACCTTCTTATTGACGATGACACACCGAAATTGCATCCGAATTTAATACAAAAGGCACAATGACGACTTAAATACATGAGGACTGACACTCTCACTTTCTATGATTTGAACCTCTCCTGTGAGTCCAGTTTTAGATTCCGATGCTTTACTTCAAATTTACTGCATCCCTTGGACCTTCTTATTGACGATGAAACACAGAAATTGCATCTGAATTTAATACAAAAGGCACAATGCCGACTTAAGAACAAGAGGACTGACACTCTCACTTTCTATGATTTGAACCTCTCCTGTGAGTCCAGTTTTAGATTCCGATGCTTCTCTTCAGGTTTACTGTATACCTTGCACCTTCTTATTGACGGTGGAACACAGAAATTCCATCCGAATTTAATACAAAAGGCACAATGCCGACTGTAGTACAAGAGGACTGACACTCTAACTCTCTATGATTTGAACTTCTCCTGTGAGTCCAGTTTTAGATTCAGATGCTTCACTTCAGGTTTACTGTATACCTTGCACCTTCTTATTGACGATGAAACACAGAAATTCCGTCCGAATTTAATAACAAAGGCACAATGCCGACTTAAGTAAAATAGGACTGTCTTTCTCTCTTTCTATGATTTGAACCTCTCCTGTGAGTCCAGTTTTAGATTTCGATGCTTCACTTCAGGTTTACTGTATTCCTTGGAACTTCTTATTGACGATGAAAAACAGAAATTACATCCGCATTTAATACAAAAGGCACAATGCCGACTTAAGTACAATAGGACTGACACTCCCACTTTCTATGATTTGAACCTCTCCTGTGAGTCCAGTTTTAGATTCCGATGCTTCACTTCAGGTTTACTGTATACCTTGCACCTTCTTATTGACGATGAAACACAGAGATTGCATCGGAATTAAATTCAAAAGGCACAATTCCGACTTAAGTACAAGAGGACTGACACTCCCACTTTCTACGATTTGAACCTCTCCTGTGAGTCCAGTTTTAGATTCCGATGCTTCACTTCAGGTTTACTGTATCCCTTGGATCATATTATTGACGATGAAACACAGAAATTGCATCGGAATTTAATATAAAAGGCACAATACCGACTTAAGTAAAAGAGAACCGACACTGTCTCTTTCTATGATTTGAATCTCTCCTGTGAGACCAGTTTTAGATTCCGATGCTTCACTTCAGGTTTACTGTATCACTTGGACCTTCTTATTGACGATGACATACAGAAATTGCATTCGAATTTAATACAAAAGGCACAATGCCGACTTAAGTAAAAGAGGTCTGACACTCTCTCTTTTTATGATTTGAACCTCTCCTGTGTGTCCAGTTTTCGATTCCGATGCTTCACTTCAGGTTTACTGCATACCTTGCACCTTCTTATTGACGATGAAACACAGAAATTGCATCGGAATTAAATTCAAAAGGCACAATGCCGACTTAAGTAAAGAGGACTGACACTCCAACACTCTATGATTTGAACCTCTCCTGTGAGTCCAGTTTTAGATTCCGATGCTTCACTAAAGGTTTACTGTATCCCTTGGACCTTCTTATTGACGATGAAACCCAGAAATTGCATCCGAATTTAATACAAAAGGCACAATGCCGACTTAAGTACAAGAGGACTGACACTCTCACTATCTATAATTTGAACCTCTCCTGTGATTCCAGTTTTAGATTCCGATGCTTCACGTCAAGTTTACTGTATACCTTGCACCTTCTTATTGACGATGAAACACAGAAATTGCATCGGAATTAAATTCAAAAGGCACAATGCCGACTTAAGTAAAGAGGACTGACACTCCAACACTCTATGATTTGAACCTCTCCTGTGAGTCCAGTTTTAGATTCCGATGCTTCACTTCTGGTTTACTGTATACCTTGCAGCTTCTTATTGACGATGAAGCACAAAAATTGCATCGGAATTAAATTCAAAAGGTACAATGCAGACTTAAGTACAAGTGGACTGACACTCTAACTGTCTATGATTTGAACCGCTCCTGTGAATCCAGTTTTTGATTCTGATGCTTCACTTCAGGTTTACTGTATCACCTTGACCTTCTTATTGACGATGAAATACAGAAATTGCATCCGATTTTAATACAAAGGCACAATGCCGACTTAAGTACAAAAGGACTGACACTCTAACTTTCTACTATTTGAACCTCTCCTGTGAGTCCAGTTTTAGATTCCGATGCTTCACATCAGGTTTACTGTATACCTTGCAGCTTCTTATTGACGATGAAACACAGAAATTGCATCGGAATTTAATACAAAAGGCACAATGCCGACTTAAGTAAAATGAGGACTGACACTCTCACTTTCTATGATTTGAACCTCTCCTGTGAGTCCAGTTTTAGATTCCGATGCTTAACTTCAGGTTTACTGTATACCTCGCACCTTCTTATTGACGATGTAACCCAGAAATTGCATCGGAAATTAATAGAAAAGGCACAATGCCGACTTAAGTAAAAGAGGACTGTCACTCTCTCTTTCTATGATTTGAACCTCTCCTGTGAGTCCAGTTTTAGATTCCGATGCTTAACTTCAGGTTTACTGTATACCTCGCACCTTCTTATTGACGATGTAACCCAGAAATTGCATCGGAAATTAATAGAAAAGGCACAATGCCGACTTAAGTAAAATGAGGACTGACACTCTCACTTTCTATGATTTGAACCTCTCCTATGAGTCCAGTTTTAGATTCCGATGCTTAACTTCAGGTTTACTGTATTCCCTGGACCTTCTTATTGACGATGAAACACAGAAATTGCATCCGAGTTAATAAAAAAAGGCACAATGCCGACTTAAGTAAAAGAGGACTGACACACTCACTTTCTGTGTTTTGAACCTTCCCTGTGAGTCCAGTTTTAAATTCCGATGCTTCATTTCAGGTTTACTGTATCCCTTGGCCCTTCTTATTGACGATGACACACCGAAATTGCATCCGAATTTAATACAAAAGGCACAATGACGACTTATATACTTGAGGACTGACACTCTCATTTTCTATGATTTGAACCTCTCCTGTGAGTCCAGTTTAAGATTTCGATGCTTCACTTCAGGTTTACTGTATCCCTTGGACCTTCCAATTGACGATGAAACACATAAATTGCATCCGAAATTAATACAAAAGGCACAATGCCGACTTAAGTAAAAGAGGACTGCCACTCTCACTTTCTATGATTTGAACCTCTCCTGTGAGTCCAGTTTTAGATTCCGATGCTTCACTTCAGGTTTACTGTATACCTTGCAACTTCTTATTGACGATGGAACTCAGAAATTGCATCGCAATTAAATACAAAAGGCACAATGCCGACTTAAGTACAAGAGGACTAACACTCTCACTTTCTATGATTTGAACCTCTCCTGTGAGTTCAGTTTTAGATTCCGATGCTCACTTCAGGTTTACTGTATACCTTGCACCTTCTTATTGACGATGAAACACAGAAATTGCATCGGAATTAAATTCAAAAGGCACAATGCTGACTTAAGTACAAGAGGACTGACACTCTAACTTTCTATGATTTGAACCTTCCCTGTGAGTCCAGTTTTAGATTTCGATGCTTCATTTCAGGTTTACTGTATCCCTTGGACCCTCTTATTGACGATGACACACCGAAATTGCATCCGAATTTAATACAAAAGGCACAATGACGACTTAAATACATGAGGACTGACACTCTCACTTTCTATGATTTGAACCTCTCCTGTGAGTCCAGTTTCAGTTTCCGATGCTTCACTTCAGGTTTACTGTATCCCTTGGACCTTCCAATTGACGATGAAACACATAAATTGCATCCGAATTTAATACAAAAGGCACAATGCCGACTTAAGTGAAAGAGGACTGCCACTCTCACTTTCTATGATTTGAACCTCTCCTGTGAGTCCAGTTTTAGATTTCGATGCTTCACTTCAGGTTTACTGTATACCTTGCAACTTCTTATTGACGATGAAACTCAGAAATTGCATCGCAATTTAATACAAAAGGCACAATGCCCACTTAAGTACAAGAGGACTAACACTCTCACTTTCTATGATTTGAACCCCTCCTGTGAGTCCAGTTTCAGATTCCGATGCTTTACTTCTAATTTACTGCATCCCTCGGACCTTCTTATTGACGATGAAACACAGAAATTGCATCTGAATTTAATACAAAAGGCACAATGCTGACTTAAGTACAAGAGGACTGACACTCTAACTTTCTATGATTTGAACCTTCCCTGTGAGTCCAGTTTTAGATTCCGATGCTTCATTCCAGGTTTACTGCATCCCTTGGACCTTCTTATTGACGATGACACACCGAAATTGCATCCGAATTTAATACAAAAGGCACAATGACGACTTAAATACATGAGGACTGACACTCTCACTTTCTATGATTTGAACCTCTCCTGTGAGTCCAGTTTTAGATTCCGATGCTTTACTTCAAATTTACTGCATCCCTTGGACCTTCTTATTGACGATGAAACACAGAAATTGCATCTGAATTTAATACAAAAGGCACAATGCCGACTTAAGAACAAGAGGACTGACACTCTCACTTTCTATGATTTGAACCTCTCCTGTGAGTCCAGTTTTAGATTCCGATGCTTCTCTTCAGGTTTACTGTATACCTTGCACCTTCTTATTGACGGTGGAACACAGAAATTCCATCCGAATTTAATACAAAAGGCACAATGCCGACTGTAGTACAAGAGGACTGACACTCTAACTCTCTATGATTTGAACTTCTCCTGTGAGTCCAGTTTTAGATTCAGATGCTTCACTTCAGGTTTACTGTATACCTTGCACCTTCTTATTGACGATGAAACACAGAAATTCCGTCCGAATTTAATAACAAAGGCACAATGCCAACTTAAGTAAAATAGGACTGTCTTTCTCTCTTTCTATGATTTGAACCTCTCCTATGAGTCCAGTTTTAGATTTCGATGCTTCACTTCAGGTTTACTGTATTCCTTGGAACTTCTTATTGACGATGAAACACAGAAATTGCATCCGAGTTAATAAAAAAAGGCACAATGCCGACTTAAGTAAAAGAGGACTGACACACTCACTTTCTGTGTTTTGAACCTCTCCTGTGAGTCCAGTTTTAGATTACGATGCTTCACTTCAGGTTTACTGTATACCTTGCACCTTCTTATTGACGATGAAACACAGAAATTGCATCGGAATTAAATTCAAAAGGCACAATGCCGACTTAAGTTCAAAATGGTTCAAATGGCTCTGAGCACTATGGGACTCAACTGCTGAGGTCATTAGTCCCCTAGAACTTAGAACTAGTTAAACCTAACTGAAATAAGGACATCACAAACATCCATGCCCGAGGCAGGATTCGAACCTGCGACCGTAGCGGTCTTGCGGTTCCAGACTGCAGCGCCTTTAACCGCACGGCCACTTCTGCCGGCCCGACTTAAGTACAAGAGGACTGACACTCTAACTTTCTATGATTTGAACCTCTCCTGTGAGTCCAGTTTTAAATTACGATGCTTCATTTCAGGTTTACTGTATCCCTTGGACCTTCTAATTGGCAATGACACACAGAAATTGCATCCGAATTTAATACAAAAGGCACAATGACGACCTAAATACATGAGGACTGACACTCTCACTTTCTATGATTTGAACCTTTCCTGTGAGTCCAGTATTAGATTCCGATGCTTAACTTCAGGTATACTGTAAACCTTGCACCTTCTTATTGACGATGAAACACAGAAATTGCATCGGAATTTAATACAAAAGGCACATTGCCGACATAAGTACAAGAGGACTGACACTCTCACTTTCTATGATTTGAACCTCTCCTGTGATTCCAGTTTTAGTTTCCGATGCTTCACTTCAGGTTTACTGTATGCCTTGCACCGTCTTATTGACGATGAAACACAAAAATTGCATCGGAATTAAATTCAAAAGGTACAATGAAGACTTAAGTACAAGAGGACTGACACTCTAACTTTCTATGTTTTGAACCTCTCCTGTGAGTGCAGTTTTAGATTCCATTGCTTCAGTTCAGGTTTACTGTATCCCTTGGTCGTTCTTATTGACGATGAAATACAGAAATTGCATGCGAATTTAATACAAAAGGTACAATGAAGACTTAAGTACAAGAGGACTGACACTCCCACTTTCTATGATTTGAACCTCTCCTGTGAGTCCAGTTTTAGATTTCGATGCTTCACTTCAGGTTTACTGTATTCCTTGGAACTTCTTATTGACGATAAAATACAGAAATTACATCCGAATTTAATACAAAAGGCACAATGCCGACTTAAGTACAAGAGGACTGACACTCTAACTATCTATGGTTTTGTACCTCTCCTGTGAGTCCAGATTTATATACCGATGCTTCACTTCAGGTATACTGTATCCCTTGGAACTTCTTATTGACGATGAAACACAGAAATTGCATCCGAATTTAATACAAAAGGCACAATGCCGACTAAAGTAAAAGAGGACTGCCACTCTCTCTTTCTATGATTTGAACCTCTCCTGTGAGTCCAGATTTAGATTCCGATGCTTCAGTTCCGGTTTACTGTATCCCTTGGACCTTCTTATTGACGATGAAACACAGAAATTGCATCGGAATTTAATACAAAAGGCACAATGCCGTCTTAAGTAAAAAGAGGACTGACACTCTCACTTACTATGCTTTGAACCTCTCCTGTGAGTCCAGTTTTAGATGCCGATGCTTCACTTCAGGTTTACCGTATACCTTGCACCTTCTTATTGACGATGAAACACAGAAATTGCATCGGAATTGAATTCAAAAGGCACAATGCTGACTTAAGTACAAGGGGACTGACACTCTAACTTTCTATGATTTGAACCTTCCCTGTGAGTCCAGTTTTAGATTCCGATGCTTCATTTCAGGTTTACTGTATCCCTTGGACCTTCTTATTGACGATGACACACCGAAATTGCATCCGAATTTAATACAAAAGGAACAATGACGACTTAAATACATGAGGACTGACACTCTCACTTTCTATGATTTGAACCTCTCCTGTGAGTCCAGTTTTAGATTCCGATGCTTCACTTCAGGTTTACTGTATCCCTTGGACCTTCCAATTGACGATGAAACACATAAATTGCATCCGAATTTAATACAAAAGGCACAATGCCGACTTAAGCAAAAGAGGACTGCCACTCTCATTTTCTATGATTTGAACCTCTCCTGTGAGTCCAGTTTTAGATTCCGATGCTTCACTTCAGGTTTACTGTATACCTTGCAACTTCTTATTGACGATGAAACTCAGAAATTGCTTCGCAATTTAATACAAAAGGCACAATGCCGACTTAAGTACAAGAGGACTAACACTCTCACTTTCTATGATTTGAACCTCTACTGTGAGTCCAGTTTTAGATTCCGATGCTTTACTTCAAATTTACTGCATCCCTTGGACCTTCTTATTGACGATGAAACACAGAAATTGCATCTGAATTTAATACAAAAGGCACAATGCCGACTTAAGAACAAGAGGACTGACACTCTCACTTTCTATGATTTGAACCTCTCCTGTGAGTCCAGTTTTAGATTCCGATGCTTCCCTTCAGGTTTACTGTATATCTTGCACCTTCTTATTGACGGTGGAACACAGAAATTGCATCCGAATTTAATACAATAGGCACAATGCTGACTTAAGTACAAGAGGACTGACACTCTCCCTTTCTATGATTTGAACCTCTACTGTGAGTCCAGTTTTAGATTCCGATGCTCCACTTCAGGTATACTGTATCCCTTGGACCTTCTTATTGACGATGAAACACAGAAATTGCATCCGAATTTAATACAATATGCACAATGCCGACTTAAGTAAAAGAGGACTGTCACTCTCTCTTTCTATGATTTGAACCTCTCCTGTGAGTCCAGTTTTAGATTCCGATGCTTCACTTCAGGTTTACTGTATACCTTGCACCTTCTTATTGACGTTGAAACACAGAAATTCCATCCGAATTTTATAGAAAAGGCGCAATGCCGACTTTAGTACAAGAGGACTGACACTCTAACCCTCTATGATTTGAACCTCTCCTGTGAGTCCAGTTTTAGATTCAGATGCTTCACTTCAGGTTTACTGTATACCTTACACCCTCTTATTGACGATGAAACACAGAAATTCCGTCCGAATTTAATAACAAAGGCACAATGCCGACTTAATAAAATAGGACTGTCACTCTCTCTTTCTATGATTTGAACCTCTCCTGTGAGTCCAGTTTTAGATTCCGATGCTTCACTTCAGGTTTACTGTATACCTTGCACCTTCTTATTGACGATGAAACACAGATATTGCATCGGAATTTAATACAAAAGGCACAATGCCGACTTAAGTAAAAGAGGACTGACACTCTCTCTTTCTATGATTTGATCCTCTACTGTGAGTCCAGTTTTAGATTCCGATGCTTCAGTTCCGGTTTACTGTATCCCTTGGACCTTCTTATTGACGATGAAACACAGAAATTTCATCGGAATTTAATACAAAAGGCACAGTGCCGACTAAAGTAAAAGAGGACCGACACTCTCTCTTTCTATGAATTGATCCTCTACTGTGAGTCCAGTTTTAGATTCCGATGCTTCACTTCCAGTTTACTGTATACCTTGCACCTTCTTATTGACGACGAAACATAGAAATTGCTTCGGAATTTTATACAAAAGGCACAATGTCGACTTAAGTAAAAAGAGGACTGACACTCTCACTTTCTATGTTTTGAACCTCTCCTGAGAGTCCAGTTTTAGATTCCGATGCTTCACTTCAGGTTTACTGTATACCTTGCACCTTCTTATTGACGATGAAACACAGAAATTGCATCGGAATTAAATTCAAAAGGCACAATGCTGACTTAAGTACAAGAGGACTGACACTCTAACTTTCTATGATTTAAACCTTCCCTGTGAGTCCAGTTTTAGATTCCGATGCCTCATTTCAGGTTTACTGTATCCCTTGGACCTTCTTATAGACGATGACACACCGAAATTGCATCCGAATTTAATACAAAAGGCACAATGACGACTTAAATACATGAGGACTGACACTCTCACGTTCTATGATTTGAACCTCTCCTGTGAGTCCAGTTTTAGATACCGATGCTTCACTTCAGGTTTACTGTATCCCTTGGACTTTCCAATTGACGATGAAACACATAAATTGCATCCGAATTTAATACAAAAGGCACAATGCCGACTTAAGTAAAAGAGGACTGCCACTCTCACTTTCTATGATTTGAACCTCTCCTGTGAGTCCAGTTTTAGATTCCGATGCTTCACCTCAGGTTTACTGTATACCTTGCAACTTCTTATTGACGATGAAACTCAGAAATTGCATCAGAATCTAATACAAAAGGCACAATGCCGACTTCTGTACAAGAGGACTAACACTCTCACTTTCTATGATTTGAACCTCTCCTGTGAGTCCAGTTTTAGATTCCGATGCTTTACTTCAAGTTTACTGCATCATTTGGACCTTCTTATTGACGATGAAACACAGAAATTGCATCCGAATTTAAAACAAAAGGCACAATGCCGACTTAAGAACAAGAGGAGTGACACTCTCACTCTCTATGATTTGAACCTCTCCTGTGAGTCCAGTTTTAGATTCCGATGCTTCTCTTCAGGTTTACTGTATACCTTGCACCCTCTTATTGACGGTGGAACACAGAAACTGCATCCGAATTTAATACAATAGGCACAATGCTGACTTAAGTACAAGATGACTGACACTCTCCCTTTCTATGATTTGAACCTCTACTGTGAGTCCAGTTTTAGATTCCGATGCTCCACTTCAGGTATACTGTATCCCTTGAACCTTCTTATTGACGATGAAACACAGAAATTGCATCCGAATTTCATACAAAAGGCACAATGCCGACTTAAGTAAAAGAGGACTGCCACTCTCTCTTTCTATGATTTAAACCTCTCCTGTGAGTCCAGTTTTAGATTCCGATGCTTCACTTCAGGTTTACTGTATACCTTGCAGCTTCTTATTGACGATGAAATACAGAAATTCCATCCGAATTTAATACAAAAGGAACAATGCCGACTTAAGTAAAAGAGGTCTGACACTCTCTCCTGTGTGTCCAGTTTTCGATTCCGATGCTTCACTTCAGGTTTACTGTATACCTTGCACCTTCTTATTGACGATGAAACACAGAAATTGCATCGGAATTTAATTCAAAAGGCACAATGCGGACTTAAGTAAAGAGGACTGACACTCCAACACTCTATGATTTGAACCTCTCCTGTGAGTCCAGTTTTAGATTCCGTTGCTTCACTTCCGGTTTACTGTATACCTTGCAGCTTCTTATTGACGATGAAACACAGAAATTGCATCGGAATTAAATTCAAAAGAAACAATGCCGACTTCAGTACAAGAGTACTGACACTCTAGCTATCTATGATTTGAACCACTCCTGTGAGTCCGGTTTTAGATATCGATGCTTCACTAAAGGTTTACTGTATCCCTTGGACCTTCTTATTGACGATGAAACACAGAAATTGCATCCGAATTTAATACAAAAGGCACAAAGCCAACCTAAGTACAAGAGGACTGACACTCTCACTTTCTATGATTTGAACCTCTCCTGTGATTCCAGTTTTAGATTCCGATGCTTCACTTCAGGTTTACTATATACCTTGCACCGTCTTATTGACGATGAAGCACAAAAATTGCATTGGAATTAAATTCAAAAGGTACAATGCAGACTTAAGTACAAGTGGACTGACACTCTAACAATATATGATTTGAACCTCTCCTGTGAGTCCAGTTTTTGATTCTGATGCTTCACTTCAGGTTTACTGTATCACCTTGACCTTCTTATTGACGATGAAATACAGAAATTGCATCCGATTTTAATACAAAGGCACAATGCCGACTTAAGTACAAGAGGACTGACACTCTTACTTTCTACTATCTGAACCTCTCCTGTGAGTCCAGTTTTGGATTCCGATGCTTCACATCAGGTTTACTGTATACCTTGCACCTTCTTATTGACGATGAAACACAGAAATTCCATCTCAATTTAATACAAAAGGCACAATGCCGACATAAGTAAAATAAGGACTGACACTCTCACTTTCTATGATTTGAACCTCACCTATGAGTCCAGTTTTAGATTCCGATGCTTAACTTCAGGTTTACTGTATTCCCTGGACCTTCTTATTGACGATGAAACACAGAGTTTGCATCCGAATTTAATACAAAAGGCACAATGCCGACTTAAGTACAAGAGGACTGACACTCTAACTTTCTATGATTGGAACCTCACCTGTGAGTCTAGTTTTAGATTCCGATGCTTCACTTCAGGTTTACTGTATCCCTTGGACCTTCTTATTGACGATGAAACACAGAAATTGCATCCGAGTTAATAAAAAAATGCACAATGCCGACTTAAGTAAAAGAGGACTGACACACTCACTTTCTGTGATTTGAACTTCTCCTGTGAGTCCAGTTTTAGATTACGATGCTTCACTTCAGGTTTACTGTATACCTTGCACTTTCTTATTGACGATGAAACACAGAAATTGCATCGGAATTAAATTCAAAAGGCACAATGCCGACTTAAGTACAAGAGGACTGACACTCTAACTTTCTATGATTTGAGCCTCTCCTGTGAGTCCAGTTTTAAATTCCGATGCTTCATTTCAGGTTTACTGTATCCCTTGGACCTTCTAATTGGCGATGACTCACAGAAAATGCATCCGAATTTAATACAAAAGGCACAATGACGACCTAAACACATGAGGACTGACACTCTCATTTTCTATGATTTGAACCTCTCCTGTGAGTCCAGTTTCAGATTCCGATGCTTCACTTCAGGTTTACTGTATCCCTTGGACCTTCTTATTGACGATGAAACACAGAAATAGCATCCGAATTTAATACAAAAGGCACAATACCGACATAAGTAAAAGAGGACTGAAACACTCACTTTCTATGATTTGAACCTTTCCTGTGAGTCCAGTATTAGATTCCGATGCTTAACTTCAGGTTTACTGTAAACCTTGCACCATCTTATTGACGATGAAACACAGAAATTGCATCGGAATTTAATACAAAAGGCACATTGCCGACTTAAGTACAAGAGGACTGACACTCTCACTTTCTATGATTTGAGCCTCTCCTGTGATTCCAGTTTTAGTTTCCGATGCTTCACTTCAGGTTTACTGTATGCCTTGCACCGTCTTATTGACGATGAAACACAAAAATTGCATCGGAATTAAGTTCAAAAGGTACAATGAAGACTTAAGTACAAGAGGACTGACACTCTAACTTTCTATGTTTTGAACCTCTCCTGTGAGTGCAGTTTTAGATACCGATGCTTCACTTCAGGTTTACTGTATCCCTTGGTCCTTCTTATTGACGATGTAATACAGAAATTGCATCCGAATTTAATACAAAAGGCACAATGCCGACTTAAGTACAAGAGGACTGACACATAACATTCTATGCTTTGAACCTCTCCTGTGAGTCCAGTTTTAAATTCCGATGCTTCATTTCAGGTTTACTGTATCCCTTGGACCTTCTAATTGGCGATGACACACAGAAAATGCATCCGAATTTAATACAAAAGGCACAATGACGACCTAAACACATGAGGACTGACACTCTCATTTTCTATAATTTGAACCTCTCCTGTGAGTCCAGTTTTAGATTCCGATGCTTCACTTCAGGTTTACTGTATCCCTTGGACCTTCTTATTGACGATGAAACACAAAAATTGCATCGGAATTAAATTCAAAAGGCACAATGCCGTCTTAAGTACAAGAGGACTGACACTCTAACTATCTATGGTTTTGTACCTCTCCTGTGAGTCCAGTTTTATATACCGATGCTTCACTTTAGGTATACTGTATCCCTTGGACCTTCCTATTGACGATGAAACATAGAAATTGCATCCGATTTTAATACAAAAGGCACAATGCCGACTTAAGTAAAAGAGGACTGCCACTCTCTCTTTCTATGATTTGAACCTCTCCTGTGAGTCCAGATTTAGATTCCGATGCTTCAGTTCCGGTTTACTGTATCCCTTGGACCTTCTTATTGACGATGAAACACAGAAATTGCATCGGAATTTAATACAAAAGGCACAATGCCGACTTAAGTAAAAGACGACTGCCACTCTCTCTTTCTATGATTTGATCCTCTACTGTGAGTACAGTTTTAGATTCCGATGCTTCACTTCCAGTTTACTGTATACCTTGCACCTTCTTATTGACGATGAAACACAGAAATTGCTTCGGAATGTAATAAAAAAGGCACAATGCCGACTTAAGTAAAAAGAGGACTGACACTCTAACTTTCTATGATTTCAACCTTCCCTGTGAGTCCAGTTTTAGATTCCGATGCTTCATTTCAGGTTTACTGTATCCCTTGGACCTTCTTATTGACGATGACACACCGAAATTGCATCCGAATTTAATACAAAAGGCACAATGACGACTTAAATACATGAGGACTGACACTCTCACTTTCTATGATTTGAACCTCTCTTGTTAGTCCAGTTTTAGATTCCGATGCTTCACTTCGGGTTTACTGTATCCCTTGGACCTTCCAATTGACGATGAAACACATAAACTGCATCCGAATTTAATACAAAAGGCACAATGCCGACTTAAGTAAAAGAGGACTGCCACTCTCACTTTCTATGATTTGAACCTCTCCTGTGAGTCCAGTTTTAGATTCCGATGCTTCACTTCAGGATTACTGGATACCTTGCAACTTCTTATTGACGATGAAACTCAGAAATTGCATCGCAATTTAATACAAAAGGCACAATGCCGACTTAAGTACAAGAGGACTAACACTCTCACTTTCTATGATTTGAACCTCTCCTGTGAGTCCAGTTTTAGATTCCGATGCTTTACTTCAAATTTACTGCATCCCTTGGACCTTCTTATTGACAATGAAACACAGAAATTGCATCTGAATATAATACAAAAGGCACAATGCCGACTTAAGAACAAGAGGACTGACACTCTCACTTTCTATGATTTGAACCTCTCCTGTGAGTCCAGTTTTAGATTCCGATGCTTCTCTTCAGGTTTACTGTATACCTTGCACCTTGTTATTGATGGTGGAACACAGAAATTGCATCCGAGTTTAATACAATAGGCACAATGCTGACTTAAGTACAAGAGGACTGACACTCTCCCTTTCTATGATTTGAACCTCTACTGTGAGTCCAGTTTTAGATTCCGATGCTCCACTTCAGGTATACTGTATCCCTTGGACCTTCTTATTGACGATGAAACACAGAAATTGCATCCGAATTTAATACAAAATGCACAATGCCGACTTAAGTAAAAGAGGACCGTCACTCTCTCTTTCTATGATTTGAACCTCTCATGTGAGTCCAGTTTTAGATTCCGATGCTTCACTTCAGGTTTACCGTATACCTTGCACCTTCTTATTGACAATGAAACACAGAAATTCCATCCGAATTTAATACAAAAGGCACATTGCCGACTTTAGTACAAGAGGACTGACACTCTAACTCTCTATTATTTGAACCTCTCCTGTGAGTCCAGTTTTAGATTCACATGCTTCACTTCAGGTTTACTGTATCCCTTGCACCTTCTTATTGACGATGAAACACAGAAATTCCGTCCGAATTTAATAACAAAGGCACAATGCCGACTTAAGTAAAATAGGACTGTCACTCTCTCTTTCTATTATTTGAACCTCTCCTGTGAGTCCAGTTTTAGATTTCGATGCTTCACTTCAGGTTTACTGTATTCCTTGGAACTTCTTATTGACGATGAAATACAGAAATTACATCCGAATTTAATACAAAAGGCACAATGCCGACTTAAGTACAAGAGGACTGACACTCCCACTTTCTATGATTTGAACCTCTCATGTGAGTCCAGTTTTAGATTCCGATGCTTCACTTCAGGTTTACTGTATACCTTGCACCTTCTTATTGACGATGAAACACAGAAATTGCATCGGAATTAAATTCTAAAGGCACAATGCCGATTTAAGTACAAGAGGACTGACACACTAACTATCTATGGTTTTGTACCTCTCCTGTGAGTCCAGTTTTATATTCCGATGCTTCACTTCAGGTTTACTGTATCCCTTGGACCTTCTTCCTGACGATGAAACACAGAAATTGCATCCGAATTTAATACAAAAGGCACAATGCCGACTTAAGTAAAAGAGGACTGCCACTCTCTCTTTCTATGATTTGAACCTCTCCTGTGAGTCCAGATTTAGATTCCGATGCTTCAGTTCCGGTTTACTGTATCCCTTGGACCTTCTTATTGACGATGAAACATAGAAATTGCATCGGAATTTAATACAAAAGGCACAATGCCGACTTAAGTAAAAGAGGACTGACACTCTCTCTTTCTATGATTTGATCCTCTACTGTGAGTCCAGTTTTAGATTCCGATGCTTCACTTCCAGTTTACTGTATACCTTGTACCTTCTTATTGACGATGAAACACAGAAATTGCTTCGGAATTTAATACAAAAGGCACACTGCCGACTTAAGTTAAAAGAGGACTGACACTCCCACTTTCTATGTTTTGAACGTCTCCTGTGAGTCCAGTTTTAGATTCCGATGCTTCACTTCAGGTTTACTGTATACCTTGCACCTTCTTATTGACGATGAAACACAGAAATTGCATCGGAATTAAATTCAAAAGGCACAATGCTGACTTAAGTACAAGAGGACTGACACTCAAACTTTCTATGATTTGATTCTTCCCTGTGAGTCCAGTTTTAGATTCCGATGCTTCATTTCAGGTTTACTGTATCCCTTGGACCTTCTTTTTGACGATGACACACCGAAATAGCATCCGAATTTAATACAAAAGGCACAATGACGACTTAAATACATGAGGACTGACACTCTCACTCTCTATGATTTGAACCTCTCCTGTGAGTCCAGTTTTAGATTCCGATGCTTCTGTTCAGGTTTACTGTATACCTTGCACCTTTCTATTGACGGTGGAACACAGAGACTGCATCCGAATTTAATACAATAGGCACAATGCTGACTTAAGTACAAGAGGACTGACACTCTCCCTTCCTATGATTTGAACCTCTACTGTGAGTCCAGTTTTAGATTCCGATGCTCCACTTCAGGTATACTGTATCCCTTGGACCTTCTTATTGACGATGAAACACAGAAATTACATCCGAATTTAATACAAAAGGCACAATGCCGACTTAAGTAAAAGAGGACTGTCACTTTCTCTTTCTATGATTTGAACCTCTCCTGTGAGTCCAGTTTTAGATTCCGATGCTTCACTTCAGGTTTACTGTATACCTTGCAGCTTCTTATTGACGATGAAACACAGAAATTCCATCCGAATTTAATACAAAAGGCACAATGCCGACTTTAGTACAAGAGGACTGACACTCTCACTTTCTATGTTTTGAACCTCTCCTGTGATTCCAGTTTTAGATTCCGATGCTTCACTTCAGGTTTACTGTACAACGTGCACCGTCTTATTGACGATGAGACACAAAACTTGCATCGGAATTAAATTCAAAAAGTACAATTAAGACTTAAGTACAAGAGGACTGACACTCTAAGTTTCTATGATTTGCACCTCTCCTGTGAGTCCAGTTTTAGATTCCGATGCTTCACTTCAGGTTTACTGTATTCTTTGGACCTTCTTTATGACGATGAAATACAGAAATTACATCCGAATGTAATACAAAAGGCACAATGCCAACTTAAGTACAAGAGGACTGACACTCCCACTTTCTATGATTTGAACCTCTCCTGTGAGTCCAGTTTTAGATTCCCATGCTTCACTTCAGGTTTACTCTATACCTTGCACCTTCTTATTGACGACGAAATACAGATATTACATCCGAATTTAATACAAAGGGCACAATGCCGACCTAAGTACAAGATGACTGACACTCCCACTTTCTATGATTTGAACCTCTCCTGTGAGTCCAGTTGTAGATTCCGATGCTTCACTTCTGGTTTACTGTATGCCTTGCACCTTCTTATTGACGATGAAACACAGAAATTGCATCGGAATTAAATTCTAAAGGCACAATGCCGATTTAAGTACAAGAGGACTGACACTCTAACTATCTATGTTTTTGTACCTCTCCTGTGAGTCCAGTTTTAGATTCCGATGCTTCACTTCAGGTTTACTGTATCCCTTGGAGCTTCATATTGACGATGAAACACAGAAATTGCATCCGAATTTAATACAAAAGGCACAATGCCCACTTAAGTAAATGAGGACTGACACTCTCTCTTTCTATGATTTGAACCTCTCCTGTGAGTCCAGTTTTAGATTCCGATGCTTCAGTTCCGGTTTACTGTATCCCTTGGACCTTCTTATTGACGATGAAACACAGAAATTGCATCGGAATTTAATACAAAAGGCACAATGCCGACTTAAGTAAAAGAGGACTGACACTCTCTCTCCCTATGATTTGAACCTCACCTGTGAGTCCAGTTTTAGATTACCATGCTTCACTTCCGGTTTACTGTATACCTTGCAACTTCTTATTGACGATGAAACACAGAAATTGCTTCGGAATTTAATACAAAAGGCACAATGCCGACTTAAGAACAAGAGGACTGACACTCTCACTTTCTATGATTTGAACCTCTCCTGTGAGTCCAGTTTTAGATTCCGATGCTTCACTTCAGGTTTACTGTATACCTTGCACCTTCTTATTGACGGTGGAACACAGAAATTGCATCCGAATTTAATACAAAAGGCACAATGGTGACTTAAGTACAAGAGGACTGACACTCTCCCTTTCTATGATTTTAACCTCTACTGTGAGTCCAGTTTTAGATTCCGATGCTTCACTTCCGGTTTACTGTATACCTTCCACCTTCTTATTAACGATGAAACACCGAAATTCCATCCGAATTAAATACAAAAGGCACAATGCCGACTTTGATGCAAGAGGACTGACACTCTAACTCTCTATGATTTGAACCTCTCCTGTGAGTCCAGTTTTAGATTCCGATGCTTCACTTCAGGTTTACTGTATAGCTTGCACCTTCTTATTGACGATGAAACACAGAAATTGCATAGGAATTTAATACAAAAGGCACAATGCCGACTTCAGTACAAGAGGACTGACTCTCTAATTTTCTATGATTTGAATCTCTCCTGTGAGTCCAGTTTTAGATTCCGATGCTTCACTTCAGGTTTACTGTATACCTTGCACATTCTTATTGACGATGAAACACAAAAATTGCATCGGAATTAAATTCAAAAGGCACAATGCTGACTTAAGTACAAGAGGACTGACACTCTAACTCTCTATGATTTGAACCTCTCCTGTGAGTCCAGTTTTGGATTCCGATGCTTCACTTCAGGTTTACTGTATACCTTGCACCTTCTTATTGACGATGAAACACAGAAATTGCATCGGAATTAAATTCAAAAGCACAATGCCGACTTAAGTACAAGAAGACTGACACACTAACTTTCTATGATTTGAACCTCTCCTGTGAGTCCAGTTTTAGATTTCGATGCTTCACTTCAGGTTTACTGTATTCCTTGGACCTTCTAATTGACGATGAAATACAGAAATTGCATCCGAATTTAATACAAAAGCCACAATGCCGACTTAAGTATAAGAGGACTGACACTCCCACTTTCTATGATTTGAACCTCTCCTGTGAGTCCACTTTCAGATTCCGATGCCTCACTTCAGGTTTACTGTATACCTTGCATCATCTTATTGACGATGAAACACAGAAATTGCATCGGAATTCAATTCCAAAGGCACAATGCCGATTTAAGTACAAGCGGACTGACACTCTAACTATCTATGGTTTGAACCTCTCCTGTGGGTCCAGTTTCAG
This sequence comes from Schistocerca americana, assembly GCF_021461395.2. Lineage (NCBI taxonomy): Eukaryota > Metazoa > Arthropoda > Insecta > Orthoptera > Acrididae > Schistocerca > Schistocerca americana. Next base: position 39,578,164 of record NC_060128.1, read on the forward strand.
ATTCCGATGCTTCACTTCAGGTTTACTGTATCCCTTGGACCTTCTTATTGACGATTAAACACAGAAATTGCATCCGAATGTAATACAAAAGGCACAATGCCGACTTAAGTAAAAGAGGACTGACACTCTCTCTTTCTATGATTTGAACCTCTTCTGTGAGTCCAGTTTTAGATTCCGATGGTTCACTTCCGGTTTACTGTATCCCTTGGACCGTCTTATTGATGATGAAACACAGAAATTGCATCGGAATTTAATGCAAAAGGCACAAAGCCGACTTAAGTAAAAGAGGACTGACACTCTCTCTTTCTATGATTTGAACCTCTCCTGTGAGTCCAGTTTCAGATTCCGATGCTTCACTTCCGGTTTACTGTATACCTTGCACCTTCTTATTGACGATGAAACACATAAATTTCTTCGGGATTTAATACAAAAGGCACAATGCTGACTTAAGTACAAGAGGACTGACACTCTAACTTCCTATTATTAGAACCTCTCCTGTGAGTCCAGTTTTAGATTCCGATGCCTCTCTTCTGGTTTACTGTATCCCTTGGACCTTCTTATTGACTATGAAACACAGATATTGCATCCGAATTTGATAAAAAAATGCACAATGCCGACATAAGTAAAAGAGGACTGCCACTCTCCCTTTCTGTGATTTGAACCTCTCCTGTGAGTCCAGTTTTAGATTCCGATCCTTCAGTTCAGGTTTACTGTATACCTTGCACCTTCTTATTGACGATGAAACACAGAAATTGCATCGGAATTAAATTCAAAAGGCACAATGCTGACTTAAGTACAAGGGGACTGACACTCTAACTTTCTATGATTTGAACCTCTTCTGTGAGTCCAATTTTAGATTCCGTTGCTTCATTTCAGGTTTACTGTATCCATTGGACCTTCTTATTGACGATGACACACAGAAATTGCATCCGAATTTAATACAAAAAGCACAATGACAACTTAAATACATGAGGACTGACACTCTCACATTCTATGATTTGAACCTCTCCTGTGAGTCCAGTTTTAGATTCCGATGCCTCACTTCAGGTTTACTGTATCCCTTGCACCTTCTTATTGACGATGAAACACAGACATTGCATCGGAATGTAATACAAAAGGCACAATGCCGACTTAAGTACAAGAGGACTGACACTCTCACTTTCTATGATTTGAACCTCTCCTGTGATTCCAGTTTTAGATTCCGATGCTTCACTTCAGGTTTACTGTATACCGTGCACCGTCTTATTGACGATGAAACACAAAAGTTGCATCGGAAATAAATTCAAAAGGTACAATGAAGACTTAAGTACAAGAGGACTGACACCTTAACTTTCTATGATTTGAACCTCTCCTGTGAGTCCAGTTTTAGATTCCGATGCTTCACTTCAGGTTTACTGTTTCCCTTGGACCTTCTTGTTGACGATGAAATACAGAAATTGCATCCGAATTTAATACAAAAGGCACAATGCCGACTTAAGTACAAGAGGACTGATACTCTAACTTTCTATAATTTGAACCTCTCCTGTGAGTCCAGTTTTAGATTCCGATGCTTCACTTCAGGTTTACTGTATACATTGCACATTCTTATTGACAATGAAACACAAAAATTGCATCGGAATTAAATTCAAATGGCACAATACCGACTTAAATACAAGAGGACTGACATTCTAACTCTCTATGATTTGAACCTCTCCTGTGAGTCCAGTTTTGGATTCCGATGCTTCACTTCAGGTTTACTGTATACCTTGCACCTTCTTATTGACTATGAAACACAGAAATTGCATCGGAATTAAATTCAAAAGGCACAATGCCGACTTAAGTACAAGAGGACTGACACTCTAACTTTCTATGATTTGAACCTCTCCTATGAGTCCAGTTTTAAATTTCGATGCTTCACTTCAGGTTTACTGTATTCCTTGGACCTTCTTATTGACGATGAAATACAGAAATTGCATCCGAATTTACTACAAAAGGCCCAATGCCGACTTAAGTACAAGAGGACTGACACTCCCACTTTCTATGATTTGAACCTCTCCTGTGAGTCCAGTTTTAGATTCCGATGCTTCACTTCAAGTTTACTGTATACCTTGCACCTTCTTGTTGACGATGAAACACATAAATTGCATCGGAATTAAATTCTAAAGGCACAATGCCGATTTAAGTACAAGCGGACTGACACTCTAACTATCTATGGTTTGAACCGCTCCTGTGAGTCCAGTTTTAGATTCCGTGTTGCTTCACTTCAGGTTTACAGTATCCCTTGGACCTTCTTATTGAAGATGAAACACAGAAATTGCATCAGAATTTTATACAAAAGGCACAATGCCGACTTAAGTAAAAGAGGACAGACACTCTCTTTTTCTATGATTTGAACCTCTCCTGTGAGTCCAGTTTATATTCCGATGCTTCACTTCCGGTTTACTGTATACCTTGCACCTTCTTGTTGACGATGAAACACAGAAATTGCTTCGGAATTTAATACAAAAGGCACAATGCCGACTTAAGTAAAAAGAGGACTGACACTCTCACTTTCTATGATTTGAACCTCTCCTGTGAGTCCAGTTTTAGATTCCGATGCTTCACTTCAGGTTTACTGTATCCCTAGGACCTTCGTATTGACGATGAAACACAGAGTTTGCATGAGAATTTAATACAAAAGGCACAATGCCGACTTAAGTACAAGAGGACTGACACTCTAACTTCCTATGATTAGAACCTCTCCTGTGAGTCCAGTTTTAGATTCCGATGCTTCACTTCTGGTTTACTGTATCCCTTGGGCCTTCTTATTGACGATGAAACACAGAAATTGCATCCGAATTTAATAAAAAATGCACAATGCCGACATAAGAAAAAGAGGACTGCCACTCTCCCTTTCTGTGATTTGAACCTCTCCTGTGAGTCCAGTTTTAGATTCCGATGCTTCACTTCTGGTTTAGTGTATACCTTGCACCTTCTTATTGACGATGAAACACAGAAATTGCATCGGAATTAAATTCAAAAGGCACAATGCTGACTTAAGTACAAGGGGACTGACACTCTAACTTTCTATGATTTGAACCTCTCCTGTGAGTCCAGTTTCAGATTCCGATGCTTCATTTCAGGTTTACTGTATCCCTTGGACCTTCTTATTGACGATGAATCACAGAAATTGCATTCGAATTTAATACAAAAGGAACTATGCCGACTTAAGTAAAAGAGGACTGTCACTCTCTCTTTCTATGATTTGAACCTCTCCTGTGAGTCCAGTTTTAGATTCCGATGCTTCACTTCAGGTTTACTGTATACCTTGCACATTCTTATTGTCGATGAAACACAGAAATTCCATCCGAATGTAATACCACAGAGACAATGCCGACTTAAGTAAAAGAGGGATGTCACTCTCTCTTTCTATGATTTGAACCTCTCCTGTGAGCCCAGTTTTAGATTCCGATGCTTCACTTCAGGTTTACTGTATACGTTGCACCTTCTTATTGACGATGTAACACAGAAATTGCATCGGATTTTAATACAAAAGGCACAATGCCGACTTAAGTACAAGAGGACTGACACTCTCACTTTCTATGATTTGAACCTCTCCTGTGATACCAGTTTTAGATTCCGATGCTTCACTTCAGGTTTACTGTATACCGTGCACCGTCTTATTGACGATGAAACACAAAACTTGCATCGGAAATGAATTCAAAAGGTACAATGAAGACTTAAGTACATGAGGACTGACACGCTAACTTTCTATGATTTGAACCTCTCCTGTGAGTCCAGTTTTAGATTCCGATGCTTCACTTCAGGTTTACTGTTTCCCTTGGACCTTCTTATTGACGATGAAATACAGAAATTGCATCCGAATTTAATACAAAAGGCACAATGCCGACTTAAGTACAAGAGGACTGACACTCTAACTTTCTATGATTTGAACCTCTCCTGTGAGTCCAGTTTTAGATTCCGATGCTTCACTTCAGGTTTACTGTATACCTTGCACATTCTTATTGACGATGAAACACAAAAATTGCATCCGAATTTAATACAAAAGGCACAATGCCGACTTAAGTACAAGAGGACTGACACTCTAACTTTCTATGATTTGAACCTCTCCTGTGAGTCCAGTTTTAGATTTCGATGCTTCACATCAGGTTTACTGTATTCCTTGGACCTTCTTATTGACGATGAAATACAGATATTGCATCCGAATTTAATACAAAAGGCCCAATGCCGACTTAAGTACAAGAGGACTGACACTCCCACTTTCTATGATTTGAACCTCTCCTGTGAGTCTAGTTTTAGATTCTGATGCTTCACTTCAGGTTTACTGTATACCTTGCACCTTCTTGTTGACGATGAAACACATAAATTGCATCGGAATTAAATTCTAAAGGCACAATGCCGATTTAAGTACAAGCGGACTGACACGCTAAGTATCTATGGTTTGAACCGCTCCTGTGAGTCCAGTTTTAGATTCCGATGCTTCACTTCAGGTTTACTGTGTCCCTTGGACCTTCTTATTGACGATGAAACACAGAAATTGCATCGGAATTTAATACAAAAGGCACAATGCCGACTTAAGTAAAAGAGGACTGACACTCTCTCTTTCTATGATTTGAACCTCTCCTGTGAGTCCAGTTTAGGTTCCGATGCTTCACTTCCGGTTTACTGTATACCTTGCACCTTCTTGTTGACGATGAAACACAGAAATTGCTTCGGAATTCAATACAAAAGGCACAATGCCGACTAAAGTAAAAAGTGGACTGACACTCTTACTTTCTATGATTTGAACCTCTCCTGTGAGTCCAGTTTTAAATTCCGATGCTTCACTTCAGGTTTACTGTATCCCTAGGACCTTCTTGTTGATGATAAAACACAGAGTTTGCATGGGAATTTAATACAAAAGGCACAATGCCGACTTAAGTACAAGAGGACAGACACTCTAACTTTCTATGATTAGAATCACTCCTGTGAGTCCAGTTGTAGATTCCGATGCTTCACTTCTGGTTTACCGTATCCCTTGGACCTTCTTATTGACGATGAAACACAGAAATTGCATTCGAATTTAATAAGAAATGCACAATGCCGATTTAAGTAAAAGAGAACTGCCACTCTCACTTTCTGTGATTTGATCCTCTCCTGTGAGTCCAGTTTGAGATTCCAATGCTTCACTTCAGGTTTACTGTATACCTTGCACCTTCTTATTGACGATGAAACACAGAAATTGCAACGGAATTAAATTCAAAAGGCACAATGCTGACTTAAGTACACGGGGACTGACACTCTAACTTTCTATGATTTGAACCTCTCCTGTGAGTCCAGTTTTAGTTTCTGATGATTCAAATCAGGTATACTGTATACCTTGGACCTTCGTAATGACGACCAAACAGACAAATTGCATCCGAATTTAATACAAAAGGCACAATGCTGACATAAGTACATGAGGACTGACACTCTCACATTCTATGATTTGAACCTCTCCTGTGAGTCCAGTTCTAGATTCCGATGCTTGGCTTCAGGTTTACTGTATCCCTTGGACCTTCTTATTGACGATGAAACACATAAATTGCATCCGAATTTAATACAAAAGGCACAATGCCTACTTAAGTACAAGAGGACTGACACTCTCATTTTCTATGATTTGAACCTCTCCTGTGATTCCAGTTTTAGATTCCGATGCTTCACTTCATGTTTACTGTACACCTTGGACTTTCTTATTGACGATGAAACACAGAAATTGCATCCGAATTTAATACAAAAGGCACAATGCCGACTTAACTACAAGAGAACTGACACACTCCCTTTCTATGATTTGAACCTCTCCTGTGATTCCAGTTTTAGATTCCGATGCTTCACTTCAGGTTTACTGTATACCTTGGACCTTCTTATTGACGATGAAACACAGAAATTGCATCCGAATTTAATACATAAGGCACAGTGCCGACTTAAGTAAAAGAGGACTGTCACTCTCTCTTTCTATAATTTGAACCTCTCCTGTGAGTCCAGTTTTAGATTCCGATGCTTCACTTCAGGTTTACTGTATACCTTGCACCTTCTTATTGACGATGAAACACAGAAATTGCATCCGAATTTAATACAAAACACACAATGCCGACTTAAGTAAAAGTGGACTGTCACTCTCTCTTTCTATGATTTCAACCTCTCCTGTGAGTCCAGTTTTAGATTCTGATGATTCACTTCAGGTTTAATGTATACCTTGGACCTTCGTATTGACGATCAAACACAGAAATTGCATCCGAATTTAATACAAAAGGCACAATGCCGACTTAAGTACAAGAGGACTGACACTCTCATTTTCTATGATTTGAGCCTCTCCTGCGATTCCAGTTTTAGATTCCGAATCTTCACTTCAGGTTTACTGTATACCTTGCACCTTCTTATTGATGACGAAACACAGAAATTTCATCGAAATTTAATACAAAAGGCCCAATGTCGACTTAAGTACAAGAGGACTGACACTCTCCCTTTCTATAATTTGAACCTCTCCTGTGAGTCCAGTTTTAGATTCTGATGCTTCACTTCAGGTTTACTGTATCCCCTGGACCTTCTCATTGACGATGAAACACAGAAATTGCATCGGAATGAAATTCAAAAGGCACAATGCCGATTTAAGTACAAGAGGACTGACACTCTCACTTTCTATGATTTGAACCTCTCCTGTGATTCCAGTTTTAGATTCCGATGCTTCACTTTAGGTTTACTGTATACCTTGCACCTTCTTATTGACGATGAAACACAGAAATGGCATCCGAATTTAATACAAAAGGCACAATGCCGACTTAAGTACAAGAGGACTGACACTCTCCCTTTCTATGATTTGAATCTCTCCTGCGAGTCCAGTTTTAGATTCCGATGCTTCACTTCAGGTTTACTGTATACCATGCACCTTCTTATTGACGATGAAACACAGACATTGCATCCAAATTTAATACAAAGGGCACAATGCTGACTTAAGTACAAGAGGACTGACTCTCTCACTCTCTATGATGTGAACCTCTCCTGTGAGTCCAGTTTTAGATTCCGATGCTTCACGTCAGGTTTACTGTATACGTTGCACCTTCTTATTGACGATGAAACACAGAAATTGCATCCGAATTTAATACAAAAGGCACAGTGCCGACTTATGTAAAAGAGGACTGTCACTCTCTCTTTCTATGATTTGAACCTCTCCTGTGAGTCCAGTTTTAGATTCCGATGCTACACTTCAGGTTTACTGTATACCTTGCACCTTCTTATTGACGAGAAACACAGAAGTTGCATCCGAATTTAATACAAAACACACAATGCCGACTTTAGTAAAAGAGGACTGTCACTCTCTCTTTCTATGATTTCAACCTCTCCTGTGAGTCAAGTTTTAGATTCTGATGATTCACTTCAGGTTTAATGTATACCTTGGACCTTCGTATTGACGATCAAACACAGAAATTGCATCCGAATTTAATACAAAAGGCACAATGCCGACTTAAGTACAAGAGGACTGACACTCTCATTTTCTATGATTTGAACCTCTCCTGCGATTCCAGTTTTAGATTCCGAAGCTTCACTTCAGGTTTACTGTATACCTTGCACCTTCTTATTGACGACGAAACACAGAAATTTCATGGAAATTTGATACAAAAGGCACAATGTCGACTTAAGTACAAGAGGACTGACACTCTCCCTTTCTATGATTTGAACCTCTCCTGTGAGTCCAGTTTTAGATTCTGATGCTTCACTTCAGGTTTACTGTATCCCCTGGACCTTCTCATTGACGATGAAACACAGAAATTGCATCGGAATTAAATTCAAGAGGCACAATGCCGATTTAAGTACAAGAGGACTGACACTCTCCCTTTCTATGTTTTGAACCTCCCCTGTGAGTCAAGTTTTAGATTCCGATGCTTCACTTCAGGCTTACTGTATACCTTGCACCTTCTTATTGACGATGAAACACAGAAATTGCATCCGAATTTAATACAAAAGGCACAATGCCGACTTAAGTACAAGAGGACTGACACTCTCACTTTCTATGATTTGAACCTGTCCTGTGAGTCCAGTTTTAGATTCCGATGCTTCACTTCAGGTTTACTGTATCCCTTGGACCTTCTTATTGACGATGAAACACACAATTTTCATCGGAATTTAATACAAAAGGCACAATGCCGACTTAAGTAAAAGAGGATTGTCACTCTCTCTTTCTATGATTTGTACCTCTAATGTGAGTCCAGTTTTAGATTCCGATGCTTCACTTCAGGTTTACTGTATAACTTGCACCTTCTTATTGACGATGAAACACAGACATTGCATCCAAATTTAATACAAAGGGTACAATGCCGACTTAAGTACAAGAGGACTGACTCTCTCACTTTCTATGATGTGAATCTCTCCTGTGAGTCCAGTTTTAGATTCCGATGCTTCACGTCAGGTTTACTGTATACGTTGCACCTTCTTACTGACGATGAAACACAGAAATTGCATCCGAATATAATACAAAAGGCACATAGCCGACTTAAGTACAAGAGGACTGACACTCTCCCTTTCTATGTTTTGAACCTCCCCTGTGAGTCAAGTTTTAGATTCCGATGCTTCACTTCAGGCTTACTGTATACCTTGCACCTTCTTATTGACGATGAAACACAGAAATTGCATCTGAATTTAATACAAAAGCACAATGCCGACTTAAGTACAAGAGGACTGACACTCTCACTTTCTATGATTTGAACCTCTCCTGTGACTCCAGTTTTAGAGTCCGAAGCTCCACTTCAGGTTAACTGTATACCTTGCACCTTCTTATTGACGATGAAACACAGAAATTTCATCGGAATTTAATACAAAAGGCACAATGCCGACTTATGTAAAAGAGGACTGTCACTCTCACTTTCTATGATTTGAACCTCTCCTGTGAGTCCAGTTTTAGATTCCGATGCCTCACTTCAGGTTTACTGTATTCCTTGCACCTTCTTATTGACGATATAACCCAGAAATTGCATCCGAATTTAATACAAAAGGCACAATTCCGACTTAAGTAAAAGATGACTGACACTCTCCATTTCTATGACTTGAACCTCTCCCGTGAGTCCAGTTTTAGATTCCGATGCTTCACTTCAGGTTTACTGTCTCCCTTGGACCTTCTTATTGACGATGAAACACAGAAATTGCATCCAAATTTAATACAAAAGGCACAATGCTGACTTAAGTACAAGAGGAGTGACAATCTTACTTTCTATGATTTGAACCTCTCCTGTGAGACCAGTTTTAGATTCCGATGCTTCATTTCAGGTTTACTGTATACCTTGCACCTTCTTATTGACGATGAAACACAGAAATTGCATCAGAATTTAATACAAAAGGCACAATGCCGACTCAACTACAGGAGGACTGACACTCCCCCTTTCTATGCTTTGAACCGCTCCTGTGAGTCCAGTTTTAGATTCCGATGCTTCACTTCAGGTTTACTGTATACCTTGTACCTTCGTATTGATGGTGGAACACAGAAATTGCATCCGAATTTAATACAAAAAGCACATTGCTTACTTAAGGACAAGAGGACTGACACTCTCCTTTTCTATGATTTGAACCTCTCCTGTGAGTCCAGTTTTAGATTCCGATGCTCCACTTCAGGTATACTGTATCCCTTGGACCTTCTTATTGACGATGAAACACAGAAATTGCATCCGAATTTAATACAAAAGGCACAATGCCTACTTAAGTACAAGAGGACTGACACTCTCATTATCTATGATTTGAACCTCTCCTGTGATTCCAGTTTTAGATTCCGATGCTTCACTTCAGGTTTACTGTATACCTTGGACCTTCTTATTGACGATGAAACACAGAAATTGCATCTGAATTTAATACAAAAGGCACAATGCCGACTTAACTACAAGAGAACTGACACTCTCCCTTTCTATAATTTGAACCTCCCCTGTGATTCCAGTTTTAGATTCCCATG